>NW_008236769.1:11924918-11937328 GCF_000691975.1 Corvus brachyrhynchos | reverse complement strand
TCCTGCTGAGGTCAGTGTGAGACAAGAGAGAACAAAACAATTTAAGCAGTGTAGTAGTAGACAGCAAGATTGTGCCTTGTTAATTTTTAAAAGAGAATAGCAAATCCTTTCTCATTGTTTACCTTTTTTTTCATTTATTTTGGGAAGGAGAACAGAAAATGGCCCCAGTGGAAAGTTCCTGTTCATAATAATAGATTTTTCATTGGACTTAAAACATCATCCCCAAAGTAGACATTTGTGTATCAGCTCGAGCATCTATGTACACGCTAGAAACTTTTATACAAACAAGAGTATTGGAGCAGGACCAACAACAGTGGTTTTCAAAGTCATTTTACTAATTCTTATTAATATGTCTGTCTTTCCATAAGTGACTGATGTTTATGATATTTTGCTCTCAGCCTGCTCAGTAAGTTAGGATCAAAGCTATCTGTATGTTTCCAAACTGCTTCTCTCCCATTTTGTCTACAACATCAGGCACAGAGAAATAGGGACCTGTGACCCACTGCCAACTCATTATTTTGTGTGCAGTCATACTCAGTAACACAAAGGAGTGTGTGTTGCCATATATTTTGCCAAAGTTGTTTGAAAGGTGTGTGGTTCTCAGCAAGGAAAAGTTTCCTTGCACCTGCATGTCAAATAAAAAATCTGCTTTGTCCTTTGTAGTATTCCAGCAAACCCCTTTATAGGTCATTGGGACCTGTTTTGTGTACAAGAGAAGCAGCATGACACAGCAACAGCTCCTTCCTGGTAGCATCACACTGCACTGTGGCACCGGTCAATAGAGCAATAGAGGTTTTCCTCATAGACCAAATTTTATCAAAGAAAGCAGTAGGATTAACACAGCTTCATTGCAAAATACCAGCCTTTGGCTACTTTATCCTCACTTAGATTTGGACCAAAATAATGCACAGCTTTCGAGCCAGCTTTTTGCAGGAGATGGAGTCCCAGCACTGAACCTGTGAATTTTCCAGCACAGCTTCCCTTTTCAGGGGGCAGCATGTCTATGGTTTGGTATTACTATTGTGCATGCTTATTCTGCTGGTACCCTAAAGAATCTTGCAAATTCCTGTTACAAGAACTGAAATTCTTTTGTTTTGTTCATGTTTTTATTTAGAAAAATGGTTGCTCACAGTTGAGTTTTGATATACACAGCTTGTTACGATAAAAGGTGGAATGAATGACAAGTGGATGTTGTCTGACTCCCAAAGGGATCAGAGTGACACTGCAACTTTATGGCTGTAAGAGAGTGATTATTCTGTACTTCTCTTTGTCTATAATACAACACAATAAAAGGGCAAGATGCATTATAGTATTTGGTGTGCTTTGTTATTGATTTGACAAAATGATGATGCTTATGCATTAATTTACATCTGGTCTTTAATTAGGTGGAAAATCCTCAGAGAAAAAAAGCTATTTTTAATACAAAAATAAAAAGACCTGGCATTTGGGCTACATTTATTAATATATTCTTATTTGCTGAAGTATAAAATCAAACTCACTCTTTCAAATAAAGGTACAGTGATGATTTTGTGAGCTTTTTTCAGGATCCCATACTCTGTACTAGGTGGTTTTGATAAAGTTCCTTATAATTGCAGGATAGCATGAAGAAAAAAATGGAGCTAGATAGTTTTAATTTATTTTTGGTCAGGAGGTTAATTTAAATTCAGAACCTCTTGAGTCTCTACTTACTAGAAGAAACTATGTATTTTGCAGAAGGATTTAATTGCAGGAGCCTTTAAAGCAGAATGTTTTTTCTCCCACCCAACACTTCCCGTACTTTTTTTGCTGCAGAGCCAAGGCAGTTCTCGTGACCTTTTGAAACCAAACTGTGTCTTCTCTTCTCTTGGTGCAGTGCTGCTGCTGATAGCCCTGGGCACGCAGCATTTGTACACAGGATGGAATGCAGGTGATAGCCCGTAAAATGCACAGCCAAGTCCTCCCTGGAAGAGAAGTGGTATAATCATGTTAGTGTGGTGGTGTCTCTAGGTAGGCAAGGTGACAGAGAAATCCTGGTAATGATCCCCACATCTCCAGAGCTTCTCATACCTGAGCCAGTGCCTTCGTTGGGTATAATTCTGTGTGTATTCTAAGTCAGTAGTTTTGAGCTGAGTCTCAGAAAAATTCTCTGAAGACATGTCTGGATTTCATTCTGAAAATGGAAACACAGTTTACCTTGCTTGTAATGTAGAATCCTGTTAGGTAACATCAAAGCTCAGTAGTATTATTGCTAGCTGAATCAGCTGGTGAATGGACTCTGTGGAATATTCTGAAAAACCCTGTCCAGATGGAAACCTCATACTTAGAAGCCAGTTATGTCTCTGTACCCAGAACTAGTCTGTAGGTACCTCGTGGGGTATCTGAGCATCTGATATACATTCCCCATTTTCAGAGAAATAGTTATAAAGTGTGGAAGTAGTTCCTTTAAGAGTGACCATGTGGTTTCTGTACCTTCTTCTGCACCTGTCCCAGACTGGAACCCAAAGACAAGAGCTCCTCCTCTAGCAGTGGGACTCATGGTTTGCACAGATCTCACCCTGATGAGACAAAGCACTTGCTGAGCTGAAGGAGGCTAACAGGAATCCCAGCTTAGTTCAAAGGTAATTTAAAAGCAGAAAGGCTCTGAGGCTGCGGAGCCTTTGGTGAGGCAGAGAAGAATAAAAGATGTTTTCTCTTTGGAACTGGCACAAGGCAGGAAATTTGCCCTTGCCTCTCTTGGCCTGCAGATATAGACCCCCTTACCTAAAACAATGTTCTGCTCAGTCCTTCCCTGGTGAGGACTCAGTGTGTGAGAGAAAAAGGGAGCAAGTGTGGAGGGGAAAAGACACCTGCCCTCTGCAGCCTGGCTGAGTTCTGGGCAAATCAGGGCTCCTGACAGAGAAACCAGAGCTGCAGCGTCCCAGGGATTTATGTGCTGAGCGTGGTAAGCAGGGGCTGCAACCACTCTGGCTGAGGGCAGTGCTGCAGACAAAGCATCACAGCAGTGTCAGAGGCAGGATTTGAAAAGGGGAGCTCAGAGATGTTGTGTGCACTGGTGCAAAAGAAGGGATCATTCTCCACACTCTCATCAAGCATGGCATGAGAAATTTCCAAACTTTCCAGAACCTGCTTTTGAGAGCTGTGCAATGAAATGAAGATGGAAGAGGTAGTTGTGAATACTCCCTGTGTTCCTCAGCTGAAGTTGTGCAGAAGACGGGAAGTCTCAGGGAGGCTGTGTGCTGTGCTTGTTCCCAAAGAAATTATGGAAGAGATGGAAGCATCTTTTGCAGACTGGTACTTGCTGATTTAAAGATTAAGAGGAAATTATTTTGCAGGTGCTTTTACCATCTAAGGAGAAAGGCAACACTCATTTAAAGAGTGTTCTTGGCAGCAAACATTAAATAGAGGTGGAAAACTAATATCAATTGCAAATATGCATATATGTGTGTATAATACATATAAAATATTTAGCCTCACTTTTGCTGTATTAAACATCTTGAATAAATAATTCCTGGCTGCAATGGATGAAGTAGATGGGTCTGCTAAACTTCTGAAAAGTCACCGTGGTTTTCCTGTGTCTGATTCTGGCTCTGCCTTGAACTGGCCTTGGGGGTCTGTTCAGAACATGCATCTCCACATAAGCAGAGGAAGGAATTTATTTCCCCCCATGTGCTCATGATAATTTGCTGACTGCTGAAGAAGGATCCCACAATGGAGGGGCCTTTGGTTCAATGTGGACAAGCTTCTGTGCTCTTGTTGTGTTTTCTATGTATGTGGCTAGAAACAAATTGAAGTAATTAACTTGCTGAGCTCCAGAGGGGAGGAATGAAAAACACCAGGAGGCTCTTAGAAAATCACTTAATCATTCTCGTGATTCTTGAGGAGACTGAAGCACATGGTAGAATTTGCAGGAGTCCACTTGCCTCACACCTGTGTCTCTTGCTCCATCCCCAAGCTGGGTGGCAAAGGGGAGACAACTGGATCCTTGAATCACGTCATTCCAGTTGGCCATTGAGCTCAAAGATGTTGGGGAGGAAAAGCAAAAGCAGAAGGCCCAGTGGCAGCGCAGAGCAGCCACCCATGATGGAGCTTTATACACTGAGGAACCCCAGGTATCTGCTTGCCCTGTCTGTGTCCCTAGCAGATAAAAAAGGATTAACAATGATGGCATTCATGAATGTCCATTATTAAATCTCCAGTTCACTTCATCCATCATTACATTTTCCATGCAATGGCTCCTTGCAGAGAACTCTCCAGTAAATGATGGACCATTTGTTCAGCATGGCTTGTCTCAATGCGTTCTTTGGACTCCATATCATGGCTCTGTTCATGCTGAAATCATCACAGCTGTTCTCTCAGCACTGTGGCCCAAAGTCTACCCTCATATGCCTGCATAGGAATCTCCATGATCTCACTGAAAACCACGTGAGGTGACCCAGGCCTGTTTCACAGGAGCACAGTGCTTTGTTTCCTCTGTGTAAAACAGCTGCCTTTCAGATCTCCTGCAGTTCCCTTACAGTGTTGCAAAAGGTTTTCTTTTCCTGGCCAGAGCAATGCTTCTGTGCCCTATCCCTAGAAATACAGAACTGGGGGCCAAGGGCTAAAGGAATCTGATCTATAAATTTTGTTTCTCAGGCTGATAATGAGCTCAAGATTATATATTATCCATGTTTTTTCTAACTGTTGGTACACCAACCTGCTTTTACCAGTTTGTACATTATAGATGAGGACAGAATGACACATCTCAAGGGGACAGATTCTCTTTACATCAGATTTCATTCCATATAAATAAATGAAAAAGGAGAGGTAAAACTATGGATCTACAATTTTTTTTGCCCCACAGAAACACAATAATGATAACAAGTCCATCTTCCCTGATGTTTAATTCCTTTTCTTTTTAATTGCTTAAGAAACTGTGCCTGTACCTTACTACTCAAGGTGTGTGTGGGAGTTGAATGTATAGCAGACTGTAAAGCTCATCAGTAGCAGTTAAGTACGAGCCTGAAGAGGGATGTGGAAACCAAGAATTCTTGAGCTGTGATACATCTTTGCCACTAGAGTGCTTTGAGGTACTGCCCATGTTTCTTTTGCTGTCTCTGGCCTCCAAATTCATCAAAGGAGAAATATTCTTTTCATAAGAAGAATGCAAGCCACTGTGCCTCACTTGTAGACGTATTAAAGGCAATCATTTATGTATGAAAATAGCAAATTCTTCAAGTTACAATTATTTTAAGGTGAAATCAGTAGACATCAATTGCCATGTATGACTTCTAGCATTAGAGATACAAAGAATTATTGTCTGTCTAACTATTGGCTGTTTAGCTAACACTTGGATAATTTATACAGGAAATAAAGAGATAAGTGTTATACATTTAAGCCATTTATCTAATCACTGACTTTCCTACTTGGAATCTAATGAAAAACTTTATGTCAAATTCTGGTCCATATTTCTAAAGGCTCTTCCTGAGCTGTGCTTTTTATATTTCCTTCCCCCAAACAACCACATCAGTAAGTTTCAATACCAAGATGTGCAACAGCAAGGAAATACCAAGGTTATTTTATGAATATTCACAAAGGAAGACAAAGGAGAAGGTTATAAATTTCTGTTCAGAGACTTGAGGTAAGATGTGATGTGCAAGGCCCAACATAATGTGACCTTCTCTCTCTAAATAGACTGCTCTATATTGCCTGCAAAAGAAAAGTAGTCCATGCCCAATAATGTATTGAACATTGTGATTTTGAATTTGTGAAGCAGTTCTGAAGAATGGATTGTGAGGACTGCAGAATACTTCATTGCTGTGCCAAAAAAAATACACAACAAAAGCCAAGGAGAAGTGGCAAAATTTAAAACCTTCCTTGCAAAAAATGAACTATTTCCTGTACAAACAGTTATATAACAGAAGCAAACAACTTCATTGTGATGTAGTTTGAGTTGGATCTGGATGTAAATGAATTCCCTCATTGGATTTAATAAGTGTTGGACCTTGGTCAGGTCTCCAACAACAAGTGCAAAGATGCAACACTAGAGGAAAAAAACCCAAACAAACAAGAAGCAGAATTTTGGGAAGACAAATATGATAAACTTGGGAAAATGCATTTAACTGCTTTCCTTTTGACATGAGGTCTGATTTACACCATGTCCCATTAATTGCACATGGCATACAAGCAAGTTTTTTGTATTGCCTCCTCAAGGTCAGTGCTGTGAGCAGAAAGAAGCTTTGGACTAAGTTTATTAGAACAGATCTCCTGTTGAGTCACGAGGTGCAGAAAGGACCCCCTGTCCTTCTAAACTCCTTCTCAGACAGGAGTCTGGAATCCTAGTCCCAGACGTAGTCAAAGGGTTTTATAGATGCAATTGCATCTTTGTACAACTTTGTTCCATGGGATTAATGATGGCAATCCAAACATGTTTATATTTATAAGATTAAGTATTTATGTTATTGATGATTCTAATGATAATCATTAGAATAAACGACCCAAATCAGAATTACTTATTGCACAATATAGTTACAGCTACTAGTATAGTACACTATTTTCTGAGGCAATATTGAAGCAATGATATTGAAGACAGTAAAATAATTATGAAGGACAGACTGGATGTTTCTCACCCATATGAACAACTGTGTGAAAATCTCTTTCACTTGGCCTCAGGGAGCATCCCCACTAATGGGAGAGTCTCACAAATGATCTTAGAAAAGGTTTGTTAGAAGTCCCTGCCATTAAAAAGTGGGCTTTTATAGTATAAAATTATTGACTCTCAGTCAGATGTTTCTGTGCCAACTGTGTCAGCTCAGCGGCCTTTAGCTCAGCAGCTTTGGATAACTTATCAGTACTATCACTTGCTGGTTCCTTTCTCAGTAATTTTTCTGCTACCTCCTCACTGGGTGCCAGTTTCTGTCAGGAAACATTGTTCTTCACATCCTCAGAATGTTTAACTTTGGGATTGATGGGTCAGGCTGCTCTCGGTGATCTTCAACACCAAAAGCAGTTTGATGTCCCATCATTCTCTACCCACCACTAGTAATTTTTGCAAATAGGGTAAAGTTCCAGCTGTTTTAACCCCACTTAGAGCAACCTGCTATAATCAGTTGCCATTTAGACCTGCAGTTGATTCATTTAAGGTCACTTGACAGCTCACGTACATCAGGACAGGAACTTTATCATCAAATTCAGTCTGCAATTAGCCAGTGTGACGTTTTGTGCTGAGACTGGCACACAGTTGGTCGTTTGCATGCCCATGTACTCCTGCCAGTCACTGTCAGCATGGGGAAATCCAGCCCCTTCTGCTGGGGTCACTGACTGGCTCTGTGGGAAACAGCCCTCCTGGCAAACTGTTCTGGCACACGGAGCCTGGGAGGGTGAGCCATTTCCCTGGACTTGTCACTTCCCTGGGTGTTCAGCTGTGCCTGGGGCCTAGAACTGCCCTTGGGCCCATCCTTCCTAAAGAGAAAGGTACAGAAACACCTCTGCCTTTCTGCTGGGTCTGTGAGCCAAGTGTTAATAGGGAAAAAGGTTTGTATTCTGTAGGAATGGAGACCCCGAATTTAGTTTTGCCTGAGGTATTTGGGCTTGGCCCCTTACGAAGGGTGTTCCCCTGCCCTGAACTGGCTTCCCGCAGCCTTTGATAAAACCCCAGCCTTGTAAGGTCTGACATTCATGGCTCAAAGCCACCCCTTCACCTTGAGACAGCCTTACTGCAGGATTTGGGATGATCCCAGCATAACCCTGGTGTATTGCTTGTTTGCAAGGAAGGGGCAGATCTGAAATGCAGTTTGTTACTGTGTTACTTCAGTACCGCCACTGTGATGAAATTACATGGGAACCATGGCGGGAAAGCCTCAAGGTTAGTCACAGAATCTGCCAGGTTATTTGTGCTGACAAATCCAGCAGTCCAGAAGAAGATGGGATTTATACAAAAAGCACAAGATGAAATTAATACATCCAAATTGGTTCTCTTAATTTTGTGCCAATTTTCATGCTTTAAGTCATGCTAGCTGGAAATTACAGCAGGAAATAGTGCAGAAATTGTATTAAATCTGAAAATCCGATGACTCCAGAGAGCTGAGGTTTTTAATGAGTCGTCTTTGGTTGTTTCAGTAGACAAAACATGAAGAGCCCTGCTGCAAAGACCCCAGCAGCCTGTAGTCAAAGAACTCCATCAACTTCCTCGGAGTTCAGCTACTGATGAATTTACTCTGGTGAATCAAAGGTTGCTTCTACATCACTCCATTCATTACATTTTGATGTAGATTTGGGCGAGTTTGATGTGGCTCATTAAGCAAATCAGATACTGGGCTCACATATCCAGATGGCTTCTCAAATGCTTCCCAAGAAAGTGACTGCAGAGCTCAAGGGACCTAGGTGTGCTCTCAGAATCAAATTAATTTTGAGATGCTTTGCAAAGTTTTGCTTGGAAAGCAAGGCAGGAGAGCTGTGCAAGGATACCTACAGATGACCAGAGGGGCAGAGGCTGGGTGGATGAACTGGCTGAAGCTGTGAGCCAAGATACAATGCTCCAGATCTAATGCTCTAGAGGTTCTTCTTGTAACAACTCTTTCAGCTCTGCACATCCCAGGAATCGATATGTGCCACCAGAGTACAAACAATAAATCTTGTGAGGTGCTACAATAGCAGCTTGTTTAAAACAACATACATCCATGCTTAGCATCTTTGCAGAATTGGATCTTGAGGGCTCAGCATGCTTGGGGATTCATTGCTTAGTGAGTTTTGCTCTCTATTCGATGGAGCCATTATTCAAGCCATGACAGTATTTTCCATTATGTATCCATGTCTTTGGAGCTGCTGAGAAAAGATCTGCTCCAGATGGAAATGTAGCCTGCAAACTACCCAAATGCTATTTTTGGAAACAGCATTTCCAGAACAATTGTTTGGGACTTTACAATAGGCCCTGCTGAAAAGGGGACGATCTGGCTGGGAAAGGTTGAAGGAAACAGAAGGGCTCCAGCCCATTCCTTGAGGACGATTATTTCAAAAAGATATTTAGAAAAGCAAGTTGGGGGTTTAACTTGAATAACTTTGGGGGTGAAGCATTTAAGGAAGAATTTTAATAAATGAAGAGATAAGCAGGTGCTGCTATACTCAGCAGCCCAGGTCTATCCATCAGGAATCTCTGAGGAAGTGGGAAGGGGCAAGGCTTCAGGCTGACTCCTGTCAAACCAGGCATGAAGTGCTGGAAACTGTGACTGGGAAAGTTGTGGAGAGGGGTTGAACAAACCAACAGCTTCCTCAGCCTACAGATTTCATAGATAGAGGACATTCTTTAGGGTGTCCTTAAAAGGGTCTTCTTCTAGGGACTGAAAGTATTGTGGACAAGGCAAAAAGGGTCTAGGCAGATCACAGTGGGATTTAAGCTGTGTTAAGCTGATACATTTTCTTGGAAAATAAGTGCTCTTTGCATCATTGTCAGTTAAAATGCTGGCATTTGCATGACTTAGCTAGAATTTAAACCATTTATTTTCTTTATTGCCTGGAAAAGCACAACTAGGCTATTGCCATTTTAGGCTGTGTTTTGGGATGCTGGGAGTGGTCTTCTGGAATGGATTAACCTGTACCATGAACCAATTCCTTCACCATGCTTTTAAGAGAACTGTAAAGGAATAAGCTTCTTAGTGGATCTAGATATCTGAGATATTAGGAGCTTCCAGACAAAGCATAGATACCTGTCACTGCCCCAAAGTAAAGCACATGCAAGATCATTCAAGAGTTTGAACCATGTGAGAGGGGCTGGAGGCTGTCAGTGTATAAATCTGGTTGTCAGTCATAGTCTGGTTTCGTTTCGTTTTGAAGTAATTTGTTTTGTAAATGTCTTGAGCACATTTGGACCTCCGAGTCTTTCCTGTACCTGCTGGCTCTTTGCCTACCACATTTGTGTAGACAACCAGGCTGAAACATTTGCTGACAATTATTTTGTTTCCATGTATTTGTTAGTTTGATGCAGTTCCACATTTCCCCCATAGCTTTTACTACATTTAAGCTGGAATTTGCCTCTCTCAGAGTTGGAAAACCTCATTCTTACACATTTCTGATAGAAAATAGGCAACCAAATCTTTCACATGTCATTGCTTTTCCCAGTCACCTAACTTTATACAGAGGGTCATCAGTGTGTGAAACCTGTGAATCGTTGTCTTTCATTGATTTCAGCTTCTTGATCAGTTCTCCTCAGCAGATTTCAACAGCAATGTAAGTGCTGAGGCTGGAAGTCTGTCACAGTTGTTCAAGGCTAGCTCGTTTTTCCCTTTGGGTATTTTCTAGAATATCTTCTTATACATAATGTATCTCTTCCTCCATAGGCTTCTGTTTCACAGTTCTCCAAAGCCTTGGCGCTTCCTTGTCAATAAAGGTTGGCACGCTTTCAATCACAGTGCTTTGGAGCTTTATTCTTTTGTGCTGAAAGAGGCACTGCTAGAAAATGCCTGAGGAAAGCACAGCTATATGTGATAAGGAAGGTTTATATCATTAGAAAGGGAAGCTTATCTTAAATAGTGTTCTAATAATTAGGTTTTATTGGGTTTTGTGGTTTCTGCCCAAGAAGAGTCTAACAGTGGTGGTGAGGACCAAACTGGAAAACACAAATGAAAGTGCAGCAAGAAAATGGCATGGGTCTACTCAGCTTACTGGCAAGGGCATCAAGAACTTGGAAAAAAAAAATTTGGTCAATCTTTTCAGCTTTATCAACAACTTATGTTTTCATTGAGGAATACAATTTTTCAAGTTGACAATGTTCTACTGAGTTTCTGCATAAATGATAGTTAATGATCCAAGTAACAGACTCATTAATGATCCATTGTGGTTGAGGGGGAATAGAAATGCCAGTGGAGGAATGTGCTGCAAGCAATTGCATCCAAGTAACCCAGGTGCCCAGCTGCTCCTGGGATAGATGGGGAGAACTCAGTGTTCAGGGAACAAAATACCAGGAGGTAGTGGAAGTGATTGAAATTACTGAGAACCTGTGCTGTTGCTGGGGAACAGAACAGCAGCAGTGGGACAAGTGCAGTCCAGTCCTTCAAGACATTAAGTGGGCATGACTCATCAGCCACACTGTTTGTGTGTGAATGGTGCTATCTTAGAGGCTTCAGCTAAACTGGGATACCCACACAAGAGAGGCAGCCTGGAACGTATTAAAATCCAGGTGATGCCTTAGGTTTTAACTCTTATGTTTTTCAAATCCTGTACTGCTTAGTGCATAACTCTGAAGCTTCATGTGGCCTGTTAACTGTTTCATATGGTGTAGCCTTTTGACTGCCCAGGGCATACCTTTGAAGGCCCTTCAAATAAATACCTACCTTTATCCTCTTATTTTTGTCTAGTCTCTGTTTATAGGTGGCCACCTTGAAGCATCACAGGGGCATGGAAGTAGAAAAGAAAGGATACAGAGATCACCAGTGCGTTGTTCCCAGCTGCCAGTGCTCCCAGCACTGGGAGGTCAGGGAGGCAAGGGGACACTCAAAATCTGTCAGGCTTCCACCAGGGTACAGAAGCCAGTCAGTACCATTCTGGACTGTCCATCCTGTCCCCTAAACAGCCAACACTGACTGTACAAAAGCTGAAGAAAGGAAAAGGAAGAGCTCAGCAATCCTGTGGATCTCTGTCCCTGAGCTGTCACTTTGCAGTATCTTGAGAGAAAAAGAAGGGACCAGCTTCTATAGTTTTAGACAAGGGAGTTGTCCCCTTTGACGGTGGGGAGGGACAGCATTTTATGTGCTAGTAGGTTGGGTTGTTACACTGCTTCCCCACTGCTTATTACCATTGCAGAAAATGCACATCTTTTAAGAATTGCTCCATCTATTGCTGTCTGAGTATTAAACTCATTTTATGACACTGGGATCCAAAAATATGGGGTCTTACAGAAACCTAAGGCATAACTGCAGGGCTCAGTTCAGATCTTGGTATGTCAGTTCCTCTGAGGCAAGTGTGGTCAACAATCAGGTTCAGCCTCTCAAAGAAGAATAAATGGTAGGAAGAGAAAAAAGTGTATCCCTTTGTCCAGCAGTGATCTCTGTGGACATTTGGGAAGCCAAGTGCATTGTTTGGCCTCAGTGCTCAGCCTCAGAGAGCCAGCAAGAGCAAACTGATGGATAGGAGGGGGTGACAGTAAGTGCCTCTGTGTGCTTTTGGATCTGAAAGCATCTTTATATAAATGTCATTCAGCTGGTGGAGGCTTGCAGGGCGTTATTTTTGATGGTATTATCTCCTTTGCTTTTAGGACCTTTTTCATTTTCATTTGCATTTAATTTGCTTTTAGGACCATTATCACACTTGGTATAATTATAAATGCACTGAGCCACAGTTCAGACTTTATGATATTTATTTCTTTCACTCTGGAAACCTTTCAGACATGGAAGTACAATATTCAGCCCCATATCTGAACTCCTGAAGTGATCATGTTTTTTTCCTGGCTGGAATGACACTTTCAG
>NW_008236769.1:11916586-11924903 GCF_000691975.1 Corvus brachyrhynchos | reverse complement strand
AGCAGGATCTGTGTCTCTTCAAACAAAACAAACATTAATGAGTCAATAGCTCTTCAATTTACAAATCTCAAACTTTTGCATTTGTTTTAAGGAAGAAAGCTGCACAAATGTGTATCTCAGCCAATTGCTCACAGGCCACTGTACTGGTATAGTGTGCTATCTCAAAGTCAGCCATCAGTTGTAAGTAGATTTTGGCTGACAGGAAAATGTCTGATTTGGTCTTTGAGTTTCTACTTCTGTCTCACTGGTATCTGAAACCTTTGGGGTTTTTCCCCCCTGAAGTGGTAAAATGGATGGTCAAGGTCTGGCTTGTCTTGGATACAGTCCTGTTTGCTTTACAAAAATTGTTTTTAATTTAATGTCCTTTCTCACTGAGCACTGCAGTGCTGTTATAATTCAAGGCCTCTTCTTTACTGCCACCTTTGAGCACCGGCTCCACAGCTCCCTGTTCCCTGGATAAAGAGTTCTGCTCATCTGTGAAGTCAGTGAGTAGAAGGAGCCATTCGATGGGTTGCTGAACCCATAGTAAAAACCACACTTCAAATCTGCTGTTTACATTACTTTAATTCTAGAAGGGTTACAGGAAGGCTGCAGCAGAAGACAGGAATGGGAAAGATAACACAGTTGATGATTCAGAGGCAAAATTCACCACTACAAAAGATCTGTATGCATTATTTATAGGACAGGCTGGCACTGCTTCTTTGAGATCACTCTGCCCTCATGTTTTGGCTGCTCTTCTATAAGTCTGCAGAGAAGTGGGAGACAAGATGATGCAGCAGAGGGGACGTGTGAGAGTCTGGGCAGAAGGCCATTTAGATGGGTTACATGAATCAAAAGGAATAAACCTTGGATGTTTCCTGTGCATTTCACTGAGTGCCATTTCTCGAGGTTTAGCTGAGGTTAGTTAAAAACCTGGTCCCTGAAAATGGGAATACCGCAGAGTTGGAGAGGTACATTTCTCTTTAAGCAGGAAGGAGCTTTGCCTGGTCTCATGGGATAGGTGTGTCCAAAAATTCTTTACACAAGAAGGCAAAGGCTTCTCACTTCTTAACCCAACCATGTAAGGCTCACTTTCTGTGCCATGAGTTCAACCCCTGCCAAATTCCCTGCTCATCAGCATTTTCACTGAAGTCAATCCTTTCCCTGCTGGAAGATCTGGGCATATGTTGTTAGGGACTTGCTTTGTAGCTCACTTGCTGTGAGATGCACAGCCTTTGGCTCTCCTAGAAGCATGTACAGTCATTTAATTTGCCCCCCTTGTTTGATTTCTGTGTTGAACTCTTGGTGTTGTTGACTTGTAGCAATTACAGAGTTTTCTGCCAATTAGGCAGTGGAGATGAGCAGCAATGGGCTCCCAAAGTGCCCTTCTGATGCTCTGGCTGCTCAGTGCACTGCTGAGCTGCCGCAGGCTATTGCAGAGCTGTTGGCACTAGCATTATTCTTCTGCTTGCTGAGGGCTTTCGGGTCAGCCTGCAGCCTCACAAAATCTATTCAAGCCAAAATTAGAGTTGAAGCTAGTTCTTGCATAAAAGCAACAGAGAGAAAAAGGCCAAAAAATACCCGGTCTTCTGTAGCAATTGTCAGGAGAGAGAAATTTTCTCTCTACATTAAAAATACCATCATAGTTCACTGGGGAACACAATGTGGTGTTCTTCACTTAGGTAGGGCTGGCAGATACAGCTTCTGGGCTCATCAGAAGCCAGCTCAGCCTCCAGAGCAGTTTTGGCAACACCTGTAATCCCTGTGTGCCCCACTTTCCAATCAGTTGACTGAAACTCAAATTAGAGTTTCAATTAGAAACCTTTTTCTAATGCCTTCCCTGTTTCTCTTGGAAGCAATTGGGGTTAATAGCTGCCCTATCAATTTGCAGAGACCTGTAGGAGGAGGGCACCAGATTTCAGGTGGTAGCCAAGACGTCTGTTTTTCAGTAATATAACTAAAATTCACTCTGCTGCAAAACCCATTTTCCTCTGTCTAAATGCCAGGAACAGTGCTCACACCCGGTCAGAACAGAGTACAAGGGTACCAGCAGCTCTCACAGCTACCAGCAGAGCCCTGCACCATCCTGCCTGCTCTAGAAAGTGGATGTTAATGTTACATGTTTATGCTGCCTTCTTTTGATTTGTAGTTCTGAAGAGTGACCTCTCTGTCACCTGACATGGCCATGCTTTTTTTTTCATTCTTAATTTTTCTTCAATTAGGCCACTGTTGACAGTTCTGGTAGAGTAAAGCAGAAGTTTCACCATTCTTCATACTGTTGTACCATGTCCTGCTGGAGATATCTCTCCTAGATACACTAACTGGGTTTTGTGTAGCAAAACACTCACTTTGGCCATACTTTGTTATCTGCAATTAAATCCGTAGATAAGCTTTCTTTTATCTACTGATAACTTCTGTCTTGAGACTTCCCTGCAGGAACCTTTGAACTAGAAGCACAAATGAGGGCTGGATTTACTAGGAAATGGCCTCTCTCGTGTAGCTGGCCTTGTATTTTTTACAGTTACGATCATGGTGTCTTTTATTAACACATGCCTAAATAAACTGAGGTGTCAGTAACCACATACCAAGACTGCCAACTTCCCAGCAAGGCAGGTAAAACAAATTCTCCCCAGTATCAGGATGTGGAGAGAGGAATAGAAGCTGCAGAGCAGAAGAAGGTGTGATGACCATTGCACACTTTGTGGTGCATAATCAAAGCTGACACACATTTCAGAACAAGCCAGCAACTAAACTCTTTCTGGAGAGGTTAGGCACAGTCTAGATAGGCTGCTGGTGGTATGGAACCTCACTGTGCACATCCCGCACTCAGAGCAGGGCCTCAGACTTCCTGCTGGCACCACCAGGGCTGCAGAACTGTGCCCTCAGTCAGAAAACACCACCAACAAAAGGCTGAGCTAAAAATCACCCCAAATGCATCTCCTGGATGCTTTCCTCAGCCACTCAGCATCACTCCTATCTTAACAGGTGCCATCTCAGCCACCTTGCCTTCTCTGATCAGGCTCTGCTGTCCTGAGTGACCCAGTGAGCCAAGCCAGGGAGGCCAGAGAAGATGGAGAGGTGAAACTCTGGGCACTGTGAGAAAGGGCTCCTCACTAATACCTCAGGTGTGTGCTTAGCACAGGAGAACCTTTTAACACTGCTAGAACCAGTAGTGCAAGGAAAAAGAACATAACTGGCATCATCCTCCATGAGACCAGTGATGTCACAATGAGAAGAAATAAAAATAATGTCTCTCTAACTTTGTGGCCTCCTCTAGTTTGCTTCTAGAAAGACCCTCTTCAAATTTCCTGTCATCCCATAAGCCATTTTCTGGTTGATCATGAACAAGAAGTAAATGTAAAGACCTTCTTGATTTCAGTGCTGCCTTGTGGATTTTTAGCACTGACACGAATTTCTGTGGCATTGCATCTTCCAAGGACATGAGCCTTTTCCAGGCTCCATGATGCAGGTTGGATCTGCTTGATCAAGGCTAGTCCTTCTAGCAAGGCTAGAAGGACTAGCAAGGCTAGTCCTTCATCTCACTTATCTCCATACCATTTACAGTAGTTAAGGCCAAAGTCAGGAAAGCTGGTCCAGACAGCTAATCCCCATCTAATGACACTCCTATGATTTTTTTTCTAGTTCAGTTGGCACCTTTCTAATCTGTGCCAAACCTGCCAAAGGGTCAGTACACTCTGCAGGCAGGCTTGTACCTGTGCACACACTTCAGTCCAGCACAGTGGAAGTGTTTGTTCCTCATTCCATGCTTAAATAATGGCTGAGCTCTCCTGGACCCAAAGAGGGTAAATTATCAAGGATTCATTAGATGCAAACACTCCATCTAAATAGATGTTCCTGCTTACAAGGGCTCTTGGCTTTCTCCCCTACATAGGTAGTTTAATTTCACTCCTCCAAAGACAACAGTGAAACATGATACTAGATTTTTGAGCTTTTATTCATTTTGATTTTCCACTATTGGTTTTCACTGTAACAATCTCAACAGGAACCAATAAGACACATAATCACAGGGCCCTTGATAATGATGGAAGTAGATTCGCTGCCAGCAGCTATTATGCTCATTTGGGGACTGTGAAAAACACTACACATGCTTTTGTTTGGGTGAGATAAAGGGCAGTTTTACCCTGAAAAAGGGATGTTAGGCTGGCATTTTCTTATTCAGTGGCTTTGTTCCCCACTCATGTCAGATGTGCTGATGTTAGGGGAGACAAGTAAATTGTACTACCTCAGGGTTTTAACTGCTCTCTACCTTGCAGTGTCAGATACACTCCATGGTTCATTATCATCCAAACTGATTCATTACCACTTTCTGCATGGCTCCTCAGACCAGCACCTCAGCCCTCAGGAGAAGTGCAGTGGATCAGAGGAGCTGGGAAACTACTTGGAGCGAGTTGTGTCCAGCCAGGCAGCTCCCCGCTGCAGCCAGCAGCCCACAAGGGGTAGCAGAGTTGACCCTTCTCTGCACTGTCCCCAGAATGAGTGACTGTCCCCAGAATGAGTGACTGTCCCCATGCATGTCAGAGGCAGCCAGGACAAGGAAGAGCTGCAGTGCTCCCCTGAGAAGCAGAAAATGTGACCCCCTGCACCCTCGTGTGTTATTTGGACAAAGCAACGTCTTGGGGGTAGATTAAGATGATCAATTGTTGGTTTTCAATATACCTAAGTACCAGCATGGCCCTTGTCATCCCCTTGTCATCTCTCTGAGCCACCTGCTGATTTTCCTCCTAAAACATGGACAGTGGGGGAAGTGCTGGTACTCATGTGAGGAGATTCATCAAAAGTGGTTGACAGGTGAACTGAAAAGTGATCATAGCCCCAAATTTCTGTCTTCATCATCAAGTTCATCCTTGTAGGCCTTTAAAATTAATCTGGAATGTAAATACAATAATACAATATTTACTTGTCTATAGTGCTCATGGGCCAAAGATATTTTAGGAATAAGATATAAATGGAATGTCAAAGCATTAGAAATCATCTTTTCAAGTAAGTTTTACATACCTTTATTAATACATCCAAAACCCCATTAATTTTATCATCAGCCACAAGCAAATTTATTTAATAGCCATAAACTCATCCCTAGTCATTAATGATCTGGTATTTTAGATTTTCAATTTCCATTGAATTCACTGGGAATTTAAAAAACTCAGAGCTTTAGAAAGCTCAGAATACTGAATCATAAACATTTTCACATGTGTTTATTTTCTTCTGGCTTTCATTATATGAGGAACAAAGCATATTAATTCAACATCCTTTGAGGACTGGAACATCAGATATACAGTAAGGAAAAAGTTACATCTAAACTCCTGTCATTTTAAGAAACTGCTTATTTGAAAATTAAAACTTAAGTGAATATACAGTTCTTAACACTGTGTAATTTCAATCACAAAGACAAACAAAATACCACTGTACTTTTGATGTGAAGAAATTGCAAAAAAACTAAGAAAGAAAATAAATGGGACAGAGGACATTGTATAAAACCTTTCCCCCTTTCGCCAGGTATTCAATAGAATGAAAATTGATCTGCCTTAGGGACAAAGGATCACAGTAAGATAACATTGGCAGGGTCAGTACTTAATAATAGTGTAAAATAAAAGAGGACATTTAGAAAAAAAATCAGCAGCATCCAAACGCTGTATCTGTATTTGTTTCAATAAACTTCCCTCAGCTATTTCACATATGATGACCTAGAAGCAGAGCCCACTTCCTTATGTCTGCCAAGTCTTTGTGTTCAGGGGAGCTTTAAAATTATTCTCATTTGTAAAGGTACAAGAGCTCTGAAAACATTCCGGCTTACAGTGTTTTACAACCTGAGTTCAGGGTCCTTAGCACTCTTTTTTGAATGAAAACCAAATAATATTTGCTTGAAATATATAACCTTGAATGATGCTGCAGCCAAAGATGCCCAGCTTATCAAAACAAGTCTGGATCAGGAAAGCCCCCAGAAAAAGTTTGGATTTTCTAGAGTGCTTGAGGTCCTTCAGCTTCTGATGTGACAGCTCTTGCAGCAACGTTTTGTCTGAGCTCCTGGAGATGTGTCTGTTCACTCTGGTGTCTAAAGGAGCACTGAATGCACATGTGGGAGCAAAGATATGGCTGAGCAAGCCTAGAGCAAGCTCCTGGGTGTTAGGAGTCTCTGTGGCCTGCTCAGCTACAGTCCAAGTGCAGAAGCAGGCAGCAGTCCCTGTAGGCGCAAAGCCTGCTGCTCCTGTGCAAAGATAAGGAGTCCCTGGAGGTCAGGTTTGGTGATGAAGGGATGAAAATCTAATTTCATTTACCCGACATTCTCTTATTTCTGTACACATTCCCCAAGCCAGGGCAGCACACCCAGGCTGTTGGCTTTGCAACCTCCTGCCCCACAGTTCTGGAACTTACCCTAAACTGTGTGTGCTGTTTAGCAGCAACTGCACATCATTATTGACAACTGTGGTACATAACAAAACCAGCTTGGTAGTGTCTGAGAAATCTGTCTGTACAACTCACAAATTCTGTTTGATATTGAGGACTTGCTATATGCTGCTTAAATTACAGGCTCTCTTCCAAATGTAGAGCAGATCTTACTTTTCTGTCTCTTTACATCGCTTTTTAGGACAAAATAGTGTCCAGAGGGCATGACACAGTGCCAGAATTTGGCAGTCACTGAACCTTGACAATCTTCTGATGGTATGGCAGTATCCTTCTTACAACAATGAGTGATCTCTGAGCAGTCTGAGTGTTATAAGTATTTTCATGTCATCCTCCTTGAAAGCATAAAATCTTAATCAGAATGCCACAGGGAGCTTGTGAGCACCTGCAGGAGCTGGACAAGCTGGCTGTAATCTTGGGCCCAGGGTAACAGAGCCAGAGTAAACACATTAACTGTGGGGAGCACAAGTCGGAGCACAAGGATGGACTAAAATGCTTCAGCTTTTCTCAGGTCTGGGGCCAAATACACAGGTCCAGTACAGAATTCTGGCACATGTGTGGCAGCAAGAGCTTTATCAGGGCACTGACAGGCAGCTACAAAATAAGTGAGGCACCAGAATCAACAGGCCGGTTGCAAGTGGCCCACACATTTGAGACCTCTCAGCTTTGTGCTTTCATTTCAGCTGACAGCACCTGGCTGTTGTGTAGCTGAAGGCTCAGACTGCTCAAGGCAGGACCACCAGGACCCCTCTGAGCTGCCATGCCCACACAGTATCACTTTCTCCTGATGGCTGAATATTTCCGTGAATGCCAAGCTAGTACCCCCATGCATGGGCTCAGTGCAGCACAGACACTGTCTCTTCTTTCCATAATTCAAAGCAAAAACAAAAACCAGCTGCTTTGCTTCAGAGGTGGATCCAAGTATCCAGCTTTAGACAGCTCCAGAAATGTAAGATGATTTGGGTTCAGCTTCCTAGTGTGAACATCCCTGGCCCAGTGATGCCAAGAATCAAACCAGCATGTCTGCAGTAAAACAGATCTAACAAAGACTGCTTCTGGCGATACTCTGCTGTCACACCAGCACCAAATATCTTTTCCATTATGTTTGAATCAGTCTCATTAGTTCAGTCAGACTTTATTTTTTCAATGCTTGGGGTGTTCTTGAAGTAAGACACATTAACTTCATCTTGATTTATAGCCCATGGGTTGGTTTCACTGGTTTGTAAACTGAACTCCTACACATTTTTCCCTCGTTATGGCTGAATTTTCTGTCCTCTTCCCTCCAAGAGCTGCCTGTCTGATCAGCCCATGCACTGTGTAGGCTAGTTAAAGATTAACACAACCAAACTGTGGCAGTGTAAATCTTGAACATGCATAGAAACAAAGAAAACAATTTTGCAAAACAAGTTACACAAGAACTTCATGAAAAAGGTTTGCTCATAATATTTCTCTTTCTTTGTGTCTGTTATCAGCCAATGAACAGAGGTGTGGGCTGTTGGCAGTTTTGCCTTCTTGTAATTCAGTGTTAAACCTAAAACTCACATTGAGAAACTAGAATATGCTCTCTGCAGTCATGCCCTATAGAGGAAGGGGGGATAGAAGGAATATCTGTAAGAATTTGCCCAACACTAAATCCCATCACTGATCACTTAAATAACCCCAGAACAGGTTTTGCAGCCTGTAGGAGGAGGGTCAGTCTGTTCTTCAGGTGTTAGAGAATCAATCCTAAATGCTTAGAGCAAAATCCTATGCTAAGATAACATATTTGACAATGCTGCCACATTTTATGGTGAGGTACAAGCCTGTAAGGACTGTTAACCATGGCACTCGGGCAGCACTTTTGCACAGCCTTGGAAAATCCAGGTCTTCTCTGTGTTACATCTGTGCAGCAGGAGATACTTGTATCTACCTCAGCAGG
>NW_008236769.1:11912636-11916178 GCF_000691975.1 Corvus brachyrhynchos | reverse complement strand
AGCAGGAATCCCTCTACAGATGTTAGAAAATTTGGGTGGAAATGTAAAAATCTGATTTTTTTTTTTGAGCTATTCTGTGTTTTATTATCCAGCCACAATAATGTGTCAGTTTTTGGCTTTGTGCTGGTTAACTCAGAGAAAACATGGCCTGATGGGGTGTCATGTTGAGTCATAGGAGTTGTTTTCAAGACAGCCTCACATGTATTCAGTCTGTATTTGTTTTACTTCTGTTTGCCTGCTCAAATATGTGTGTCAAGAATTCCCGACGATGCCAGCATCTAAATCCACATTTTTTTCTCCACACGGATGAGTTGTCTAAAATGCACCTGCACTTCTGTGGTGCTGGGCATTCTGCCTGTAACCAGGGCTAAAATCTTCCCCACAGAGAGACTGGGGCAACTGGGGATGGGTCCTATAGATTTATGTCCTATGACAGCACTGCCAAAGCTGGGAGAAGCATCCATGTGAGGGGAACTGTCTGCTGCGGCGACAGGTCTGGGGTGGGCTCTTTGCACTGGGTTTGCACTGTGGTGTTACTGAGCTTCAGCTGCTCCAATAAATGTAGGAAAATTCCATAACTGCAGATCCAACATCAGAGAACCTGCGGTTTCTGCCTTTCACCTGGAGATGCCCTGCGCAGGACAGGACACTGAACCACAGCATCTCCAGTAGTGCTTCATCCTCCTTGGCAGGAGGCTGTGGTGGGCATGGATCAAAAGAAATGGCAGGAAAATGGAACCAACAAATCTCTTACTTCTCCTAGGTCTGGGGGCTACTTACCCTGGAGGTACTTGCCCTTCTGGCCATCTTTCCCCTCCATGGGATTTTCACCACAGTCTCCGGGACCCCACCTGGATATCTGCTGCGGAGCCAGAAAGTTTTACCAATGTTGTATGTTCAACTAAGGAATCTTCTGCAAATTCCCAGCCTATTATACCAAAAGGGAGGGTGCTAGAAGATCTCATTTTCATGGCAGTGGGGATGAGCTGTGCCCTACAGAATACACTGCAGAAAAAAGGAGGGAGGGATTGGTCAGGGATTTCAGTTCCCAAGGGCACAGACTGCCACCAGGCAAGGGTAAAATAGCAGTGTACAGAGATGCTAACTCTCTTCAGCACCCAGTTGGGGACCAGGTGAATTGATTTTTCATCATTTTGGGCCCTGTCAGCTACAAACAAAACAGCACAAATGTGAAAATATTAGTGGAAACCTGCAGCTTTCCAAAAGAAGCCCACAGCCATTTCTCTGACAGTGGCAGAAAAAATACAAGTAGTTTTACTGCATGCCAATTTCTTCTTAAATCTCTTCCCTCAGGGAGCTGAGTGCTTAGAAGATATTTAGGGGGACTGGAAGCTTGCCGGATACTCAGCTAATGTAGGTCTCAAAATCTCTGATGATGCTCCAAAGAATGCTGGGCTGCATTGATGGGCCAAGTTCCTTTAGATTAGGCAGAAGACGATGTTTTTGGCAAGAAAAATAGGGCTCCAACCAGGTGCCTCTGGAGAAGGAGGATTTTATATTTATGCTGTGTGTCACACAAATCCAGATAGGATCATCTCCAGAGCTGTGTAAATATTAAATTCAGCCTAAAAGCTGAGAGAAGCAGTAAGTGCCTGCAGAGCGGGCGGCTCTCCAGGAGGAGACAATGGTTGGCTTTTAGCACATCCCGCTTTTTTGTTTCCTTAAACAACTTGACTTGTGTGTGCTGCCAGTTGCTTGTACTCAAATCCCTTTTTATATCCACTGAGACTCTCCATTCCCATGGGTGGGATGTAGCTGAGGTGGTTTTCCTGTCTCTCCTGCTCTGTGCATATGGGGGTAAATTTAGAAGTTAATGATGTTGAATCTACTCAGTTGAAGCTGAGGGCCTTTCCCCTCACAAAGAAACTCAGATGCTTTTCAGTGCAAAAATTAAGCAGGGTTCGTTTGATCTGTACATTGCAGCTTGCTGAGACATAGGAAGGAGTGAGCTGCAGCAAGGGAGTGAAGCTGTGGCGTGGGAGAAAAAAGCATTTCCAGTGTTTCATACTGGATAAAACCTGCTGTCCCCCTCGTATGGCAGAGGTTGGCATCCTTTGACACCACAGGACTTTCACATAGGAAGTTTGCTCCTGACTTGTAAATACAAGAGATTGTTCCCAGGGTTATTGCTGACAGCTCCATCCAAAATATTCTCTGGTGATTTTGCAGAAGCAATAGAGACTTGGTGGTGAGACCTGGTTCAACTGCCACTGTCCTGAGAAAAAGAGCTGCTCTGGTTACAGGAAAAAAGGGATATTTGGGTTTGGGTGGATTTCTGTCTTTGTGTCAGGGTATTTGTCATTTTCACTGCTGAGAGTGCTGAACACAGCTGGTCATAGGTGACAAGCAACTTCTAGAGTGAAATTCAGTCTTTTCAGTAAGGAAAACATGAGATTTTGGTGCCATCCAGGAAAACTAAAGAGCTGCTTGTCTATTAGCACTTAACTGCTGCACCAGATGGATTTTGTCAGACTGAGAACACTTTTACTTATCTGACTGATGACAGATAAATCAACCCCCTGGTGATAAACCTACTTTATGGACTTCCTCTGCAGGTATGGCCCCTGCCCCTGCGTTATCTGTCAACATTTTTCTGCTTCCAGCAGGAAAATTGTATTGTTTGTCTCTTTTTGCAGTTAGAAAATCAAAGCACAAAGACCTCAGAGCTAAAATCCACAAAGTCACTGAGAGGTCTAATTTTTTCTGGGGCTAGGGCTCTGAAAGAAAGAGCCCTATGGTTATGAAAGAAATATTCTCTTGCTGGGGCAACAGCAAGAGCAGCACTTTCTCCTCTGAGCATCCCTCTTCCCTAGACATGAGGGTTCCCACTCTTTTCTCATCTCTGAGAAATTATCACGGAGTCTCTGAAGCTCCCAGAGCAAGTACACCACTAATACAAAGAAAATTAAATCCTAGCATTTTCTGAGTGGAGCTTTGCTCTTTCCACTGCCTCTTATAGCTCTGAGGTTCAAGGACACCTTGCAGTTCATGCATCAATATCCATTTTAAACTGCTTTCTTTTTTGACACACTCTGTACTTAGCACAGTCTGCCTGCAATCCTTGCTTGTGGCTTCCCTCTCTTCGTGGCCACCTTTGGTAAGGGAAACCATTTTCAGTGTTTCAGCACTGCTGCTCACCTCTAAAAGGACAGTGTCACTTACACTGGAAAGTATTTCATAACCACAATGATTTCTACAGCTAACAGCAAAACAGGGGAATACTTGTTTTCAAATCAATGCCCTGCTGCTGGGATGCGGTGTTGAGGATCTGAAAATGAGATGAGCGAGAATCAAAAACGGACCCGACTCATTGATTTTTATCCTTTAAATAAAGAGAAAATCAAACCCCAGTCTAGAATGGAAACATCTGTCATCACCACTGTTTGGATATTTAAATGAGGCTGGACAAAATCTGGGCTGGGAAGCGCTTCTAATGGCCACAAAGTAAGGGGCAAGCCGGGGTGCGTGTCCCGGCCGGGAGTCCCTGCGGCGCTCCCGGTTTCCCGCGGGATGGCGGAGCA
>NW_008236769.1:11904584-11911758 GCF_000691975.1 Corvus brachyrhynchos | reverse complement strand
GGGCCGGGCCCTGCTCCGGGGCCGGGCCCTGCTCCGGGGCCGGGCCCTGCTCCGGGGCCGGGCCCCGCCCGCCCAGCGCAAAGCGTGTCCATTCACCCTCCCCTAACGCTTCTGAGGGGATTTCCTGTTGCTCTTGGGCGGCATTTCGCCTTCAGCGCGGCCCTCAACTGCCCTCTGCAAGGGCATCCCCTCCGCAAAGACTTGCCAGGCTTCAATTATCGGCCTCGCGTGGAATTTTTTTGACCTCGTGGCCATTTTGCGGCGAGACAGCTTAATTAGTCCTAACAGTCAGTCTCATCTCTAGGCTGTGGTTGTCGTATTAGTGACAGTCCTGGGGACTGGATCACTTAGTCAGCACTTCCTGATGTCATCCAAAGTCTTCGCTTCATACATTTCAGATGAGGCTCGAAGCCTGCTGGCTTCTCTCTCTTCTGATCTATTTTTAATTAGCAGTTTGGGGCCTTTGCTGTTACAGCCACGGAAGGTGATCTCGGTGGCACAGTCTCATTTGTGTATGTGGATGTTGATGCCTGAGCAGAGGGCTGTAACATGTTGTCCAGGCAACAGTGAGCTGGAGAGCAAGGAGCGGGTCAGCTCTTGGGAAGACACTTGCTGGATGCTCCAGGACAAGATGCCAGGATACCTAACTAGAATGGCAGAATGCCTGCAGAGAGAGAACAGGGAGCCAGTAATGGAAAACTTGTTACTTTTTGATGAATTAGCTCCAGATCTTGCCAGAAGGACAGTTGTTTTCACTGTCCACAAAATCTGTGCAAAGCAGTCAGGAGAACTGCAAGCTGTCAGAATAAGCCCTCTCAAAATGAACTGCTTCATGGCATGGTATGTATAATTTCCCACTTTTCATACTACAGGGACGATTTAGTACCCATGACTTAGTAACAGATTCATCCTCCTTGATTATGATAGAGTTGCAATTCATCAGGGCCACATTCTGCAAGGGACTGAGTATCTTCTGAAACGTGCTGAGTGCCTTTGGCTCTACCCTTGTCATTAAGAGTAGACAAAAAGGCTCAGCACTTCCCACCAGCATTTTAGCAAGGGCTGGGACAAAGTCGTGGAGTCCTTTGGCACTGTGCAACCCAGAAGGGCACAGAAGAGGACTATGGGGACTGTTCAACCCAGCCAAAATCTGTGCAGTCTGGCACTTTTGTTTGCTGTCTTTACAAGAGACATTTTCATTATTTATTGATTGGTTTTTCATGTTGCAGTAGCATCTTGGCCGGGAACCCTTAGGCCAGGGGCCACACAAAATCAGGATAGAAACAGTCCTTGCTCCAGAGGAGCTCACAGTGAGACAAGAGACAACAAATGACTATTACAAACAGTGGCAAGGCAAGGGAACAAGGAATTAATACTATTAAGTAGGAAAAAGAATTAATCCACAGTCAGATATTGTTGCAAAAAAATCACAAAAATTGTTGACTTTCTTGCCTGTTTTCCCTCCCTAGCTAGATTTTCTGCAAAGCCGGAAACATGTCTGTTGCTTTCGATGTGTTGGATTTGTTACACATCTTCCTCAGAAAGTTCCTGACCTTAAACACATGGAAAAAGATGGAAGTGTTTTTGCTGGCTTCAGTGGACCTTGGATGAGCCAAAAGTCTTAAATGCAGAATACTTCAGTGGAAATGAGATATTATGTTTGCAGCTGAACTTCTGTCAGCCCAAAGACCCATGCCTCAAAAGATTTATTCAGGGACTTCCTTGTTTACTAGTACTACTAGTTCACCAGTTCTTCCCATTTTTTCCCTTTAAATGAATGTGTTCCAAAAGCAACCCCTGCCACCTAATATTGGGATTGCTTTCAGCTTGAATGAAAATATTTTGGTCTCAGATTCACATACCTTAGTTAAAAAGCAAATCATTTCATCTTATTAATGCCACCAGTCTGACAGATATTTCACATGAAGACTTCTGAAGAATCTAGTTCTCCAGCAATTGTACAGTTTGAGCAAGTATCTGGATACTTCCTTAGATGACATGGGTTTGTGCATCAGCAGTAGCAAAGGAAACAGCAGGTATCTGGGGACCTGTACCTTATTTCTGTTTACAGTCATAAGGGTAGAAATGGAAAAATTTTAGAAATGGAAAAATTTGTGCATCTTATGTCTTTTTTATTTTTCCCCCAAAAATCTGTCCTCATATATTTTGTTGTAGAGCTGTGCTGTGCTTGGAGATTAAAAACAGAGCTTCATTGCACAGGTTCTTCCCCTTCTTTGCTCCAGGCAACCCAGAAGTCTGAAGGAAAGGTGACTTTAATTGAAAGAGCAGGTGCCCTACTGGTAACTACCTCTGCTTGCCTGTCCCCTCTGTTGCTTACTCAAGTTCATGCCCATCACAGCTAGAAAAGCAGCTTTGATGGTGATAAGAAGCAGCAGTAATCCTGCTCACTGCTGCCACTGAGCACGCAGGGAGTGAGAACAGACCAGACACCTGGGAGCAAAGCTGTCATTGTGTCATCAAAAGAAAAAAAAGTGGCACAAACCCCACTCCTTTAGAGGAAAAGGCACATCTTCAAAACCACTTAGAAGGGGAATAACCTGTAAAAGAAAGGGATGAATCTAACAGGTACTTTCAAGGAGCATCAGGCCAGGTGAGGGCAAGAAGATATATAAGCAAAGTGAGAAAAATGAAACTCAGAGCAGTATAAACATTTAGTAAGTGCTGCATTTCTGTGGAAGAAGAAAATATCTCTCGTCAGGTCACAACAAAGAGGCAGAAAGTCACTCTGACAGCACTTTGGTTCTGCCAAGTCCAGCAGATGATTGTAATCACTGAACATGAGACTGCAAATCACACTGGAGTTTTTATTTAATGCTCTACTAGCTCCAGAAAAAGGTTTGATTTACCTTGCTCACAGAGTCATTTTTAGAAAAAGCATCTTCCCAGGCACTCAGCATTCAGTAAAGTCTGCTAAGAAGAGTTAAAAATAATGCCAAACCCAGAGGACAGTGACACTTGGCAGGAGAGGCTGTTTAAGTAATTGATAGGAATATCTGGGGAAAGAAAACAGGATGGGAGATGGAAGTTGGTGGTCCAGAGAGAGGGACAACACCTTCCAGTACAGGTAGGATTTATGTCCATTTCTTTTCAAAGTGAGGCACTGGCCATGCCAACGAGAGGGCAGCAGGCACAGATCTGTCCCACCAGGACTGTTTTTGTATTCCTCATGCTGTGGATCAGACCCTCAGGTGGGATGAAGATAACTTGATTTAGGCATCCAGGGGTACATTAGTGGAGCTCTGCTCCCTTGGCGAGTGGAGTTCAAAGCACCATTCAAGCCATCTGTCAGCTGAGAAGGAAATTACATCTCCATAGGTTGAAATGGGAACTTTGATGCACACCTGTAGGTGCCTAAATGTGGGTGCCATTCTGTGAGCTGAAAGTCAACAGTGGAAGCAAAGCCATCAGAGCTACACCAGTTAGCAGTAGCTATAAATCTGATCCCATTATTTTCCTGGCTTCTGGCATATCTATGTCCTTATTTATATTAACCAGGCTTTGTAGACACAGTTTGCTAATGAAGTCACTACTAGCAGCAGGATAGAAATGAAGGTATTTTACAGATCCTCATAAAATAGATTGCTAAATCTTTGTGAAATAGTAAATTCAGGGGCTTATGCCTGGAATATTTAATGCAATTAATGATGCATCTTTGACCTCCTTTGTGCTTTTGTGGTTTGGCCAAAGTGTTCGTACATCTGGAATTTGGCTTCTTCATAAAATGTTAAGTAAACGCAGAGTTGTCATCACATACATGAGAAATTACAGAGCTTTGCTTTTGAAAATTCACCTTCACTATGTCTGTACTTTTGAGTAAAATGCCACATTTTAAGTACCTCTTTGGATGTAACAGAACATTTGCTGGTCTCAAGGAATGTAATACTTTATTTGCTTCAAATTGAGGCAAGAATTTTCCTCTGGCTCCGTAGTGCAATGCACACACCTCTTTAAATGAGCTTGGTTTGCCTGCAAAAACCTCCTGCAGGGCTGTGCAATGGCATGGCAAGTAATAGCTTAAACCTGCCTAGAGCAGCATCTTTTAAGAAAAAATTTCCAGCTGGTGTCACATTTAGTCAGCACAGGAGACGCTGTCAGTGCTCTAGCTGAGACTGCCAGATTTTAGCCTTGAAAATGGTAAGTGAGCCTTGCTCTTGTGTCCTGCTCTTCCCACTTCTTGGGGCAAACAGCTGTGTATTCACACACAACCTACGTGTGCCGGGACATGCTGAGAAACGGTGAACTGCACTCAGTGCTTGCTCTGAGGAAGAGGAGCTCTGGTGGGGAAAAATATGCTAAAAGTGTGCTAAAACCTGACATTTGAAGAAGATACCTCAGAATCTGAAGAAATAACAAAAACTTGCAATTATTTCTCATAACTGTTTTTCTCTCTTTCTATAACAAAACAAACAAGACTGTTTTAAGTAATCTCCTGAGGTAATGGATTGATCTGCTTTTCCAAAAGGGTTTTTTTAGTCCTTTTCCTGTCTTCTCTGGAGCATGGTTATATGACTTGAAAGTTTATTCACCTGGGCTTTCACAGAATTTGTTTTAGAGTTCATCTCCATATCCTTGAATGGATTTTCCTCCTTTCCTGATTAATTATAGAGTATGGGTCTGAATTCCTTATGCAAAATTTGCTAATGGCTATTTTCTCTTTCCATCTCTTTTTTTTAATCAGAGATTTTGCTCAGTGACTCAGGATTTATATCAGCCATAACAGTTCATTTCAGTTCTTGGAGGAATTTGGGGGGGAATTGAGCTTGGCATTTTGTAGGTTAGTTGCTTAGCTACCTAGCATGGTCTAGGAGCAGCTCTTCTTTCCCCCTCTATTTTTAGCATGTCCACTGTAGTCTGAACTTTCTTCTGTCTCCTTTCATCCCATACATTAGCAGGTTTTATAAGGTTTTGCTGGCTAGTTCTGTGAGAGACTGCAACAACACATTTTGTGAGTGCCGTGTTGTTCCTGTTGCTGCTCTTCAACAGCTGTCCCTTTTGAATGGACTTCTATGATTTTGTGGTACCATTGTGGGGTTAAATTTCCTTAAGGAGCTGCCAAAATTTCTAGTTATACTGGCCAGTTTAGACTTGGTAGGTCATTTCAAATCTGGCCTGAGTACAAACAACTCCACTGACTCCACACATAAACACAGAGCAAGTTTTAACAGTGTCTGAAATAGCTGATCTTCCGTATTTTTCACTTAACTCTTCTTTATTTTAGGAAGCAAATATAATCATTCAAAAGGCACAAACTTGTGAACACATTCACAGGTCACAGTATCCTGGGCTCGCCATGTAACTTCTCACCAAATTAGGAGCTAATCGACAGGGATGGTGCCTTTGAAAATTACCAGATCAAAAATACCTGGGCTGCCTTCAGCCTGCACATTCCCAGTCCTGCTCCTAAGTCTCCCTTCACATAGACAAAGATTTGGCTCCAACACACAGCAGCACCTCACTGGAGAGGACAAGCAGTGAATTGACTTTTTTGACTCAAAAGAATTGAGGTTTTCCAGGCTTCCCCACCTATCCCAGGGCAGGCTGTGGGACAGAGATGCCCCACCATTCCACTGGCATTTCCTAGAGCCAGTCAATCAGAGGTCAAGTCTGCTGGACATTTTCTTCTTGCTGCTCCCCCTGGCTTTCCCTTCTGCTGCTGGCTGCTCCTACTTGTCATCGTTTATATGTGAGTATCTGAAGGGAGAATGCCAAGAGGGTGGAGCCAGGCTGTTCTAGGAGCAGTAGAGCAAGAGGCAATGGGCAGTAACTGATGCACAGGAGGTTCCACCTGAATATGAGGAAGAATTTCTTTACTGTTCTGAGCCCTGGAACAGGCTGCCCAGAGAGGGTGTAGAGTCTCCCTCACTGGAGATATTCAAGAACCATCTGGACACAATCCTGTGCCATGTGCTCTGGAATGACCTTGCTTGAGCATGGAGGTTGGACCCGATGATTGCATCCGTGCTCCCTTCCAACGTTTCCCATTCTGTGATTCTCTGATTCTGTGATTTAGGGATTTCAACTCCACCTTCCACCTCATGGGACCTCCTCTGTCATGCTCTCTTGTGCTGGCAGCTCCAGCAGAGCTCTTTCCAACCTGCCCCATCCAAGGTGTCCCTCTGGTTTCAGACAGCCCAGCTCTCTGAAAGGCCGGCAGAGGAAAACTCATTTTTCTTGTCCCAAAAAAGCAGAAATGTAGTTGAAGTCCAGTTAATCAAAAAGACTGTTTCTTGCCTCATTCTTTCAGCCTGATGAGGTTTCAGATCACAACTGTGGCAGCCAATGTGGACACTGCAGATTCTCAAAAATCGAAAGGGAAGGGGAGGCAATTGATCCAAACTGATGGGCGTAACAATTGCCAGTGACAAAAAATACCACAGCCTCACCAGCTGCATTTGGCCAGCCTCACTCCCTCTACTAGGTCTAGCCCTCAGCTAGATTTATTCTAACCAGGTTTGTGTCTGTCTTAGTTCTGGCTGCAAATCTGGGTGATGAGTGATGGCTACACCAGGAAAATTGGAGTGGGTGGAAGAACACTGTGATGTGCCTTGAGGCTGTGCCCAACGTTAGAGCTTGCTCAGAAGCTGTTTCTGGTATTAGCTCATGAATAAAAAAATGCCATGCACAGTCAACTGCTAGCCACTGGGAGCTGTGGGGACAAGACAAACCAGTTTTAATGAGGAAAAGATTCCTCTCATATAATTCCTAGATGATCCATAACATGAAATGCTTCGGTTTCTCAGGTCCCCATGCACAGCACAGTTCTATAGCTGCTGAGGTTCTTTGCTGAGACTTGACACTTTCATTAAACAAAGGAAAAAAAAACCAAACATAAAATGTCTGGCCTTCATACCTGTGAATAAAACCTTCCAAGCATGAAAAGAAAGTCAAGTCTTGCCTGTGCATGGAAGCTGATTGCTTTAACTGCTTTAAAAGGCAGAATGGAAGACATTAGCCTGGTATAAAGCTATTTTATACCAGTGTAGCTAATTCCATATGGCAGGGGAACATATGGGCACAGCTCTCAGACATTTCCATCCTCATAGAGGACTAAGCATACCAGAGGAGGCATTTTGGCCCATGTTGGCAATCAGGAACAACCTAGTTTAGCACAAGTGATGCAGTTCCTGCACCTGAGATGCAGGAAGGCTACCAA
>NW_008236769.1:11887752-11904539 GCF_000691975.1 Corvus brachyrhynchos | reverse complement strand
TGCTACCACCACTCAGCCCTTGGTTCATACAGAGCCTCCTCTTGCACAGCAACTGCACCAACCCAAAACCTGGCTGTAACCTTGCTCTGAGCAAGGCTGCTGTGCTCATATCAGAACAGATCAGCTCCAGAAATGTCTGGCCATATCACAGCATTGGTAGGGCTTTGGTTTTCCTTTTTAATAACAGAAGCCTGCATGCAGACATACCTCGGGTTGCAGACAAGTCATCTTGCTGGCAGAGCTCACTGTGCTTGGGAACTGTTCTAACCTTTCAGCAAAAGAAGGATCATTATGTCTGTAGAAACTGAGTTTCCCCTAAAAAGGATGGCTGTGAGAGCAGCAAGTACATCTTTGCAACAGAGCACAAGTTTAAACCTGCAGCTGCCCTGAAACGTTTGTTCTGAGGCAAGTGGGTGCTGTCATCCTGTTTCTAGGGGGCACTGACCCTAATGGATGTTTCATCCCCTTGATGAGCTTTTTCTGAGGAGTGTAACTCCAAGGGGCTTCTTCCAATGATTTTTCCTTGTTTTCCTGTGACCCTCTAAAATTCTGTTCTTCAAAAATTCTCTTTTTCAAACACCTGAAAAAAAAAAAGCTTCAAATGATTTCTGCAGCTTATGTGAGCTCCCTGGGGCCTGCAGAAGAAAGTCCTTCTGGACTCTTCCTCTCTTGTCCTCCAGCTCAGCTCTGCAGCTCTCTGTGGCAGATGGCAGAGCCTGATTTGTCCCAGGTAACTGCTCTGTGCCAGCACCTGGAACTGTGCCTGAAGGCTCTGGGCCCTCAGGACTCTGCCCTTGGACCTGTGCTTCCTTTGCATAGTCATCTTCTCAAGTGGTCTCAGGCTACAAGAACAGCTCCTGTCAGTGCTCCAGCAGCCAGCCATGGACGTGGGCTGCGGTGTAGATTGTCCATACGGTTACCAGTGTAGTTCAACAAAGAGGTGTCATTACAAAACCCAGCTTTGCTTCCAAATTTCTTGTCTGAGCTTTTAGGTTTTGAATTTGCCGTTTGTCTGCCACCAGTGCAACACCAATATTTTTATTTATATTTTTATTCTGCCAGAAGGCAGAAGCACATTCATGAGGGCTCTCAAAAAGTTCCTTACCACTTCCAAAGTGGGGATGTTAGTTTTACAATGGACCTTTTAATGTGAAATATCTCTGTCATACCTTGTTCCAGCAAAGTGTCTGCTCTTGCAACACCTTGCAAGTAGTTTCAAAGAGAGAAAATCTCTGGACTGCCTGATGAGAAATTCTCACTATCTCATTGCCTGAGAGGGAAACTGCAAAAACCTGTGCTTAGATATTTAGTGGTGTTTCCCTTCCATCTTTATGCCTGTGGGTTGTTTCTGTGATTATTTGCACATATATAGTTCATTTTTGCATGTGCCAGCCTCTGGAGATCAAATTTTTCTACATTATTCAGTATTGTCTGGAGCCACACTGCCTTCAAGATGTGAAAGGGACTCTTTTACCCAGTGCTGGGAGATGTCTCTGGCTTTGTTTCTGGCAGGGACAGGTCTAAAGATAGTTGTGAAAAGTCATTTTTTGAAGATAAGAGTAATTTATACCCCTGAACAACATCCAGTGGGCTTCTCAGTCCCCAGGACACAGGCAAAGACAGTCAGGGGAGTGAAAGACAAGAAAGCAGGGAAAAATTGCTTTCCTCAGAGAAATTTTCTTGACCGTTGGCTAACTGAATGCACACAGACCAGTGTTTCCCAGCTCTTAACAGATTCACCACAAGCTTCTGCTGTTTTTCCCCACTGTGCTGCAAAGCAGAGTCTGCAGGCTTTGCTATGAGGCACACTGTTGGCACAATGCTCAGGAAAATCACCTCCTCACACTCAGGCACATTTCCCAGGTGCCACACTTCACCTGCTAGGGCAGACAGGCCTTTCCCAGTTACTCACCCCAACGTGGGCTAGCCAGGAGTGGCCTCTCCTCTCCCAGTGCCTCCACCTGCAAAACCTCACACATCCAGGGCTGAAACTCTTCAGCTGTCCCAGCCCTGTGCCTCTGGCAAGCCCTAAGGAAGAGCATGGGGTTGGGTATGAGCAGCCAGCTTCCTGCTTCCTTCTAGCATCCCTGAAGTCTTCAAGGCCAGGTTAGATGGAGCACTGAGGAGCCTGATCTAGTGGATGTCCTCCCTGTCCATGGCAGAAGGGTTGCAACTAGATGATCTGTAAGGTCCTTTCCAATGCAAACCATTCTGTGATTCCCTGATCACCACCTCAAGCCCAGGGCATACAGCAGCACAGCTGGGGACATGGTCAGTCCTTGCTTTCTCTGGGCTTGCTAAACCTGCAGTGTGTGTGTCTGTGTCTACTCAGCAGCAGGTGAGAAGCAGAGAGGCAAGTGTCAACAAAAATAGGCCCAAAGGGACCAGTTTCTATAGGAAATGCCAAAAGACTGGAGTGTATGAAGCACAGTTCATGAACTTTGATGGGGAGGGGCAGCATTACCCTGCCAGGTGTAGGATTTGGAGAGGTTTCACACTCAAAGAGGACTCTGGAAATATGCAGAACAGTTTCCAAAGAAGAATTAAAGGTAAGCTTAGTCTGTACAATATGGAAGTGATCTTGGAGCACAGCACTAGGGCAGCTGGAGGATCAGCCTGTCCAGGGAAAATTGAGCTGCTGAGAGGGCTTGAGGTATCCAAAGCCTGGCAATGCCTTGGAGAGAGGCCTGGTAGCTTGGCAGCCACGCTGTTCTGCTCTGAGTTCCAGAAGGAGTGAGAGGTTTAGTTCAGAGCTGGTATTGGCTCTGTGGTGCTGCTCCTAAAAGCATTAAAAAATGCTTTCCTGTTTCATTTGGCTAATTTGTTGTTTTTCCTCTCTTTTCTTTCTCAGCCCTGTAATAGTGGCTAGGCTTTGCTCTCACTTCTAGGACTACGTGCTAGGCAGGTGGGATGTGAACCCAGATCAAGGCCTGGATTTGGGACAGCTGCTTTCCAGTTTGTTCTAGGTAAGAGACCTTTCTGCATGGGATCCCTGGAATGTCTCTCTGTGACTGCTTTCAAATTAATCCGGGTGTTATGCTGTACCATGAAAAATGCCATTAAACACAAGGAAGGAAACTCTCACAGACCCACACATTTGCCTTTGAACAAATGAGGATTCCAAAGAGATGGAAATGTAAGTGATGTGTTGCATGCAGACAGTGGGAAGCATTACAAACACTGGGATTACTTTGCAAATCCTTTTTCAAAGCAGAAGCAGTAGGACACAGCCACATCAGACACATATCATTTTTCTGTTCACAAATGCTTTTAGACACTTAATCATAGCCTGTGGCATGTTCACAAGAGGATGTGCATTGGAGCAAATCCTTGGTCCATATGCTCTGGAGCAATCCCCAGTTCCTCCTCAGTTATAGCCAAAAGTGGCATGAATTTTGGGAAGATCATCTGTCTTGTTATCATTAGGAGGATGGATGTATTCCCTGCCATATATTATAACCAATGCTTTTTAAATTATTAATCTTTTAAATGAGAACAGTTACTCCCAAATGCAACATCTTCCTTTAATAATATCAGATTTTCAGAGCTTCTAATCTCTGCACCCAGACAGTATTTTGTTTCAGTCTGTCCTTATCTGCAGCACGATATTTGTTTTCTGTTTCTCTTGCTTGGTAAATCTCAGTTTTTCATATGCTGCCACAGATGCTCTGCATGGCCAGACTTCATTCTATTAATGGTCACCTTCAGCCAAGCACTGCCTACATGAGAATTTTGGCTCTTATTTGGTGTGGGGACTTAGCAAGGAGAGGAATATGCCTGCCACTGGCTCATGCCCCTTCTTTTGGGGCTTTAATTTTTCCTCTGTGCACTCCTTTTTTGTAAAGCATCATGTAGTAAGAGTCTGGCAGGTCTGCAAAGTGCTTGAGTATCTGGGAGCACAGACAGAATTTCTCCCACACAAGTGATCTCACCAGAAACTAGCCCTGCTGCCCCATGACAGCAGGAAGGAAGAATCAAGAGGAAGGAAGAATCAAGGGGTCAGAGGAAAAGAGTAATTTATTTCTTAGCAAGAGGTAGGTCACTGAACAAGAAACTTTCAAGTCCAGCAAGCCACTGAGCAGACATGAACTATGCCAGAGAGTGAGCTGCAAAGGTGAGGAGGAAAAGCCAGTCTCTGGGGATGGGATAATGCACATCTGACATCCTTGCCTGAATTTTCAACAGAAGGCTAGAGGAACACTGCAGCAGATTGCTTGGGGAGGCTGCCTCCTCCCCAGCACAGGATATTTTGAGCAAAAGCCATCTATTAGGAGCAGTTGAAGGTACTGCCATACAGTACCTGGGCACAGGTATGATTGCAGGATCTTTCAAGGGTTTTCTTGTCTTGTCTTGTCACCCTCCAGCTCTGTCCCACAGAGGGCACTGACAAAATATTTGCCTTCTATAGGGGCAGGTAGTCAGTATTTGAGACAGGTACTTACTCAGAAAGCTATTGCTGTCCTCTTGGTTATCAGTCGTGGTTCTTCTAATCAGAGTTTTACATCGTGTCTTGTAATGCACACACCACCTTCCCTCTGCCAGCAGAGGAAGAAGCTGACTTGGAGCCAAGACAAATGAAATGTTCTCTGCTCATTGCCCAAGCTGAGTAAAACACTGAAGATAATGTGTGCCTAAAACTGCTTGGATTTACCATTTTTATATCCCAGATTAAGCTGGTTCAGGGAAGGATTCTTAGGGACATTTTTAACCGTAGCAACCTTAAACGGGGAAGGATCATGGTGCCTAATGCCCTTCCCAGGGGAAGGGAAATCTTAAAAGCTGTCCACGATCAACAGCCCAGCTTCTCAAACAGCACTACATCTGCTTCAGCCAACAGTGATCTCTGGGAAGTTTAGATCCAAACTCTACCTGCTAGGCCCAGATGCAGATAAAGATACCTTTACCCACCTTATATGCTACAGCTGTTTTGCAGGCAGGTAGTGGAGAGCATAGCCTGCACTTGGGGAAAATCTCTTGCTGGCTTTGCATCATTTTGCATGTTTGGTAGCTCATCAAGCCATTTACACCTTTATGATGCTGCACAGCACTCAAGCAGGAAAGTGCTTTAAAATTATAAAACTTCTTGTAAAGAAATTCATAACCTTCCTGTGCTTATCAGAGTATGGCTCTCAATGGGAGATTCCCCTAAAGAGAGACCTGGAAGCCAAGGTGATCCTGCTGCTGTCTAGAAGGAGATCCTATAGATTGAGGCAAGAACCCATACCTCCTCGCTGTGCAGACTTGTCTGATAAGACATTGTGGGTTGACCCTCGTTGGATGCCAAGTGCCCGCCAAAGCCACTTTATCACTCCGTCTCTTCAACTGGATGGGGGAGAGAAATCCTAACAGAAAGCTCACGGGTCAAGATAAGGACAGGGAAGGATCACTTACCCATTCATGTCATGGGCAAAACAGACTCAACTTGAGAAAAATTAATATATTATCAATTATATCAGAGTAGGATAATAAGAAATAAAAACTAAATCTTAAAACACCTTTCTCCCATCCCACCTTTCTTGATGGGCTTACTTCACTCCTGATTTTCTCTCTCTCCTCCATCTGCCTTGGAGCTGGCTGGCATTGGCTCTGTCAGACATGGGAGAAGCTTCTGGCAGCTTCTCACAGAAGCCACTCCTGTAGCCTCCCCACTATCAACACCTTGCACACAAACCTGCTCCACAAAGTAAATGGGGAAGCAGAGCTCTGTCCTAGCAGCACACGTGCGCACTGAGAGGGTTTGGTGCACTGTGATGGGCACTGGTGGGAGCCAGAATTTAATGCAGAGCAATGTGATGCTGTGTGGAACTGAAACAACCACAGTGGGACAGGGGCACCTAAAGTGCCCTTCCAGGATTGGTCACCACCACAGCTTCATCCAGGCAGGAGGAGCAGCATTCTCCTGTGCACAGTGTGGAACAAGGCTGGCGAGGAAACGCAAGAGGGAGCACAGAACAGTGTTTAATAATGAACATCTGGCTCTCAAAGCACAGGCTGAGAGGCTGATTTATTGACACCGAGACAATGGACTATTGTGCTGTGTCACAGGCACCATTCGACTGGCTCTATTCATTCCTACAGATATATGAACTGCCCATATCTTATAAATGATCTCCTCCTGTCTTAGGTTGTTGCCTTCTCACTTCTTTTCTCTCCTGCTCTTCCTGGAGGGTATTATTAAGCTGTGATATATAAATATCTGACACCAGTGCATTATTTTTTTTCCTTGTCCGTGGTCAATGGCAGCATGTAAGAGTGTTGTCTAAGGGGGATTTTCCTACTTGTAGCAAAACCAGATCCTCTCACTATGGTTTGTTCTGCCCTTTCATACTCTGCCAGGTAATGTGACCAGGCAATCAGTGGTAATTACTACTGTCTGAGGACTAAGAAATCAGGTGCTCTGCTGCAAACAGCAAACCTGCTATTGCCATGTTCTTTATGAATGGTGCCACTAAACATTGGTGAGGCCTTGAAAATCCCTCAGGAAAATTGAATCTGCATTGTTATTGTGTAAATAGGAAAACAAAGGCACAGTCAGGTTCCAACACAAATTATGAACTGTGATTCTGGAAGACCCCAGTTTTTGGCTTCCCAATGTTGATGCCAAGGGCCCCATTCTCATATGTTGTGAGATCTGTATTTCCCACCAATGTAGAGTGGAAGAGAATTGCTCTTTGAGAATAGAAGGAAGCGTTTGCTATCTCCCTTCTGTTTCCATTTCCTTTGGCCAAATAATGCTGTGAAGTGCAAGACTGGATGAGGGAAAAGTATATTATAAATGTTGTCAAAACTAAGGAAATGTCAGCACGAATAGTGATTGAGCAGAGTTAATTCAGGCCTCTCCATGCATATGCATTTGAAGACAGATTATAGTTGCACACATTGTTTCCCCTAGTCCCCCACCTCATTTAGTACCCAGAAAGGATGATGCTCAATTAGTGAGCAGTTAGCCAATAATCTCTTCTATCCTTACTGCTGTGGAAGGGTCCCATGTCTTATTTAATGCCCATCTTTAAACCCTGTTCTGAATACAGCATTATTCACTTTCTCCTGGGCACATCTCTGGAATTCTTTGGTGTTTGGGTACTTCACAAACACAAGTACTTGTTGTCACAGCCTGCAAGTTAATTAGTGAGACCAACCCCCTTGTACCACGGAGGGAACCAAGACACAGACTGAGGCTGGAAACTCTCTTTAAATTTGAATGTTCTGTGGAAAGATGTTGAGGTGCTGGAGTATAAAAAGAGAAAGGCAACAGAGCTCAGGAAGTGTCTGGAGCACAAGTCTGATGAGGAGCACCTGAGGGAGCTTGGGGGTGTTTTATCTGGAGAAAAGAAGGCTCAGGGAAGACCTTATCACTCTCTATAACTACCTGAAAGGAAGTTGTAGCCAGGTGGGGGTCAGCCTATTCTCCCAGGCAAAAAGTAACTGGACAAGAGGAAAAGGCTTTAATTTGTACCAGGAGTGGTTAAGATGGGATATTAGGAAAAATTTCTTCACTCAAAGAGGGGTCAAGCATTGGAACAGACTGCCCAGGGAAGTAGCATAATCACCATCCCTGGAAGTGTTCAAAGTAAATGTAGATGTGGTGTTTAGGGACATGGTTTGATGGTGGACTTGGCAATGCTGGGTTAGTAGTTGGATTCGATGGTATTAGAAGGCTTTTCCAGATTTAATGATTCTAGGATACCAATGACTGTTTGTTTTTAACTGCTTAATATGATCCAAGCTTGCAGTAGAATGGCTTCTTAGAATTAGCACTTTTCAGTCCTTCCCTTACAAAACAGCCATGTAGGCCTCCCTGCTGCTGCCCATGTATGAGCTGGGGAGATGCTGCGCTGCAGCTCTGAGCCTTGGCACTCAGCAGTGACAGGCAGATCAGGCTAGTTAAACATGAAGTAAACCCAACAGATCTGCTCTGGCAGGGGCAGCCAGCCAGAGCAGGAGAATGTCTAAGCCCTGCTGGCAGAGCTGCCTGGGCAGGCTGTGAGCCAGCAGCCTGGGCTTGGACACGAGGGCTGCGGTGGGCAGGAGGCTGGGCATGCGGTGCCAGAGCCCACTCTGGAGGCTGATCTTTCAGAGCAGTACAGGCAAAGCTATTATAGCCTTGGCCTCGCGTTTTCAGGATTAAAGGCAGCATTGGTGCTGCTGAAGCCAAGAGGAAGCATCAGTCTTCAGAAAGTGTCACCCAAAAACTGCAGGCGTGTTTCAGAAATAATCTGCAAGCAGTTTGTCCGCAGTCGTATGGGAAATCTGTGGCAGGCTGGAAATACAATGTGGACATCTATCTCCCAGCCCAGTGTTTCAATAACAAAGCTGTACTTCCCAGATATTCTCCTACTTAGTTATTTTTTCCTCTATCAGAAACATTCTTTATACATGTCTATTTCTTTTTCCGCAACAGCTTTGCAAGGGTGGATCTCTGTTACAGACCACTTTTTTCACACTGAATACTGAGGATATTCTAATGAATTTAGTTTGTAGAGCCCTGTGAAAATATTTTTGACAATTAATGTTCAAGCACTCCAAATACATTTGCTAGCCTGCAGGAACATAAAGCGGTGAGAATTTAATTCACCAGTGAGATGCCTTGCAAAGGGACCTGCAGCTAAAAGGTATTAGCATTTTAGGAACCCTAGTCCAAGGGAAAAAATGCTGTAGTGTGTTGCATTCAAAAATATGGGTGAGTTGGGTTAAACAGAAATGCTGTTCTGTGAAGTGATGCTTGGGGAATAGCTAGTCAAACCTTTCTGCCTTGTGGAATTTGTACTTCCAGGCACAAGATTGAAATCTTTTAGTCTTTTAACTCTTCTTGTTAGTGTTTTTCTGCGCAAGATTAGACAAGACTTAAGCAGCTAATTTCAACTGGTACTTAATTTTTGCAGAAACTGGGTACCTGGTGACTCAGGAGGTAAGATCAGTGAAAGGATCAGTCCAAGCCATTGACCAGGAGATGGTAAGGCCAGAGCATTGTGGTTGTTCTTAACCAAGTTAGTCAAAGCTTGATGTATATCAAAGGAGAGCACACTTCCCTCCACACTGCAATATAAAAGAAATGCAGTTAGCTGAAAAGGCTTTTGTGAGAAGCCCTGGTTAGACACTTGTTACTGTGTTTCTTTACCTGCATGCCACGGAGATAGTTTAAGAGCAAAGTCATCCTCTCCGCAGGGTGCAGAGCTCTATTGGCTATTTTAAGACAGAGAGGCAGCAGGAGAGGAAGGACTACTGATGATTTGAGAAATGATAATCACTGTGCAAGGGCAAGATGCACAAGCGCCAGTGACTCAGAAAATTGTGTGCCAGCCGGAGGGAGGACTGAGGGGTGAAGGGGTGGTGGGGGAACAACCTCTGCACAGCCCAGGCTCGGGAAGCTGCTGTTCCTTTCAGGCACAAGCATGCTGTTGTGACTCAGTTCAAAGCCACAGCAGCCAATTGTGAGACATTTCTGAGCAGTGAATTGTGAGCAACTTATTCTTTCCAAAGCCTGCATCTACCACTTTGAAATCACACTGCAGAGATTTTTGTGGTGCCAGAATTATGATTTAAGGACAGGTTCTGTTTTTGTGGCAGGGGATAAGAAGGGTCATTTCTGGAGAGCTGTTTGTGTAAGCTGCAGTGGTGAATTAATGATTATATGGGGGAGAACAAGCTAAAAAACCAAGTAGTTAAACCTGTGGATATATTTTGGACATCAGATTCTTCCTGGATTAACATTGGTTACAAGCACCTAAAGCAGCAGGAGGCAAATCTGGTGAAATAACTATCCATGGGGGGTCTCCAAGACTGTAAGAGGGAACATGGTCTAACTTGGACATCTGAGGTTTGGTGTGATGAGGTCAAGAGGACCCAGTGTCATTCCCTGGTGAGGTGAAGGTGGGTCTCTGTGTTGTACAGAACACAGAAGCCTTTGCTGAAAATGTTAGAGAAAATACCTGTAGGAATTCAGATGGACAGCTGCAGAGATGATTGGGAAGTGCAGTAATACTTATGATAAATCATGAAAAGGTTATTGCTAAAATTTAGAGGCAGACACAAAGATGATGAGAAACAAACCCACAGGCTGAAAAATGTTTTCCAGCACTATGAAACACGTGGTGTCCTTACAGCAGCAGAGCATGGACCACTTCAATACTACCCAAAAAAGTCAATTGCCTAATTGTCCTGTGCAATTCCTCATCCCAGTGGGTGCCTTGCCCTAGGTTCTTCACATCTCCCAAGTCCTGTCACTATTAGCAGTATTTGTGGCTTCTGGATCTCAGGATGAATTCGTAGGCTAATGAGACCCCATGGCTTCTTCATCAGTCTTTCAGCCAGACAGGGACCAACTGGCCTTGGTATGAGCCTGTATCATTGCACGCAGAGCAAAACACAGCACTAAAACATGAAGAGCTTTCAAAAAGAGTACTTGGGGGGTTTATTGACATTTTGTCCAGAGGGAAGTGGGAGAGAGAGATTTGGAAGAAATGTTAGAGAAGTGTTAAGAAGCTGTCAGTGTAATGCTGTCATGTGTTAATTAATGCAGGGGAGAAGATGATTATACTGAAATTATACAAATAGCCTTATCTCAGGTTAGCAGCAATTGACTGGAGTTTAAATCATTCACCAGAATTAATTAAACATTGCATCCAAATGCCTCAGAAATTATCATGGTGCAAATCATCCCAGAACAATAGCAAGCTTCACCATTAGTTTGTATGAGTTGGTTTACTCCACTGACTTCAAAATACCTTATCAAACCGGCCAAACAATAGGAAACAATAATCAAAGGACTTATTTCAACCACTGAACAATTCCAGCAGCAGCTCAGAAGAAGAGATGACATTGTTATCAATTTTCCCAGCACAATGTCTCAGAGCTAGCTCATGTTACCAGGCCAAAAGCTATTACAAAGAAAGAAAAGATAGCAACCTGAGGGGCTGCCTCTCTGCTCCCAGAGAGATACTCAGGCCAAATTTACCACTTCATTCTGAGGCAAACTTAGCCACCATCTCCCCATCTGCAGTAGGCCTGTGGATATTTCTCCACATGGTTATAGAAGCCAGGGAAAATCAACATCATCCATCCCAGGAGCAGGTGGGTGGACTTAATTTGAGGTGAGGTTGTCCTTAGATCACTAAGAGAACATAAGGTACAAAGTTTTTGGAGACATACAGGCTTCAGTGAGCTTTGGAGATCCCTCAGCTTCAGGGGTGACATAAAAGTTTCCCCAAAGGTGGTCGGATTGCTCAGGATGGAGAGCAGTATGTGTGGGAATGCTTACAGTCCAGGAAAGGAGCACTTCTTCCACTCTGCTGCCCACTTCCCTTCTTAAACTCCAGGAAGATATGGGAGCAGAAAATTCTTAATCTTACAAGTTGCAGGTAACGTTAATCTGAAACGCCTCCTGTAGCTGTAAAAGTAATTCCAAACTGCAGATGTTCACAGCTTGTAAATCTCCTTATGGCTGCATGCAAACCCAAGTAAAAGCACAGGAAACCCATGTACCCATCACCAGTGAACAAATTAAATTAACTTCTAGCTTGTTACTAGAGTCCTTGTGCTACAAACTTGTCAAACACTCATCGCAGCAGAGGCAGAGGTGCCTTTCAAAGTGGCCCTGTGAGCCACCAGCCAAGCTCGTCAGCTCAAATAAGCAAAGCCTTCAATCCTCTGCCTGCCACATCACAAGCATGCCCTCAGCTCATTTGATTGCTCTTGCTGGACTTTTTGACATAAGCTGCCTCTCTCCAGCTACATTTTTGTCAACAGTGCCTAGGGACTCTCCTGTGACAACTGATGATAAGGTGAATTTGCTCTACACGAATTACAGTTGCTGTTTCTCCCTTCCCTGGGGAGAGCAGTGATTATTTCCCTCTCAGGAGCTGTGCTGGGTTTCTGGCATTTGCACTGTCTGGCATGTCACTAGGACGTGGTGCAAACCTGTGTGATTTCCAGTGCATCTCTTGGCTGCTGGACTCCCACACACTGGCCCAGAGTCCTGTGGGTCTGGTCCTCAGGATATTGCAGGAAGAGCAACAACCATCAGTCAGCTAATGACTCTCAAATTATTTTTTTTATTGTTACACTGCAGCCAGTGTATTAAAGACAATTTGAGTCAAGAGGGAAAGTCAGGATCATAATAACTTATTTTTTGATGCAGGGCATATCCATGGCCACCATCTGGCTGGGTTCTCTCTGAAGGCGCTTTATTTTCTCTCTCCTACTGCAAAATACTTTTGCTGGGCAGCATTTTAGCATCATGGTTTACTCCCTGCAAAGGATGCATGGATTGTTTGCAAGCTGAGAAGCTCTCTTCCACCTGCAGAGGGGTACCCCAGGCACTCCCACTGCAAGTCACCCTGTTGGAGGCTACCTGGGGAAACCAGGCCACTTTGCAGTGCTACAGGTGTCAACAATGCAGCAGGGGACACTATAAGGCCAGGGACTGTCACGTCCTACCACCCACGACTCTGAGGTGCCTTTATGACCGCATATACAGCTCCCCAGTGTACTCAGAACTGGAGTCACAGCCCCAGGGTCTGTCCCACAGGCAGTCAGGCAGAGCCGCAGGGCAGCTGCTGCCACACCACTGCATTTCAGAGAGGCACAGTGAGCAGCCAGGGCTCAGTCATCCCATGTATGCATGTCAAAGTCAACACAGGAAGGCAGCCCTAAGGGAAAAACAACCTTCCTCTTCACCACTCACCTTTGTCACCTCTTCTGTGAGTCATCAAATTCCCAGCTTTGCTCTGGAAACCTTCCAAATCTCCCCTAATCTCTACTAGTTTTCTGTCTGCCTTTTCCTATCTTTGTGGTGGTCGACAATTTTCTCGTCCAGTTATTAAAAAATGATCCTAATATGCAAAGGGCATCTACAAAAACAATAGCAATAAAAAAGGTGCTTTATGCATAAAGAAATTAGTACCATAATCTGGTTGGAGGAAAATGCAAAATTTTAATTGCTATGTGAGTGGCACACAGAGAATGACACAGTTTCCACGTGTGTTCAAGGAACCAACACATTTCTGATGTAATTACAGGATTAGGTGCAAACAGGAGCAGTCAGCAGTGTCAGGAGGTTTAGAAAAAGGAAATGTGATATCTACATGGCTGAAGTTCAGAATAATGCACCAGACAACAGATTATAGAAAAAAAATCATGTGTACCCAAAAATGGAATAGAGAAAGGAGTAGACAAAGCCACAAGATCATCTGAAATGGAACCAGGTAGGAAAACTGATGAGACCAAATCCCTCTGAAAATGCTTTTGTTTTGGTCCACGCAAGTTACTTACCAGGAGGACAAGATTTGTGCAGCAGCCACTGCCCAGCCTGATGCAGGATGCCCAGGAGCATCTCTAACCTCCTAAAACAGCAGAGCACTGGCTCTCATCCCTAAAGTGTGGGTATGATGCAAGTCTGAGTGCAAGCCTTGGTCTGGCCTGTCATTTCTGTATCAACAAGGTGAGCAGTGCCTCTTGTTTTGCTTACACTGTGGACTGCTGTAATTCCTTTCATCAGTTGCCAGCCCTTGGTATATCTCATTTTGGTTTGGGGGCTTTTTTTTGGTAGCTGAAAAATTGGAAGTAAATTGGATTTTGTGTTTGCTCTGAAAGCTCTCCAAATGTTCATGTAAATGAAAAATCTTTGTCCTTTACACTCCTATGGCAAATAAAGTGTGTTATTTTTAAATCTATGGTAGGACAAAGGAGTAAAGCAATAGTAAATCTTGTTTCCAATGATACTGGTTAGAAAGAGATGCTGTGATGCCAATTGTATTTCCTGTGCCCTGAAAGGTCTGCTGCAGTGTGAGTGGGGCTGAATGATGTGGGGAGCCCTGGATGGAGCTTGAGTACCTGAGTTTCATTTATACCTGTCCTAAGCTACACAAAGGGCAAAAACAAGGTCTGTTTTCAGTTTCACTCTTCCTTCTGACCCAGGCTTGGTAGTGGGGTCAGGCATCTCTCCTTGATAGGAAAATGCTGTGGTGGAATTTTGCCAGCAGTCAGTGGTGAGCAGCAGTCGTGAAGCTTTCCATGTCCATGGGGTTCAAGCCCCTCTCAATAGGATGGATGTAGGATCTGTAAATGAAAGAGGATTACATTGAAAACACTTCTTTGCTGTTGACTCACTTTATCTCTTTCACAAAATACTTCCCTTACCATACCACCTTCATTAATTTATACAGACACAATTAATTAGAAGGAAGTACTGACTTTTCAGACTCAGAGAGAGAGGGAGACGAGAGTCTCTGGCTCAGAATTTCCAGAAATTTTTCACCCGTCTGCTCAAATGCTGTAGGGAGCTGTACAAAGTCCTCACTAGCTTGGCCATGGGCAGACTCTTCGGACCAGGCTTTGTTAAGCTTCTCCTACAAGTAACCCCAGAGAATATCTCTATGCACATGTACAGCAAGGGTTGTTTAAGTTCCCTCTGTCTCTGAATATTTGTTTCATGTCTCAGGAGTGGGGATGGAATAAGCTTACATCAGTTTGTCTTCAGCAAACATGGAAGCAACCCTGTGAATATAGAGTGCAAATATCCCTCTTTACATGACTTCTGCTACCAGGAAAAAAACGAGCAGCACTCATGATGTCTTGTCAGGTTCCATAATATTGCTTGACTTTTTACTTCAAGTATCCTTTTCAGATTTTTAGGACAATGTGAGAAAAGTTTTTCTCATCAGGGTACTTGAAAATTGTTGAATTAAGTATTGAAATAACTGGAAGTCTTTTTGTTGGCTTAAGAGGAATGCTGGTGGGTCACCTGTGGTCCTGCACATGGGACAGCTCTCCTGTCTAGCATCATAGGCTTAGCTCCTGTCAAAAGGATTGTAAAGTCTTCAGGAGCATTCAGCAGGTGAACAAGCAGCTTTTTGACCTTGCATACATTTGGGTGGCTCTATGTCCCAGAGAAGCTTTGGCCAACAGCTTTGTTTCAGTGCTGTGGTGTGTTACCAGGCAGGAGGAGGCACAGGTGATGGGTGCACCCCCTGATACAGTTCAGTCTATTGACAGGTGGAGGAGTTCCTGCTTTCCAAAATGCAGGGAAGAGCACATAGAGCCTTGTTCATATCTCCAGCTTTCTTTGACGCATCTGAAAAGAGACCGAAAGTTTCCTTCTCTGGGATTTACTTCCAACAACCATTAATGGCACTTTGGATTCAGTCTTCCTTGGTTTCCCTTCCTTGGACCTTTCCGATGTGCTGCCCAATACATCTTGCATTTTCTATAGTTTTAGGCAAAGACATGCCTTGGAAGAAGATGTTTTAAGAACAGCTTCCCTGTTTTTTATATCCATAGCAATAAATCCTGTTCACAGGATAACGTGGTGCCCACTAAGTGCGGCCCATTCTGGAACAGCAGTTTGCTGCAGCCTACAAATGAAATTGATTACTTCAGCTATTTTAAGGTATTTCCAGTCACAGTTATTCCTCAACAACACGGATGGATATTTTTCCAAACTAGGACACAGCTGGTTTATATTATAGCTGCACTCACAGCACCTGAGAAGGAGGCAGATGAGTCATCCCAAGAACCTTTCAGATGTGGGGTGGGAAATCTCTTCATGTATTATCAGGAGCTGATCCAATATCCAACAGCCTGTTACATAGAGCAGATAAGCAATGGATCTGGTGTGAAAATTTCAGCTTCTGATGCCCTTTCTCTCTTTCCAAAAGGCGAGAAAAAATAAGATAGAGCCAAGCTTGACTGTTCACAGAGGAGTTCTTTGGTGTGTTGCAGGGAGAAACATGGCAAAAAGTTAAATCAAACTTCCAGCAAAACCAGCAAGAGGCTTTCAAATCATGTCTGTGGGGGTTGGAAGGGTTAGTATGGGTGCTGGTAGAGCCAGGTGCTGTTGGGATGTGTCACACCCTGCAAGGACCTGCCAGGCCACCTGCCTGGCTTTGGGCACTCAGAGCCTGCTGGGCAGGAGGAGGTGTGAGGCCACCCTGACCAGCACTGGACTCAGCCTCCAGGGAAAAGGGAGATGCCACAAATGGCCACAAATGAGCACTGGAAACATGGCTGGTGACTTTGGCCCTCAGCTGAAGGCCATCAGAGAATGTCACTATCATGGTAATTCATGCATCTAACCTGTGAATAAGAAATTCCCTGGGGCTGCCTTATCCTTCACCGAGGAAGGGGATTTTTGCAGGCCTGGGCCTGTCACTGACTGTCTGCAGAGCCTTGGGCCAAGAACTGTGGAGACCTTGTTAGTGGGCAGTGCCTCCTGCAGGAACTGAAGGTTTGGAAAACACCTACCAGGCTGTTTGATTTTTAAATGCATAATTGTCCATAGCCCTGCTGTGCCTTGTTTCTGCACACACACAGATGATATGAGACTAATGTAGCAGAACCACAAAGCCCTTCACCCCGTTGTCAGATTAAAAGTGTGTAATGGAGAAGGGAAGGTCATTTAGGCACATTCTGACATGGGAAGCAAAAAGGAAACAAAAGCCTTATTTCAAATAAATAACTTTAATAACCATCCATGTTTTGGCAAACTTAGACTCCATAAAAGTGCTCCAAAGCATTTCATGAGAGGCTGAGTAGGACATAACTAAAGGCAACCATGCAGATGAAAGTCTCGATGCTGCTTATGTCTTACAGCTACTGTCCACTGCCTGTATGAATGTGGCTGGTAGACAAAGGGCATGGCAGACTAACAAGAAAAATGCCATGTTGTCAAAACACAGTCAAGACCTCAGCCTGTCTGTGTTCAAAGGAGAACAGGTCTCTTGTAGAGGATGTAAATGGCAAGCTCTCATCCCCCAAGGGGACTGTGTGTGTCCCTCTGTGGGGAAATCTGT
>NW_008236769.1:11862443-11887713 GCF_000691975.1 Corvus brachyrhynchos | reverse complement strand
AAAGCAAAGGAAGCCTCCATGGTTCATGTGTACAGCAAGGCAAGAGGATGGAAACTCTTCTTCATGGTGCTGCAGCATGACAGAAGTGGAAGTACTCTGGCATGTCTTTCCTTCCATCTCCCCTGGAGCTTAATTGGGAAAAGGGACTGGAAGAATCACCTTCCTGACATTGTATGCTTCTGTATTATGGGATTTGTATCCTCTGGTCCAATGGAAGAAGGTCTTTAGTTGTCCCTTCGTGGTCGCCAGCAACTGATGCCTTTTCCTGGTCTTAAAATCAAGAGTCAAACATGGTTAGAAGGGAAAAAGGGATTTAACCTTTGTATTTATTTTAAGGATCCTTAGGTGCACATGTCCAGGTCAAATGCAGAGAAATGCACCCCGCAATGCCCCCCCAAAAGATCTGGTATAACATTATAGGTCTTACTAATTAGCATATCTTTCAAAAATTCCCCAGTGAGAGGCTTGAATGAGCCCCCTCCCCAAGGAGCCTTCTCCTGGATGGTTCTATCTTAGTTTACAAAATGTGTTCTGGAGAGGACCTTGGGGTCTGGGGCACACTAACCCCTACCTACAAAACCTCTAAAATGTTTAGTCTCCCAGCTTGACAAACAAGTCCAAGAATGTAGGCAAAAAGCACTAAGAATACAGAAGTTGTAAAAAAGGTATAACAGGGGTATAAAAGAAAATGCAAAAAATCTTCATGGCATCAGTAATATTATTTAAAAGTCCTTATTTTCCCTGATATTTTTATCACACATTACTAATTTTCTAGGCTCCAGAATTTTGCATTTTTATCAGCTCTGATCTGCTTCCCCTCTCCCTCTCTGTCATATGATGCTTTTCTTTTTCTGATTGGAGCCTTCCCTTTGCCACAGAAACTGGAAGGGATTTTAGCCAATGTCGTCTTCTTTATCGATTGTGGGAATGTGATTATTTTGATTTGAAAAATTGTTGCTTTCTGTTAGCCTTCTGCCTTTGCCTTTCCCCCTGTTTGCTTATAATTTGCTTATAATTTTCTTAGTCTGGAAGAATTAGCCTTTCTGAATCATCACACTTCTGTGCCATTTATTAAGTGGGATTGTCCTCTTTCCCCTCTTAAACAGCAAGACTGTCACTCGTTGCCTGAGGTTTTGCAGTGTGAGATGTGCACAAAATCCCAGGACATAAATCTCTCCCTGGATGTCAGCAGCACCTTGCTGCTCCCCTCCTAATTGCGGTCAGATGTTGTAACTGAAGTCCCAGGGTTTTCATGTCTGAGGACATGTCTGTGCTAAGGTGAAGGCCTGCAGTGTTGCACAAACACTTCTTAGCTTGAAATTACTTACAAGAGGTCATAACCAAGGGGAAATTGTAGATTTACTAATTTCAGCCCTAAGGAACTGCTCAGCCTGTGGTACCAGCTCCCAGGTGAGCATATTCACAGGGTGTTGCAGCTCCTGAGGAAATTTTGGGCCCTGCACAGGCCCTGCATAAGCAGAGGCCACCCCATTTCACAGCCACTGTTTTTCAAACTTCCTGTACCCTCAGCAGCAGAGTTTCTCAGTGTTAGAAATTGTAATACGGTCTGTGGGCAGAGCAATTATCCCAAGACAGAACTGCATAGTTGGTGCAAAGAAGCTTTATCAGGAATCTGCAATCTCTCTTGACATTGTGCCCAGGGATGTGGTGATACCCCCCCCTTCTCATCCAGGACAGCTGAGGGTCAGGCAAAGGTTCTAAATGTATCTGCAGTTTACACATAAGAAAACGTTAAACACATCTGCAAACAACCAGCACTGAAGGTCAAACCCAGAACAAGGGGAGCCTTGCTCCGAGCTGGCCCTGTGGGCACTGAGGGAGGATTGGCAGTGCCAGAAGCCCTCCACAAGACAAATTGGACAGGAATGGGGCACTGATCCTGCAAACAGGCTGAGGCTGATGTAGCCAGCAGCCGGGTCTGAGCTTGACCCAAGGCTGCCTGAAGTGGGAAGGGTTCCACAGCATCTGCTTGTGGCACCACTGACAGCACACTGGGGCTGGCAGAGGTATCACAATCCTCCCCTTGACTGTAAATAAGACAGGCAGGGATGCTGGACAGAGCAGGAACAGGAACATATACAACCAAGGTCTCACCAGCTCTTACTATTCTCACAAAATATTGTGTGAACCTGTGGTTTTGCAGCCGAGGCCAGCTTTGGCTGTAGGGACACAGTGCCAGTGGCACACAGGTGAAGAGGGTGTAGGCACCCAGGAGTTCAGGAAAGACAGTGGCTAAAGGCCAGTCACATCCTGACTGTGAGTGGCTGGCTAGACTTTCAGACAAGCTGCAAATGTTTCAGACAGGCTAAAGTTACAAAGAATGAACTGGGGGCTACAATCCTGGCATACTGTGAATGTCTTGACATATAATGTCTGCAAGCACTTGATACAATCCCTGCTAAGGAGATGATGAGGAGTGGAAACAGCATGGGCGTTGCTGTTTAGCTCATTACTTAGACACATAAATGCCTCATGGTGCCATTGACTGTGCTTATACAGCTTCAATTTTGAGGTAATTAGTTGTTGGATTAAACACAAATCAACTGTGATCTCTCTCAATAGGAGAGGAAGGGAAGATCTTTGCATTGGCTGCAGAGAAAGCAGGACTGAGCAGGAACAAAGGAGTTGTACTGTCAGCAGAGCAAACCTGCTGGAAAAATTAATATCTCAGAGAGGAGAAAAAATTCATATTTTTCTTCCTTTTGGAAAGATATGAAGCATACCAAGGTTTGCAAGGACCTTGAACTACTTCCATGGATACTTTTATCAAAAACATTATTGCAAAGTCTGATTTACTAAGTGCTTAACACGTCAATAGGCAAATTTGTGGCTAAATAAACATATTTTTCTGCAAAAAGGAAAAGAAATCTTAGTAACTCCTCATTTTTTCATTACAAATCTTTTGTTTCCCCAAGAAAAATAATGAAATTCCCTGAATGCTGGCCAGTTCCACCTGGGCAGGACTGTGAGAGGCTGTGACTGGAAGCTGCAGAAATAAGTCACCTGCTAAGTCACACTGCTAGGGAAGTGTCACTGCCAGGAGAGGCTGAGCAGGACCACATGACTAAATACCATTATATACTGAGTAGCAAAGCAAAGGAGACACTGGAAGGAGAACAGGAGAGTGTTCATGTTGGAAGGGATGTGAATTTTCTGGTACGGAAGCAAAGATCACAAAAAATGCAGTCAAATGCCTGATATCTGAATCACCATTGCATTTTAAGTACTTTTGTACATAGTCTCTGGAGTGGAACAAAACTGAGCTAGATCCAAGGATGAGAAAAAGAGTATGTAAGGTCTTGTGCCATTTCCCACAGAGAATCACAGAATCACAGAATGGTTCAGGTTAGATGGGGTTAAAGATCACCTCATTCCAACCCTCCTGCCGTGAGCAGGGACACCTTCCACTAGACCAGGGTGCTCAGAGCTCCCTCCAACCTGGCCTTGAACACTTCCAGGGATGAGGCATCTGCAACTTCTTTGGGCAACCTACTCCAGTGTCTCACCACCCTCACAGTAAAGTATTTCTTCCTAATACCGAAGCTAAACCTTCCTTCTTTCAGTTCAAAGCCATTCCCCCTTCTCCTATCACTACATGCCCTCTTGAAAAGTTCTTCTCCAGCTCTCTCGTAGCTCCCTGATAGTGATCATATCTCAGCTTATCTCTGGTGATAACTCTCTTATAGTCAATTCACCGTCCCTGCTGTAAACCTACTTGCATTTGTCAAGTGGAAGACACTTGTGCCCTCTCACCCCACAGATTAGGTAAGAGAGTTTGGTGAGTAAAGAAAGAAGTGATTTATAAATGTTTGGTTTGTGTTATTTTTCAATTCATTATCTGTGCAACAGAGTTTGAACCTTGTATATCTTTGAAGGTCAGTTCTGAGGATCAACCTGCTAATTAGATAAAAATACAACTTCATCATTATTGCAGCAACCAAGGGGAATGTTCACTGCTATATTTAGCAGAGAGGGGTTTCTGTTTAATTTTTTCCTTCATGGAACTACATTGCAGATGTAAAAGGTAATATTCCCATCCTGGGAGCTGACTAGGGGCTATGTGAGGGTGGAAGCTCTGTGGTTGCAACGTGGGTCTTCTTCTAAAATGTAATTAAATCAGGTTTTTTGAGATCCACTGTGTTGCACAAAAGCATGACAAGCAAAGGGAGAGTTTAATAGAGCAGCTAGAGAAGTAATGAGATTTTAAAGCTCAGTTTGAATAGAACAATGGATCAGAAAGGTGCCTTGAAATGTAAAGAATTAGTTAGCTTTCTTGGTTCACTTCAAATAAAGTAAAAAATGTGTTCTTTCCCCCAGAAAGATTATTTAAATCCAGTATAATGCTAAATGGTATTAGCAACATGCTGTTTCATTTCATTTCATTTCATTCTGATGCTCTAAATACCTCACCTCAGCCACTGAAAATATGATGGAAGGCTCATCCTGGAATCTTGTTCAGCCTTGAGAAGAGAAGACTCAGAGAGGACCCTATCCATGTCCATAAGGACCTGAAGGGAGGGTGTCAAGAGGATGGAGCCAGGTTCTTCATGGTGGTGCCAAACAATAGGACGAGAGGCAATGTGTGAAACTGGAACACAGAAGTTCCTCCTGAAAGTGAGGAAGAACTTCTTTACTGTAAGGGCGACTAAGCACTGGAACAGGTTGCCCAGAGGAGCTGTGGAGTTTCCATCTCTGGAGATTTTCTAAAGCTGCCGGGACACAATCGTGAGTGACCTGTTCTCAGGGTCCCTGCTTGAGCAGGCAGGTTGGACTAGAGAACCTCTAGTTGTCCATTCCAAGCCCAACCATTCCTTGACTCTGTGACTCTGTGACTCTGTGACTCTGTGATCCTACACAGGAAGGTGCCCCCTTTCCAGCATGTATCCTTACAATGCTCCAGTCTGACACAGCGGCTCAAAACCCATCCACACTGTGACTGAGGAGTGCTGGTGCACCCAGGTTATTTTCAAGGATGCTGCATGGTGGCAGCATCATGTTGCATGATGGCAACAAACCTTACTTACTAGTTATTACTTTTGTCATCATCTGAAACAAGACACTGAAACACAAATAAGAATTTTGCCATGGTGCAGCATTGCCTGGACAAGCCCAAGGAGACTGATGGAAGACAAAGTTCAGCTGATTTACCAATCCTCCAGGTTTTCTCATATGCCAATATAAGCTGGAGGGATGAGATCAGTAAAGGCACTTAAGACACAAGAAGAGTAAGCCTGGAAACACAGACAATCAACTGAACCTGGTTTTCAGTCAATCACACTTTGGGACAGGATATAAGCCAGGAAAATGACTATAAGAGCATGACAGGGGGAGGACAATGACATGTACGGAGGATTTGGATGTCAGCCCTCAAACAGGCAGAGAAGCTTACAGTCTGCACTGTCTACAAATGACAGGACCTAAGTGTGGGATCAATACAAGGCTGACATGCTAAATCAATGCAAAAGAGTATACCTAAACCAAGTGTCACAAATCACATCTAACTACAGACACTGAAAAATAGAGAGGCAAGTCACAGTGGTTGCACAATTACATTTCAATCTGATCTGGGTTTGCTTATAGAAACATTTGTGCACGTTCCTACCTGCTGTCTCAAGTGACAGGTGTGAAGATGAGGGATTTGAAGGCACATGAAGCAGAGCAATAGAAGCGTGACATGGGCTGACACAGTAAGTCTGTGACCTCTTTGTGGCCAGCATGGCAATTGCAGCAGACTCACTTCCCCATCTTCTGCAGATTGAATGGGGGCAGAAATTCACTGAAAAGAGTAAGACGAGAGCAGGTTTCTTTCTTAGAAAAGTGCAGAGAAGTGCGTGGCCCTGGGCGCTAAGGGCCAGGCTGTGGGATCTCAGTACTGTGAATAACTAGATTGTGGGAAAAACCTTGGTCAGAAAATGCCAGAATCTGCCAATTTATCCCTCTGAGGAGGGTTTTTGAAGCAAGGATACGGCAACCATGGCCTTGGTATTGGGGCAGCTGAATGCCTGAGACAACCCCGAGCACTGGCGCATCAGCCCAGCCCAATGTATGAACGCAAACGTCCTTTAACATCAGCCTGAAGTTATTGTCCCCCATCATGACTTCCTACTCCATCCAAGCAAGGATGCAGCTCTTCATTAGCAATTCCTTTCCAGAGGCTAACAACATGCTGAAGGAAGGGTTTAGCTTAGTGGCATATTGGTCCAACAATATAAACACAAAAAATTATAATTAGAAAGGAAAAACTGGGTCAGGAAAATACCTATGGCCTGGACTGCACCCAAAGACATTTTCTCCACTTCTGTTATGGTCTTCTGCTTCCAATTCTACACAGGTTTGGCCTTGTAAATACTGTCATTAATTGTTATCTACTCTCTCCCCAGTGCATGGTTTATGGCCTGAGCTTCTCCTCAAGTTGTGATAGCTCAGGGAGAGCCATGCCGTGGAGAGCTACTCTGCAGATATTCATAGGGCAAATAAATTCCTATCTGAGAGACAGAGTAAGATGAATAAGACATCTATTGTCTCACTCACAGAGGGAGGCCAGGCCAGCTGCTCCGCATAAAACCTTCAGCATCTGAAGGGGATAAGCACTGTCTCTTCTGAACAAACTCCCACACTCTGCATCCTCTCCATTTTGCATAACATCTGCTGAAATCAGTGTTTGCTGCTTCAGAGAGGAAAATGTGCACCCATAAAGAAGGGAGCTAGAACAGAAATTATTTTCAAACTGGTGGGAAGGTTTTGCATCCACTTTCCTTTAGCAAAGGTGGGCAAATATCCCACCAGCTCTGCTCCAGGGCTTAGTGGTACCACTAAGCTTGCTCAGTCTGGTGGTGCTGTTTCCTTTGGGTATGCTTCATTGTCAGCTGTAACTGATACAAGCCTGTAAAATAATGTGCCATTTATTTCAAGATCAATTTTGAAAGGAATTGTTGGCTCAGTGTTATCAGCTCAAAGGAAATATCTTCTCCAGGGAATGCATTTCCTCAAACCAGGCATCTTGGCACATGACCACTGAGAGACTGACACTTCATTTTGTGGTAACTGAGCACTCAAAAGAAGCCATGACTGGGGATCTGAAGGATTTCTTTATTCATTTTAGAGCAGAACCTGGCCATGTTCAGGCTTCTAAGGAGCTCCAGTTCTTCATGTGCACTGTGCATTTTAGGAGTATCTATTTCAGCTGCATGCTGTGAGGACAGCAGTGTACCTCAGTGCCAAAGATCAGAAAATGGAAATGCAGTCCTATGGAGGCACATATCCAAAGGCATGCACCTTGTGAGACAGTGCTTTCAGAGGAGCAGATAGCTCACAATGTCGAGCTTTACCCCAGCAGAAACAGGAAGCCTCTGAGAGACTCCCAGAGCGGCAAGGTAACAAGGAAGTATTTAGGAGCATAAAGAACTTCACAGCAGAGTTAAAGGATTTATTAATATCAGTCTACACCACAGAGAATGCTGGGAAATATTGGCCCCAGATGTATTTTTTCAGGCTCAAATCGTAGACAGTGAGATGTTAAAACATGAGGTGTTGAACAAGCTAAAGAGCCTCAAGCTGCTAGGAATGAAAGGTATATACCCCAGGAGAACTGGAGGAATTTTAGGAAAGAGGAGCTGAGTTGCTAACAAAAATACCCTGACTCTCATTTATGTCATATTTGTGTTTTAGAAAGAGCTGATCCTAGGATGGGGGACCAGCGAGCCCTTCTCCAGTGCCAGCTGCATTGGCTGAAACTAATCAAAACCAGAAGTTTAGTTGGATGAACATGACAGAATGGGGACGACTCAGTCTGGATTCACTGAAGGGAAATTGTCTCTAATCTACTAGTTTTTTTAATACACTGCCTGAAGAGTGGATGTGACTTTCTTAGATTTCCAAGAGACATAGGACAAAGTCCTCCACAGGAGGCAATCTGGGAAACAAATACCCTGGTATATGAGACCAAATATTGTCACGGACTAGAAATTGCCTAAGAGAAAACAAAAGATCAGTTACAGCAGGCCAAAGAATGTACATGAACGTTCCTCTACCATATTATTAATAGGAGTGATGCTTAGTATTTTTAATAAGGAATTAAAGAATTGACAGAACTGTGAGATGTGTTGGATGTACTGAAGGCTGTGACGAGGATCCCACCATTGGGGTGTGCTCTGTGTCCTGCTTAGTGGGGTTTTGAAATGCTCCACACAGAACAGTGCCACTAAGCAGCTACTTGCAGGTTTATGTGACACCGGTGTTGCAGAGACAAAATGCCAGCACAACAGTTTTGGAATCCTTGTTTTCAGTTGCTTTGTAACTGAAGCTGGTTTAAATTAGTTTTTGTCACTTTTCTAGGAATAAATACATCTTGCAGCTCTTTCTCAAAACCACTGCTCTGTTAAAATCTCCACACAGAATACACCTTCCTTGCAAACCTATTGACATATGTGCAATTATTCCATAAAGGATTGCAGCCTAGTGGGATGGCAGGATCAAGCTGTGATTCAGCTCTTACCCCTTCTGAGCTGCTATGCAGCAGAGTTAACACTACAATTCCTCAAGCTCACTGCGTGGTGCTGGATATTGCATGATTCCCCATAAGCAGCACAGTGGTCCTTCATCTGAAGTTTTTTGTATTTCTTCCATCTGAAAGATTCTGAGAACCAAGCATTAACAAAGCTGTTGTTTAAAAAGAGGAACCATAATTTAGAAGGACTAGAAAACCTCCAAGATATGTATCTCCTTATTCAAGATTGCTTATTTTCCCATTAAGTCATCTTTGAGTTGTGTATCAGGTTCAATTTTTTTATAAGGATTCTGCAGACATAGTATCTCCTGTTCCCAGACAGTTTTCTCTACACCATGTTATGTGTCTAAAGGCCCTTTTCCAGAAAGTATCTTGCTTATAGTACAAAAACAGCCACAATAAGGGTTTTTCAGGTTATGATTCTGTTATGAGCTAACTTTGCCAGTTCTTACAGTCTTTTACTATTCAGACATATTTTATTATTCCTTCTGTGATATCTCCTCCTCATCCAGAGATACTGGCAAATTAAAAAATGTCAGAGAAGTGCCAGTAGTGAAACAGATGACTACTTCTACCACAGTTATAAATACATTATTTTAGCAGCTAAAATGCTCTGGAAACTTTTCATGTGAAGGAAATCTAAGCTTCCTGATCCATTAAGCAAGCAGAAGAGAAAATTGTATCTTTGTGAAAAAGTATCCACATTCCACCAAATTTTTAATTTGTGAGTTTTGACAGGTCAATTTGTATTTTCACTGAAAAAAACCCCAACCCTTTAACCACCCAAGTTCTTTAGGCCAAAAGACTCATTTCATGTCTGAAATACAACTTTACTGACCAACAGTGTATAAAGAGAGATCATAGAATCATAAAATATTTTGGGTTGGAAGTGACCTTTAAGGATCATCTAATCCAACTCCCCTGCAATGAGCAGGGACATCTTCCACTAGATCAGCTTGCTGAGAGCTCTGTCTGATTTTTCAATATAAAATACCTCTGATGAATGTTTTTAAATGGATGCATGGATGCATTCTCAGCACCTCATCAGCACCAGCACCATGACTAGCCAGAAAAGGACCTTAATATTTTTAAGAAACATTTGTTTTCCCTGAAGATCTTCATTGACCTCTGATATGCACCACTCACCAGCTGACTTCTCACAAATATTTAAATTAAGTAGATTCAAGAAGAGATATGGGTTTATTTTGCCTAATGCTCAATCACACACACATACACACACACGCACACACACACACACACACCCCCCCCCCCACCAAGTCTTAGGCTCATATAGCTAAATTGAGTAAGGCCAGATCAATTTCTGTTGTATTCTTTCCCCATTAATTCCCTAGTGTTTGCCAATTTACAAGGTACCTTCTTTTTTTAAAGACTGAGTCACTGACAAAATACTAAACTTGATGAAGTCAACAGAAGTACTGTTATCAGCATTCATAGGCTTAGGGCACCACCCCTATGTTTCTGTGTCTCCTGCAAAAACATAGACAGTTTTGGGTGATGGAAATGATACTCATTACAGACACAGAAGCCTACACAGCTGGGTTTTCAGTTCTCTTTTATAGCAGGATTGTACAGGAGCATTGCACTCTAGTCCCATAACAGGGGTGGAGGTGAATGGTAAGACTGTAACTTTTAGATGTGTTAATCTCACTACAAAGGGTCACTTATGATGCAGGACTGCAAAGGTTTGCACATCAACCATCACTCTTGAGTTAGCCAGAAGTGCACGTTCTTTCTTATGCTGTCAAACACAAATCATCATGAGAGGGCACTAAAGAGCTGTCAGTAGCGAGGCACTTTGAGACAAGGGTTGTGGTGAGAGGCAGTTGTTGGGTTTGAGATCATCAAATATTTCCGCTGAGATCGGAGATACTGTGCTTTCAAAACGTCTTCAAAATACAGGCAAGCTGAAGTTCCCTGAGCCTTTCAAGACCCTGCTCTAAAACCTGAGCCTATGAAACATCTGGTCTGTCAAAATGAGAGGGGGGTTTGTGAAAGGTGGACAAGACCTTTTAATGATGAATTTCAAATACTTCCTGTCTTAAAAAATATTCTGCTTGGGAGACTAGAGATATCACGAGGCCTTAGAACACCTGGCAGCACAAATGGAAAGTGAATGAATGAAATGTAAATTGGACATCTTGACTAGTAAAGACGGACTATTTTCCTCCAAACACTGGGTTGTGAATTGAGTGCCAAAGCTGGTGCAGTTGGATTCAGCAGAGTCAACCCTGAAAAACTGTAAAGAAAATCCCCTATCTCATAGACAAAGCAGAGGATTTTCAAAATTAAAATGGGCTGTTTCACAAGTGACTTGTGAGCATTCCTGTGGGACAGCACTGCTAACAGATGTCCTCAAAATTCTCACAGGCCCCCTTGAAATGGAATGCACATATGGCACAAACTGCAACCAGACACTCGCAGCACAGAGCAGCACAGGCTGATCACTAATTTTGCAATCCTGGTTTAAATCTGAGCCACTGACTCAATGGAGCAAGGTCACTTGACATCTCTCAAACCCCAGGAAAGCCAGTAAGAATGAATTCGGGATTTAGGTTAATCCTAACAAAACCAGTATCTGCTTACTTGCTATTAATTTTCCTTCTTAGACATTTCTTTACAGAGAACATTTGAGGGAATAATATGAAGGTGTTCCCAAGCCAGGAGCATACAAAGACATGTTTGATTAAAATCCAGACTCCAAATTTGTGCCTCATAAGGCCAGAATTTTGCGACCCTAGTCTTCTACGCCAACACCTTCCGAAAGGTGAGATGTGAGCCTTCTCAGAGTTCTGTTCCAGAAAGACTATCTTCTTGAAAAAAAAAAATCTTTCTCTTGATCCAAAGACTTTAAAGACAAGAAGCAATGAAATATGGAACATATTTTTTGTAAACTGTCCCAGTTGCCAATTTCCATCACTGGTAAAAACTTCTATTCTGAAGCTGTCTGGCCTCAGCTCCTCATAGTTGGACTCCTGCGCCTTTGCCCATAAAAACTAAAAGACTTCTGCTAGACAGTGATCAAACAACTCAGTCACCTTCCATTTTTTTCATAAGTCACAGAGATGGTTTTTCTTGTGATTGTTTTTCCAAGGCACATCCTGAGTCAACTATTCCTGCCCAAATTTATTGACACTTTCTTGGATTCCAGACCCCAAAAAAGAGGACACCAAAGAAAGCAACATCCACCATGGACATTCAGTCCCATTTGCCTTTCTAATCACTGCATCAGCCCGTAGGCCATGGCTGGCTAAACAGCTACGGCTGCTTGTTAATGCTTTTCCAAGTCAGTTTACCAGAGAACTGTATCTTGGGCTGTGAAAATTTCTTAGTCTCTCACTCTAAATATAGTATTTGCATTCAGTAATGGTGAAGTTGTCTTGTCCATCCAGTTTCATGTTTGCTCTATACCTCCAGTCTGTGGAGGTGCTTCTCTGGGCAACCTGTGCCAGTGCCTCACCACCCAATGAGCAATAGGAACACATAATAGCATGGGAACAAGCCCTGTGCAGCCTTGGTAAAAATTTACTTCATTAATTATGATTCTTGTAATTCTGGGATTGTCTAGTTTAGTCAGTTTGCCTCCCTTTTAGTGTATGCTGAGTGGATTTTTAAAATCTTTTCCCCAAAACTTTTAAAACGATCTTTTGTTTCTATTGTCAATTGAAACTGTGTGTTTATTCAAAAATGGACTAATTAATTGATTTTGTTTCTGAGTACGGTTTTCAGAAGTTCTGACTCTTGACTGCAGGATTATAAATTTTTTTTTGACCATTTTAAGACAAATCTTTAAAAAGCTTGAGCTAACAATCATATTTTCACATGCTTCTTTCCAAGTTATTTGGATTATCACTGTTCTTGTTTGTAAAACACTTCTCTAAGGGATTGACTATATGTATCAGTTCACTACATTAATCATCTGGGCTTCATTTTGCCTGTATATGAGAAATCCAATTAAGTAAAACCATTTGTATCAAAGCCATCACTAAAATTAATTCTGTGGTCAGTTCTTCTTAGACTGTCAAGATGAGGTTTAATACTGAATTTCCTGGATTAGATGTAACAGTTTGAGTAAGGAGATTAACTTCTGTAGTTTTTAGAAATTCTAAGGCTGTTTAGTTTTGGCAGAAAAATGCCTCCGGCATGTATTAGAATAAGGATCCCCTCTCCTTCCCTCCAGCTACGTTTGATACTTGTGAATTCTGTGTATCCGCAAGCAGATAACTGAAGTGTGAATGGTTGGTGTGTAGAAGACACCGTTATCCTCTTTACTGGTTAGGATACAAATCACTGACTGTCAAGAACTTGTTTCTGAGCTGTCAGACAGATCCCAGCAGTTCTGATCACATCATTGCCTCTCCTTCTTTTGGCCACTTCATCCTTTTTCAATATAATTCTTCCCTTTGTATCTCTGATAATTTGACTAATTCAATTCTCCATATTTTGATTTTCTGTTACATGACTGTTGACTGCTTCCTCACATCACCCTCTGCTTTTGGATATGAGTTAACAGTGCAGTCAGATCAGTTCTGGGAAAACTGATTGTCTTCTTCCTTTGGTCTGTTCTTTAGATGAGGGATTTGCTGCTACAGTCACAGCCCTTGGATTTCTAACACTGGCTTGGCTGCTGACTCACTGCCAATTCTTTTCCATCTTGCACTGTTTACAGGAGAGAGAGGTTTTATGACATCTCCAGGTGTTCCTGTCCATTAAGACCCTTCAAGTTCCCTAAATTATTGAGAAAATTTTCTCCCTGTTCCATGCAAGGACCTGGCAATTTGGGGGAGTTTTGAAATTCCACTGCTGCCTCCTTTCTACAGGCTAGAGGGAGTCCTAAACACAGGTGGGAAATGAGTGTGTACCACAGGAGGCCTGTCCCTATAACTGCATCATAGAGAAACAAAGCTCAGTTCTACATTTTCCTGTCATCAAGAGTGCCCTCACATCCATGACATTCCCTCAGCAGCACTCCCATCTGTTGGTATTAGCTTAGCACCAAACCACCAAGGGCTTTGTTCTTTGTCTCCTCAGTCTTTTCATTCACAGAGCTAAAGTTATAGTTTTGTAACTATGAAAACTTCCATGAGGCAGATACTGCATGATACACAGCCATCAAATGAGAGAGTTCAAATGCCTTCACCAGAGTAACCACACCAGGTTTACCTCTGAAGATACAATTCTGCTTTCTCCGAGTTTTCCAACCTGCTTCCATACAGCCATGATCCATGCTTACTTCACCCATCTAAGTCTTTGTCTCCTGCCACATCCTACCTTAGTATCTATTACGACCTCACTTTTCTTTATTCAGTCTTCCTTTTATTTCATAGGGATATAACTCAGAGCAGTCACAGCCAAGGACATTCTGATTTCTATCTATCTCATTATAAAATTATATTTGTCCTATTTTTTTCTTCTTCTGCACACTTAATATAGAAACTAGTAGAAGAACCTTACAATTAGCAAGGTGAGATGACTAGGTTGGTTAAGGCTACAATAACCTATTATTTTGGTGAGGGTTGAAAGAAGAGTTATTGTAGATGAGGAATATAATATTTGTTCGAGCCAGGTGGAAGAAGTGGTCAAGCTCTTTTTATAATGAGCAAATTAATACAGCCTTTGGGCAGCCAACCCCTACAACTAAAGTCATCTGTCATTGAATAATGTTGTGTTATATGGTTACAAGCATTTGACTCCAAATTGAAACTAAATGCAGGGAGTTTGTCATTTTTCAGATATTTTAGTGAATAAGGAAGGGAACTAGAGGTGTAAGTCACAGAAACCTATAGAGAAGGCAGGAAAATGAGTTTTTTAAAAAAGAACTGTCAAAGATGCTTTAGAAGGAAATCTAAGAGATATTAATGGCAGACTCAAAATCATAGCTTGGAATACTGGCAGGTGATATAAATCCAGGGTACCTTGTGTGTTCATGTGCATTAGCAAGATTATACCAAAGAAGGTCTATGTTACCCCACAGAGAACAGCCCTTAGGATCCCATTTATAAGGTATCTGCTTGCATCAACAGTCATACTCAAGGAAGAACATACCTTGAAATATTACTCGTAATTTTGTCTGGATAATTATTTTTTCCCTCTAATTATGCATTGTTTCAGTTGTGGTTAGACAGTTGCTGTTTTTCAACCCAAATTACTCCAATGCCATGGTGAATAACTCTCATGAGTGTTGGAAGTGTGTTGGAAAATTTCCAGACAATGCTGCCCCAACTCTTCCCCTGCATTCACCGCTCCCAAGTTTCAGAGTAAGGGGCAGCAATGACTGAATGTGTGCATACTGCTCTCACAGAAAAGTAACCCAAAGTGTGCATTTGTTTGGGTGTTTAGTCAACTCACATCCCAACTTATGTTTCCACTACACATTTCAAACTGCTTCATGAACCCTGCGCAGGTCATGGGCCCTGGGTGATTCTCACCTGCTCCAGATTAAAAAAACTAACACTGTAAACCAAAGATTGCTATTATTAGCAACAAGACTAATTAGTAACGTATGTCATTTCCTTAGTGAGCCTTTCCAAGCAGGTTATAAATGCCCATAGAAGATGGCACACTATGAACCTACATGGCTTCACATATTTTGTCTGTGCATATATGATTATCGCCATGCCTTTGGCATGACGTTGATTCTAAAATTAGCCAGGCATTAAGGGGTGTAAGGCATGGTACGATGCAATCAGAGGGAGCAGAACCAGGGTAGTGGGAGAAGGGGCCAGGAAAGAGAGCAGGGAGCATATTTCACATATCAGCATTCTCTTGATCCAATTTAGGAACGAGCATCACCCCACTGTGGTCATGGTCATACAGTATTTATAGAATGCCATCTCCTGCCTCACAGACATCTAATGGCAACTGAGCATTTACTCCAAGAGTAAATTTGAACCAGCTGGCCTTTGGGACCAATGAGATATTCTAGAGAAAATCAAAACAATTTGTTTACTTGTGTGATTACCCCCAAACCCAAGTGTTTAATCTTTTAGGGTCATTAATGGAAAGCTCATCAAAATCAATATTATTCCCTGGCCCAAGTCCAAAAAGGTACTTAAGTGAATGCCAAACTTCATGCATGGAAATAATCCCACTGATGAGTGTTCCTGATGAATTGGGACTTTCATTTTAAAATACTTACCACTTTTTCACTCTGTGGTGCTTGTCATAGCATTATTTAAGTCTCAATTTAAATTAGCGTATACATTAAAAATACTGCTCTCTATTGCATCTACTCTGTATGATCTTTAGAAGACAAGGGAATTGTGATTGCATGCAGGTTTTTGTGAAAAGCAGCTAGGTGTGCATGTTAAGAATTAATCTTCCTCAACATTTGGAAACATAAGCCTGTCGGATCTGCTAGGCAGGCTCACAGTCCAAGAAGTACATTTCATTTTCAAGCATCACATCACATCACATGTTTCTGAACTGCCATTTTCCAAGAATTTTCAGTTTGAGAAGCTTCAGACAGCTAGAGGTGCAGCACACTTCAAACCACAAACAAATTTCAAATAAGAACACCGAAGACATTTATCCTATGCTAGAAATTCCACTTTCACATCTGGTCTGTTATTCCTTTCACATTCTGGTCTGTTAGGGTCAGAGAGACACCCAATGTGGGACTAGGCATCTTTTGCACCTTCTACAGCTAAGTTTAGCTTTTGGGATTGTATCTGGGGGACATCTGAGGTGGAACTCACCAGGCAGTCTTCACCAGCATTGCTCTGCTTCCTTAAGAGGTGAGTACCCAGCCCTGTGCCATTCGATTGGGTGACCCATGGCTCTGGTGGGACAGTGTCCTTTGCCTGCCAGCCACTTCATTCTGTGCCATGTAGAGAGAACTGAACACCACCTTATGAAGGTGCTGAGCATGCAGCTCTTGTATTTTAGTATTAGCTCTTCATAGGTACACATCTTGTCTAACCTGGACATTTTTGTCCTGTTGTCCACCTCCCACGCTGCTGAGCCACTGTTGGTCTCCACGCCCCTCCTGTAAGGTGTGAGGATCAGCTGAAACACAGTTCCCATCCTGGCGCTCCCTTGCATTGGATCTTCACCTGGCTCTGAGCATGCCCCAGGAGCTGCTGCATGAATCAACACCAGTGCAGACCTGAAAAAAAGGCTTCATTCTGCCAGAGTGCTCTGTTTTCCAGCAGTGGCACTTCCTTGGGAAAGTTCTGGGACTTGCAGCATAGCTCCACACAGGCAACAAAGAGCACATTTAGACAAATGCCATTGGAGAGACTGGGGTTTTGGTCTGCAAAGGAAAGCAGGAACTGACGTCCATGCAGTTCACAGGAGTTATCTCTGTCTTCTATTAATATCTGTTCTGTAGCTGTTGGATAAAAATATATTGCACTCTGAATATTAAGTGATACCTTCCACCAAACCCACAAATTTACAAGACAGTCATTGTGGATACAGATATGATATTCTGTGAAGAGGGACTTCACAGCGAGAAAAGTAACAAAGCTACAAAACATAAAATGCTAGAAATGCCCATGATCCAAAGCAGAACACCAAAATCCAATACAAAGCAAGATGCCCCATAATGCCTTTGAGTGAAAGAGGTAATCCATATGATGGGGGGTTTTTTAATCTGGTGGAATCTGGTGGAACTGTCTTTGCAATATCTGTGCCTACTCTTTAGGAAGATAGCTGAGGGAGCATAAATATAAGCACAGGCTAAAGATTTTATACTCTCACATAAAATGTTCAGTATCTGATTAGGGAAACACAAGCTCCAAGTGTTTATGCTTACAGATTTCAAATTATGGCAGCACCAAATTCAAATATTCCAAAATCATGAATCAGACTTCTAAAACTTGTCTCAGTGTGACACTGAACAGTTTCTATGGAGGAAATCACCTATAATTGCCATTTTAAAAGATTTACAAGAGTCTTCCACTTTAAGACTGACTTCCAAATAATGAGATACAGAAAGAAGAACTCTTCCAATTTATCTTACAGTTTGCAAGCTATTGGGATATTTCAGATCTGTGTTTTAAATTTGCATTGTAACCCAGAGGACTAGAAACTTATTCTTTTGAATAAAATGTGACTTTCTTATGTAATCAGTTGCCCTGGGAGCAAGATCTTTAAGATAAATGCTGAATTCTGTGAAGCTTCTGATAAGCTCCTAAGAATTGGAATCACTAAATCAAAGAATAAAAAATGTAATCACAGGGTCATACTATAGGGCCTGTGAAAATGAACTGAATGATGTTAGAAAATCAAAGAAACAACTTCATCTTGCAAAATGACAATTATGGGTGCTTTCATCCCTACAAATTGTTCAAATGTCACAATGTTGAAACAAGCTTTAGAGATGTTAAGCAAGTACCTCAAAATGTCCTCTAAAAATATTCTACTGGAGCAATTCCCTCTTGGCAAGAGTGGGTTCAAGTGACCTGTGACAGACTTTTCAAGCTATTTGGGTGATTAAATTATGGATAATCATCATCCATCCATTTGTATTGAGGATGTCCTACAGTACAAGCATAGGAGTCCCTCTGCTCTGTTGTGGTCTACACCTTTTCTGAGAATTGCACCAGAATCATGGTGGTTTGTGTTGCAAGCCTGGTGACTGTGTCGTTCTCTGTTATTCTGCCCAAGAATGAGAAATCGAGATGGCACAATAATTGACAAGGTTTTCAGCAACCATTCCTGAAGGCTGCGGGACTGGCATGAATGATGGCTGGATGAGCCACTGTGTATTTTGGTGCCACTCATAGAGGACTGCTGACTATTTCAATTTACACTGGACAGACTTACTCTTCCTCCCAACATATTTTCCAGACTTGAAGTTTAGCATGACTGGAGAGGCTAAATTCAGGCAGGCATTATTGAGTGGAAAACATATTCTGGTCAGGTACCACTTTGTTTCCCAGTTAGTTCCACACATACTTAGCTGGTTTCATCATTGTAGTGTGCTGACAGCTCCTCACAGGAGCGAAATAATTTGTCTGATCTAGTGCCTGGGCTGATTAATTGGTTCACTATGCAAAATGGCCCTACTGAGATCTGGCTTTATTGAGAAAGAACAGGAGGCCCATTTTGTCCCTGTTCCTGCAGCAACAGATTTCTACAAACACTATTTATGGTGTTGGTAGAGAAATTCAGAATGGTTTCTGCATAATTCTTGTTGGAACTATTTTCCTGGATCTTTTCCTGCACCAAAGAGAGTCTGTGCAGCACCCTGCTAGGGTCATCAACTCTGTGTTTGTGTTCTTCACTGCCTCTCACATGATCCTCCTGCCTGGAATGGCAGCAGTCAATCACAGCCTAATGTAGGCACTGCCTCAGTAAGGTTGTAGATGCGGTCTGGGAGCGCAAATCCCATCCACCTAATATTGAATTTCCCTTTGCAATCAGTTGAGTTTGGCACCTCAGATAACCTGTGAGGAGAGGCCAGTTTTCCTTAAAGTAGGCTTTTTACCTTTTTATATTTATTCAATAGGAAATTAGGCACCGCCAGAACATAATTCAGTCCACGTATATTAGACATACACATCTTCCTAGATGTGTCATGAAAATCAGTAGCTTTGAAAGTGCTCCCCTGTAGATGTACCAAGGTGGATTGGGGCTGCAGATTCCCAGCAACGTGCTGTTGAGTTTCTGGTGCCATATCTTCTGGCTATCATTTCCCAAGGAGGTCCTGGAGAGTCTGGAGAAGGCCAAAGCCCTGCTGGTCTCCACACAGTGAGTCCATCGCACAAAGCTGGTGGAAGAGGGGTTGTCTCTGTGACATAAGTTGAATGCACTCAAGATTGAAGATAATTCAGGCTGAAAGGGACCCCAGGAAGTCTCTAGTCCAATCTTCTGCTCAAAGCAGGGCCAGCTATGAGGTCAGCCTGTTCCTCTGCTGTCCTCATGATGAAATAATTTTCCCTTTTTCCTGGTCTGAACTTCTCTCATATCAGCTTGTACCTGCTGCATGTCATCCTCCTTACATGCATGGAAAAGCATGGATGTAGTTGTTTAGCTGAAAGCTGCCTTTGAAATGTACACAGAGCATAAGGAGAACAAGTAAACGTAATGCATAAGGAAGATATTCAGATAGCCAGTATTTCTTTCTGTGTTTGCACATTACTATTAATTGTTTTGTTGGCTAAGGAATGATAAGGTGCTCTCTGTCAGAGACTCAAAATAGGCTGAGGTGCAAACACTGAACAAAAATATCATTTTCAAAAATCTGAAACTGTTTGTCAAATACAGAAATATGCAAAAGTCATAACTGACATTTTAGGACTAATTGACTGTAGTTTGGAAGCTAAATATGACTTCTAGAATTTGAAATAAATAAGTGCTTTTCCTAAGCATACGGCTTTTTTCCTACTTGAATAACATGTAGTAACTACAACAATAATCATTTCTGGGAGGACCTCAGACCTAGCTCATTACCTTGCCATGTCTGACAGTCACAGAGCTGTTAACAGGACCTCTCTCTCTCTCTCTGTCTCTCTCTCTCTCTCTGTCTCTCTCATCAACCTTGTCCTCCTGAGTCGTTGCTCACTGCCCCTTGCAGCAGCCCCACTCTTGCTGCTGCCTAAAACAATCTGAAATGACAAAGTCTGATTTTCATATGCAAACATCATATTTTTTTAAAAATCACCTGTTTGTATCTAGTGAACCCAACCTGACTGGCCGCATTCTGAGCAAATGACATGGCTTGAAGATTTTGTCCCCTAACTGTTGGGCAGGAAATCTTAGACTGGACTCAAGGAGACTTAGACTGCATGTTTGAAAAACACTTTATTTTCTAAAAAAATTAGATCTGAGGAAGAAATCTCCATCACTGAAATGTTTTAGGAGTAGGTTTGACAGTCAACTGTCAGAAATGCATTCAGTTGCTTTAGTCCTGGCTTTGGATGAGGGGATGAACCCTACTGGTACTTTTGGTTACTCAGTTACCATGAGGCAGTGTCTACCTCTTACTTGACTATAAACAGACACAAGGAGTGAGACTCCAAACTTGGGACCACAGTTCAGAGCCTGGAGCTAGATAGCGTGAGCTCAGATTTTAGCTGCTCATCCTGAGCTCATTAGTTAGCGAGTTACTAAATCTGCCACTTGAATAATTTCTGATAGGGACAAGAGAGCTGGTGTCTGTTGATGGCCATTCATATTCAGCTCATGTTTGAAGTATTCTGGCTGCACCTCTGGATGATTCAGCCTGTTTTATGGATGCTGATCCTGCTCATTGGGATGCTCATGTGGACCCCAGGCTGTAATTATTCAGCTCTATTATATGAACATACTGGAGAGTAGATGAAGGTAGGGGAGGAAGAGGACATGATCATCAGCCTTAGGTTCTGTTTTAATTTCATTCTCCGCTAATTCAATAGTTTTCCAATTGACCTCAGAGAGAGCAGACAGAGACCATTTCTAAGAAAAAGTCCTCTTGCTGATGTTTATGACAAAGTGGAACCTCTGGTGGTTAGTTGTACCCAGCCTAAGTAATTCATCTCTCCGGAGCAAATCTCAGCTATTTGCAGAGGACATTTTCACCATTCCTTTATGACACAGAAATGACAGGAAGGTTCCTGATATATGTGTCAGAAAGCAAACCTAGCTCCTCTGACAATACTTGATCAATCTTCAGAACACCATATGGATGCTACCTGAATAAGTGTCATTGCTATTTAGCAAATTTCTGCAGCCTGCATAACACAAATTGCTGGAAAACTTTAATACGTGAGGAAACCCATCTGATCCTATGGCCAAGCAATTTGTCTGGGATTTCTAACTGCAGGGAAGCTCCCAACTTTTGCCTCTTTGCACTCACCTAATTACCTGACTTTGTGCACCTAATTAACTTGCAATGCTGTCATCAAGGGAATCCATGATATTTCCAAACAATTTTGTGGCAGCCGCAGATGAGCCCTCTGTAGAAGAGACAAAATCTGCTTTTTAATTGCTGTGTCCATTTTGCTCTATTCCCCTTCTGTATTCTCTTTCAAAAGAATCAGAAGTGAGGAGAAACTAAATTGAATGAAGGGCAGAAGAAATGCCATGTACTCCTGAAACAGCATTGTGTAACACTGAATCCTAAAGAAATCATATGTATATGAAATGTAGGTTGAAATTCCCTTCACCTTTCATTGCAACAAACGGCTTTTGATTATTTAGCTTCCCTTTATATCTGATGGGTTTAACCAGGGCATATGAATTTCCACATCCTTTTTCCATCCTTCCAAGGGTGGTTCTTGAGATGATCTTTGCTTGCCTGGCCAAAACATTTCAAGAACAAACTCCACTTGGCATCTTCCGGGACACTTATGAACTCTTGTACTTGAGTATAACATTGGGAGTGAGGAGTTTGGGGACTATTTCTGTCTCTGGCACTAAACACTAGAGGAGAGACTCAACAGAAGGCTCTGACCTTTTAAAAGATAAACTCAGGTTTTCACCTAGACCTCCTCTGCTGAGAGAAGGGAGATACACTTGTGAATGTACCATTCCACACCAAATAAACATGTTTAAGTTAAGTAAAGTAACTCACCTCCAAGGTAAATACTGACTGTAGTAGTGCCTCTCTACTGCAGTGATATTCTGTGGGGAATGGAGACAATAATGTTTATTAGGTATGATATGAGGGCAACCAGGAAATTTTAGCTGCTAATTTATGTCAAATATTTTTAAATCCCTGTTCAGGAATCTAAATTGAATTTATTGCCATTTTTACTCAATATAAGAAAAATCAACAACCCGTACAAAACCTTTCTCCAATGAGAGAGATGTCCAGAGGAAAACTACAAGTACCTCTTCTGAGTCCAGACAGTGATATTCATGTAAACAGGGACCAGGAGGATGGAGACCTCTTGTAATTTATGCACAGCTGTGTAGGCTGTTCATATTCACTTAAAAGTCTCAGTCTTGCCTTGCTCCAATCCATTGCTGTGCATCAGGTGATATGGGTGGCAGTGGAGTTAATCCAAGTGCAATGCCATGTCATGCTCTAAGGATTTTCCTTTTCCTATTTTCACTTTTTCAGGTTTTTATTTCTGGTGCACTAATTTTGCTGTCCATGACAATGTGTTAATAAGTGTTTGTTCTGTCTTCTCAGCATTAGCCTGTATTTTTCTGTCTCCCTCAAGTCTTTGCCTCTCACATCAATTTGCCTTTTTACTGTCATCATACCTCTTAAGACATGCTGAGTGATAATAATTCCTGGCAGAACTGGACTCTTAAGTTAATTTTTCCATGGGTTTGTATTAAATCTCCCTAGTCTTGGCTAACCTGAACATTTTGAGCCAACAGTGCATTTTAGCTCCTGGCTGGGCAGTGGTAAGTAAACACAGCACCAGTCTGCAACACTGTCCTTGCAGCTACCCTTGATTAATCTCTTTCCATGCTAAGAATTGGCCATTTGTTCCTACTCTTTGCTCCTTATCTTTTCTCCAGTTTTTAATCCATGACAAGACTTTACCTTTCACCCCTGGCCAAGTTTCTCAATAGGCTCTTGTGCTGGACTTTATCAAAAGCCTTTTGAGAGCCCTCGGAGTCCTCCCTCCTCTGCAGCTTTGTTAACCCTTTCAAGGGATTCAAGTTGTAAAACAATAACATGAGGGAAAGAAGGTTTTGGCTCAGAGGCAGTTTGCTGGTTGGCACATCTATCATCATTTCTGTGTTTTCTTGGCCAAATGGATTCCAGTTGCAGGAGGGAGGTGGTTTATATGAACCTGCTTTCCTTGGGGGTGGTCTGGCTGTTTGGTCCCTCACCACACTTTAGGAGGGAGCAGGGGAAGGCCACTCAAGACTTTATTTTAAATCATGGACTTATTTTGGTCTCTAGATGTCTATGTCAGACTCTGAAGTGACTGTTCCAGATCCCCAGCATTGGAAACAGACTTGTATGTATCCTGTCATGCCAACTTGTGTATCCAGTCTAAAGGCACAATTTGGCTGCTTGAATGTGGCCCAGCACCATTTAAGATGGCCATGAGTAAGTGCTAATGTGCATCGTGGAACAGCTATGTGGGTAGGTACCAAATGGGCACTGTGGGAGATCTGGGCAGTGCTGGACTGACAGCTGGAAGTGGGCATGTCTCCAGAGCCAGAATACACAGCTTGCAGATTGAGGTTGGGCAAGAGGCCTCCAGAGGTCCCTTACAACTCTGTTTTCTTGCATATGCTCCGATACAGTCTTAGCAACACTTGACACTCACTGGCTCCTTGCCTTCCCTCCCAACCCTTCTGGAAAGAGCGGGGCAGACACTCCCCGGCCCTCCCAAAGTGCAGCCTCAGCAGGTGACTGAGTGGTGTTGGCAGAAACCAGGCCCTTTCTCTGTTCAGAAGCTTCTGTGTGCCTGGACTTGCCATTTTGCATAATCTTACTGAGCCCCTCCTGCACCCTATTTCACCAGTGCAGTGTGCCTCCTTTTCTGCCACCCCGTAGAATTTATACTGGTAACGTTCCATTTACTGTTGTTGTCATTTCTCTGCTTCCACAGAAGCAGGTCCCTGATGAAGTGTTCCCAACCCCACAAGGACTAAGCCTGGTCACATTAGTGTCCAGTCCTCAGCCTGAACAGTCTTCCCTTCCTGCATGTTTGTCCTGATGATTGTGTCTGGATCTTTTGAAGATGTCTGGACCTGGCAAGACCCTCGTATCTACAGTGCCTCCACTTCAAAGTAAGCTGGGTGCATTCAGTATCTTTCAGGGCATAACTGACTGATGTCTCTGGCTTTTGCTCTCCTTTTTACCTGCCATTTTGTCTGGATTAACATCACCATGGCTGGACTTCTGTTTTCACTTGATACTATTATCACCAGAAAACTGGCAGACAGAAGAGAATATAGGCAGTAAGGGACTCTTGCTACATCTCCCTTTGCTTGTGAGACCCATGACCTTTTTCTCCTGCAGCCTTGATTCTGCTGCACTTGCTTCATGCACCCATGCTCCCAGGGGCTCAGTCATACATGCTCCACTACTATTTCTTTTGTAAAGAAAATACCAAAATTGTAAGTGCATCTGGACAGGAGCTCTCTGGGTCCTTGGGGCAGACAATGGGAATTTCACCATTTGCTTCCTTGGTTTTTAACATTATTAATTTTTATATCTACTCCTGCCTGTAATAAATACATATATTAATAATACAAAAAGTATTTTGACTATAAATAAATATAGAGTTTTGCTTTCTGTAGTACTGTCACCTTACAATGAATACAGCAGCAGTTGCAGAGCAGGTACTGAAATCTCTAGCTTTCACAAGGCATCCCACAATTCCCAGAAGTAAAAAAGTTTTTAAAAAAGAGTGAGGAGAAGTACAATAACATTTTTCCGTCACTACCTGTAATCCTTAGGGGCATCAAAAGACTCTGGAGGGATCTGCTATATACTGAAGAGTCTGAAGAAATATTGTCATCACGAAATCAATTCCCAGCTCATAAACAAGCAGCTAAAAGTTTACAAAGGAGCACCTTCAACAGGGATATATGACAGTCCTACAAAGACAGCTACCTCTCCTGAGGCAGCTGCATTAAGAAAGCTTTAACCCTTCAAGCAGTGATCAGAAAACCCAGCCAGTCCCTGGACATGTTTTTGTTAACCATTTTGCCTCCTTAGGAAGCAAATACCATAAACATGTTTCTTGGGAGAGAGCCAAGGGCTTACTGAGGACAACAGTTTTATCCCAAAGCTCTTGTTCAGGACTCAAAGAAACACTGATGTTGTGTAAACACCATTTAAAGTTGCCAAAACAACAACCCTGAAAACAAAAGATA
>NW_008236769.1:11844347-11862350 GCF_000691975.1 Corvus brachyrhynchos | reverse complement strand
ATATAATATAATATAATATAATATAATATAACACTTATACAATATGCAATGCAATGCAATGTAATATAACTATTTGAAAGGAGGCAAGATGTTCAAATCAGTGATGTCACTGCCCATGCCAGGTTGATTCCCTGAAGAGGAGCAAATCTGTTATCACCAGAGCACAGGGAAGCGCCCTCTACAACGTGACCTCCTTGTTCCTTCACCTTTTGACAGAGTTTGACAGCTTTTCATTAAATTTTGGCACTTACCTATATTCATGTTCCAGCTGCCTTGCCTTTCTGAAACACTGCTCCTGACCAGGGGTACAGCAGGTCATTGATTTTGCAAAATACCTGGATTTTTGGTAGGATTTTTTTTTACAGGAAGTTTTCTGACAGTTGTAAAAACAAATTGTTCTGATTATGTTCTGTTTTAACTTTTCTAACAGAATCAAAAGGGTTAATGTGAAGGAGAAGATTTGAAAGACTGGAAACTCACTTGCATACCACAGCTTCTTGAAGCCAAAAAAGAATTAACCAACAAGGTATGAAACCTATAAAGCTGTACTAGCCTGGCCAGTGAAGGATTAGAAAAAAAGTAGGTAATATTTGCTGGAAGGGGAAAGGTTTTATACACAATGGGGAAATCGACCATCATTTCCTTAAATGTCAGCAGAGTGAACAATCACATAAAATAAAATTTTAAAAAACCCAACTCTTCTGCACCTGAAAAAATAGAATACTGCTGTGGGATTCCTGCAGGAAGCATATGACTTAGGGTTAAATCTGAGTAAATCAGATTCTGCTCAGCTCAGCTTCAGAGCATCCAAAGAAAAAATGTGCTGCTTTCTTTTCCACAAAAACACAGCTTTTCCTCAATTTAATTTTGGGACTAACAAAAGGGGTAGATTGCATGAGTCAGAAGTAAATTGCTATCATATGAAATTATTTTTATTAATCTCACTCACCTCAACTGTTTTCATTTGGCTTTCTTAAGTGCAGCACAGAGAAACTTTATCCAACCTTGATGCTCTGGTGTCTCAGGGATTATATATCACGCTCATTTTAAATCACAGATTTCACACATCATGTGTTAGCTTTCAGCATCTGATAAATGTTATGGGTTTCCTACTGAACTTGCAGAATTGGAACCACCATTCCATCAGTTCTCCAACTGTTGTTTATGTGGCATTAAAGGCTGAATATTTTATTAACAAAAGGAAAACAACCCTTAAATTAAAATAAGATACTCTACCCAAGAGCCCAACTGCATAATACTCAACCTCAAATCCAATTTGTGCTCCTAGTTGGCTTCAGAATACACAAATTTGGTAGTTTTGACAATTAAAAAAGTCTTCTAGTAACATACTAAAGGTGGATCAGATTCAATCACCTGCTACAATCTACGGATGTCTTTTTAAAAGGAAAATAATCATAGCAAGAGAGTTTCAGAAGCTGAAATAATAAAACACTGAAACTGAGTGGAAATAACCCTAGAAATGTGGACACAGGGGTTGGAAGGGAGTTCTGGAGGCCTCTTGCCCAGCCTCCTCAAAGGCAGATGACTGACAGCTCTAGATCAGGTCAGATGTGGCTTTGCTACCCAGGTTTTGAAAACCTCCAAAGACAGAGGCTGAGCTCCCTCTCTGCAACCTGTTTCAGTGCTGCACTACATTCCTCATGAAATTATGTTTTTCCCACTGTCTTTCCCAAGCTGCAGACTGTCCATTCCCTCTCTTACTGTCCTGTGCCCCTGAGAAGGGTTTGTTTCTATCATTTTTATCATTGTCTATCAAGGAGTGGTGGACAACTGCTGAATTTGTCCTTTCACTCTCTTTTTCCAGACTAAACGAGCCCATAAGGGCAGGAGGTCCCTGACCATGTTACTAGAAATGTGTTTTGACACTGGGGACCTAAAGAAGTTCCCATATGGAATGCAACAGGCAGTATTGGTTTAATGCATGGGCAGAAGAAGATCCCACATTCTTTTGGAGACCTGCCCAGGACGGAAACCTCCAACAGACCAAAACAAAATTGCACAGCCTTTTCCACAAAGCAGGGATGAGGTTGCTGCATGGAGAAGGGGAAGAGGAGGGTTTGACAAGGCCATCTCCTCTGGACAAATTGCCTCCTGCCAAAACTTTCATTCCTCTGAAAGCATCTCTGCCCAATTAGCTTGTAATTTAATCTCCTGTGTTTCATCTCAGGGTGTTTCAGCTGCTGTGGGTTTTATTTGCACATACGTGGTTTGTAGTTAGATGGATGCCAGCTCTCTCTCTCTGAGAGGACTAAGAGAACCAGCTGAACATTAGTCTGGTGTGGGCAAGCACCTGCAGCACAATAAATGCATCCTCTGATTTTCTAAAACTCCCTCTTTCATTCCCTGCTCTTTCCTCTTCCCTCACTAATTTTTCTGCATTTCTTTTTTTTTTCCCCTGGCTCTATGCTCCTCTTGTACAAACAAACACCTCTTTTTCCCCATTCTTGGTTTCTTTCCCCATCCTCTCTGCTCCCTTCCTCCACAGCTGTGCATTAAGTCTTGGTGCCGACATTTGAGCCCAGTGTGAGAACCTGTGCAGCTTCACATCCCAACTGCACTTGTGAAGTAAAGGAAAAACTCCCACTCTCTGCAGCAAGCCTGTTAAGCCGAGGTGGATTTGTAAGGAAGATCTATGAGAGCTAAAGACAGAAAGCACTTGCTACATGTGCACAAACCATCACAACAAGGGGAAGGCAGCCAGCTCGGTGTTCCTGGGGACGTGCTCTCTGTCTCTGCCGTGGTGGTATTTGTAGATTGCAGCACATTTGTCCATAATTTACACATGTCAGGCAGCCTGACTGGGGCAGCCGATCTTACCAGGCAAGCAGATTCCCAGAAATCCTGACATATCCACTGAGCATGGGAACATCTGTGCTGCAGGGTCGGAGCAGTCAGATGGAGACTCCCGGGAAGCCACGTGGGACCCTCGGTTGTGGCAGTAACATCAGCTACTGCGTGACTCCAGCATGGAGGGTCTGGAGGGCACATCCCAGTGCTCCTACAGCCTTTCACAGCTATAACAAGCAGACAGTGTCAGGGCAAAATAGGAGACTGAGGAGATTTTATCTTGCCAGAGGTTTGTCTTGTTGCTGTGGATGTCACTTCATTTTTTGTGCCTGGATTTGCTACTATCAGCAGGGAGATTGTGTTCCCTCTCTGCCTCTCTATTCAGATCATCAGCAGTGATGCTGAGAATTTCTTGGTGTCCCTTAGTCCCAGCAGAGACACAATCTTCAGTTGCACATCCCCTGAGGGATGAGGAAAACCTGTAGAACAGTATGGAAGTACATGGCATTCCTTATTTTTTCTGGACTGAAAATAAGCAGGTTTGTTAATATAGATCTGTGGCCTTTTTAACCATTGTGGACGAAGAAACATGCCCTAAAGCCTAAATTCCACAAAGCCCAAGTAATTGACACTGAACAGGGAGGATATGATGCCAAAGCCTCAGGATTGCTGTCAGAGTCAGCGGCACTTGCTCTTCCTTCTCCGGTGTCCTGGCAGCAGCAGCTCCTGTGCAGCAGGATCCTCACTGCCCTCTCAGCCCCTGCACAAAGCACTCTCCCTTCTCTAAAGCCAGAAGGGCTCAGTCGGGATAAGGTTTGGTCGGACAGGAGTCCTCATCCCCTTCCTGTTCTCAGTTTTGACTAAAACTTTCAGACATGGGGGGTTAGGGTGTGAAAATCCCAGCACTGACACTGACACCACATTTACAGGATCTAAGACAGGGCCAGTCTGCAAGGCGCAGTGACATATTTACCCAACAGGGACAGCAAAGCAGGGGAATGAATGCATCACCCTGTAGCTTCCCCAGAAGAGTCATGGTAATAACGGTGACATCCTTACAACCATATATCTGTTTCCCTGGGGAACCAGGCAGCTAGGAGTAAAACTTCACCATATAGCTGACAACAGACAGGGAGCAATCACCATCCCAAACTTCCTACATCCAGCAGCCTTAAACATCACAACAGAGAAGGTGGGAGACAGACCATGGCAAGGGCTAGGGGACACTGTTTCAGCCTTGCCAAGTGTTGTCACAGGTGATGTGGGTTTTATTTGCACATACGTGGTTTGTAGTTAGATGGATGCCAGCTCTCTCTCTCTGAGAGGACTAAGAGAAGTCCTCTCACGCTGCCAGCAGGCCACAGCCCCAGTGCATTACAAGGTGGAGGCTCTGGGTTAGACACACATCCAGGACAAAGAGAGACTGATCGGATCATCTGGTGCTGCTGCCTCTTCCATGATCTCATTGCTAGCATCTGTCAGCACCACACTCTGGGGAAATCCCTCACTGATAAAAGGTCTCCATTCCCATCACCCTTCCCAGGCCAGATGTGGGGAATCCAGCCTCCTCAGATTGGTTTCCATGTTTAGTCTTCTACTGCAGTAGAAGAGGCTGTGTCTCCACAAGGGTGCACCAAAGGGAGGCTGGGTGGCTCTCCTCAGCTCCCCAGCAACTCCTGAACCAGAGAGAACTAAAAAATACAGCATCTCCAGTAGGGGACAAGCATGCTTCTGTTTTCCTACCTGGACCTCACAGACAGGCAGGACGCTTTGCTCCTGACATGTAGGGTTCAAGTCTGATCCAGCTAAAACTCTCTTTAAACTGGCTTAAAGAAAAGGTTGTATCCATTATAGATATAGATATAGCTATTTTTATTCTAGATAAAAAGATATGTGTAACTTTGCCAATGTGGAAAAGTAAGCATGATGCCCAATTTTTTCTCTCTGATTTTAATATTTTGCATTTTTTATTCTCTCAGACTCTTGGAATAAGAGGGAGTAGTTGTCCTGCACTGTGTCTCCACCATCTTGTGATGGTCTTTTCTGCAGCATATTTGGGACTCCTTGGAGGAAAAGTGTTATATGAAGGAAACCACCTCAGACAGGGCTTTCAGAAAGATAGATGTGCCACTCTTGACAATGTTATATTAATAAATAGTCCTTTCCCTTCCTAGTCCCAGGGAAGAGCTCTTTCCTAGATGGGAATGCAGCCTTCCATGTCACAAGCAGAACATCCGAAATTAGCTGAGGGGTTTGAAGTCTTTGCCAGCAGTGCTCAAGCAGCATTACCTCCTGGCAGGGTGCCCAGGCCCTCTCTGTCCCTGCTGGAGAGCCACAGCTGGCAATGTGAGGCCACCCCCGATCCACCAGCCAGCACAGAAAGTGATGGGGAGCTTTGGCTCGAGAGGTGGGCCAATGCAAACCTCCTCAAGTTCAACAAAGCAAAAGGTCCTGCACCTGGGTCATGGCAATTCAAAGTTGATAAGAGGACTGGAGCACCTCCCCTGCAAAGACAGGCTGAGAAAGTTGGGGCTGTTCAGCCTGGAGGAGGTTGCATGGAGACCTCATAGGAACCTTCCAGTATCTGAACAGGGCCTACAGGGAAGCCAGAGAGGGACTCTTCATCAGGAACTGTAGTGATAGGACAAGGAGCAATGGATACAAAATGAAAGAGGGGAAATTTAGGTTAGATATTAGGAAGAAACTGCTTAACATTCCATGATTCTGTGTCCTCAGTCAAAGCCAAACCTGCCCAATGAGCCCTGTGGAACAGCCAGCAGCTACTGACATGTTGGAGAGGAGCCCACAGACACACCAGGTCCCATGAGGTCACACCAGACCTACACATTCCTACTGCAGTCAGAGAGACCCCAAAGGAGAAGTGGGTCTGTGCTGCGTTACGTGCTTTAGAGATGCAGTCCAGGGAATTTGTCATCCCAAAGAGTTTAGCATCCAGGAGGAACTTATAAGTACTGCTGGGATCTCAGCTTCACTTGATTTTTTTTTAAGGATGAGGATTCTTTGCAAGCAGCATAACTTGAGTCATTGAATACATCCTCAACAGTAACTAGAGACTGAAGGAGCAGTGGGAATACCTTTGTTTCTCCCCTTCCAGGGATCTGGTTGGGATCTCTGCTTTCCAGCTGCCTTGGCTCAGTGACTGTTCCTGTCCACCCCGAGGGAGGGAGTCCCCATCTGGGACTCTCTCTGTGACTCTTGTGCCTGGAAGGACACAAGGCCTGACTGCCATGTGCAGCCTCCCTCGCTGCCTTCTCTCCCATTCCCTGTTCAATAATGCTAAATATTAACTCATCCCAGGAACTGATTTCATCCCATGCTTGACTTCACATCTGAGACCCAGGAGACACTCTGCAGGTCTCAGAGCTCATCAGAAATCCATGATCCTTTCAGATGCCTAATAATGAAATGACTGCTTCTGTCTTGTTCCCCGACCAGACATTTTCCTCATGCGCCAAAGTTAAATCCTCCCTCTGAAACACATCTTTATGAAAGAAACTTCCAAGTGCCACTAGCTCCTAACTCTGTGCCTCTGCTTCCCCCAGCCTTGGTGTCCTTCTCTAATGTCTCCTTTCACTGCCACAGTCAGAGCAGGCTGGTGGAGGCGTTAGCCTGACACTGCTGGGCAGGCAGGTAGGCTGACACAGACACTTCTTAGCCCCACTCCTGGCTCCTTTTTCCACGCTCATCACAGTGACAGGTTGATCTGGTGTGGTTGGGCTGGGAGACAGCAGCACAGATGGGAGACCCAGACAGCCCATTCAGGAGCACAGCAGTAGGGCAAGAAGCAAGAAGATTCCTGAAGAGTGTTGAAGCTGCAGGGGAACTGCAACCACAACTGGGAAACACAAGTGAACTTGCATAAATCACTCCACATGCCACATTTATTCCTCTAGTGCTCACAGAAATGGCAGAGCCCAGCTACCCTTTGGAGTTCATTGGATTGCTGCTGGGCTAACAAGCTTCATGGGAAAACTAAAAATTGATCAGATGAGCTAAAAACATTGTGTTCTGCTGGGAAAAAAAGTTGGCTTCAAGTAATTTTGCAAGTTGGAAAAGTATTTTTTTGAACCACACTTGACATTGCGGAACACATATTGTTTTGCAGCTGGAGTGGGGTGACAGGCAATTGCTGCATTCTTGAAATGGAAGTGAAACCTTTCAGTTGAACACACTGGAATCTTTCTTCAGGTTTACAGCTGGAAAACACTTCGGTGATTGTGGCTTTTCATGGCAACTCACAACAGATTTATTATTCTTTTCTTTGACACCCTAACAAATTTCACAGGGAGAGAAAACCACACTCTGCTGAGCTCTGGCTACACGCACTTGGGAGCCAGGCATTGTTCTGCAGGGAAGGCTGTGGTGTGTGCAGCTAAAACAAAGGCTACCCAAAGCCCAGTTGTGCAACTGCCTGTTTAACCCAAACAGTCACAATAACAGTCAGCAATCAGATCAACTGGAGCTGCTCCAGTCTCAAACAATGCCATCTTGGAGTCTGGGTGCAAGTGTCCCCACCAGGCACTGCATACCCGCACCAGGGTCTGGTTTTGCAAAGAGGAGCCAGCATGGGCCCCATTCAGCTGCCCATGCAGAGACACAGAGCACCATTGAGGGTGCTCTGCAGGCACTGGACCATCTGTAGGGGACTGGTGGCTCTGGCAGGGGGCCTGGGGCAGATTCCAGCCCATACAGAGTGGCTGGACACCAGGTAGGCTGTGAAATGGCATCACCTTCCTCTGTTTAGGCAAGAACACTATACTGTCCTTGTCTGCTTAAAGAGAAAATGCTTCACTACCCAAATGTTACTGGGACAGTGAGATTATGGCTGTGTTCATACTCCTTCTTGCAGAGCTTCTCTCCATTGCCGAGGCAGTCAGGTCTGGTGGGTGGATCCCATCCCTTTCCTGATGTTAAGTACCATGATTAAACTGGACACTTAATGTAAGACTTCTAAATTCAAACCAAAGTTCTTGCAGGGCCCCAGGACCTCAGCATTCTGGCAGGAGATTTCAGTGGCTGACAACTTGATCTCCCCCACACAATGAGCCAAGGCCAGCTCAGGAGGAGAGGCAAAAATTTGCAAAGTGAGGTGAGAAGCACCTCACCACTCACTATTGGGGTGAGAAGCACCAGCAGTCTTGGAACGTCCCCTGCAATGGCCACCTGCCTCTGGGCTGAGGAGGTGGATGTCCCTGGAGGAAGCTGTACCCAGCATGATATTTACAAGGATTTACAACCAGAATTTACAATGGAGATTGCCTCTGGTGGAAAAACTGAGCATTATTAGCAGTACAGTAAAATATCCTGGGAGTCCCTGAGCATCAGAGCAGGCCACAGGGGAGGCAGGGTGCTGGGTCCTTCAAACAGGTCCTTCTCTGTGAGTAAAATCGATTTTTAAAATTAAGCACTGACTTGCATTTGCTCTCATCTGAGTGACTTGGTAGGATGGGTCAGTTTTGGTTTGATCTGCAGGAAGGGACAGGCAAGCTGAGACAAGCTCTGTTCAGTCTTCTTCATCTGGCATCTCACTATCGCACTCCTCTCCTGGCCGGACCAGCTGTTCCCTACAATCAGTCCCTCTGAGATAGCAAAACGAGCTAAACGTGCTGTTCCCAGTGTGTCCCTCCAGCCTACAAACAGCCTCATGCCTGCCACAAGTAATGGAGGGAAGTCCCTGAGCAGGATGCGGATTCCCCTTGGGGCCTCTGAGAGATGCAGGGAATTATCAAAAGCAGAAATGAAGTTTTCAAAACTTGCCCTCAGCACTGGGGACCCAAGGGGGCTTCAGTGTAAACCCAACCATAAGGAAACCAAACCTCTCCATGGTATGGGGCTGACTTGCCTTTTGTCCTTCTCCTGTCCTCCTTTTCCCAGAAGGTGTGGGACATCTGTCTCAGGTGGCCTTCTGTGACAGCACACCGGTTACATAAGCTCCCACCTACAGAGAGGAAAGGAAACCTGTGGGAAAAGCCCAAGGAGAGCAGATTTCCACCTTCTCCCTACAGGAAGGGGAAGAAAAGTGTATCCAGGCATGTCCCCCCAGAAAGATGTAGTACCAGCCCAGGCTGCCTTGCTCCAGGAACGTTGCACAGGCTTTTGCACTTAGCAAAGACAAATCAAAAGCTTTGCAGGACAGATTCTGTTCCACTTCCTTCCCTGTCCACAGCACCAGAAGCAGCCAAAACCACCAGGAAGCTCAAACCCAAAGCCACAGGTTGTGTCCTCTCCTGGAAAGCCTCCTGGAGAAGTCGGGCAGTGGCAATGCCACTGGGAACCAAGGCAGAAACATGCTGCAAATCACAATGGTTGCAACAAAGAGATGAATCTGAGTTTCAGATGGGTCTTGGCTTTAGTCTAGAAAAGGAAGCTAAAATGCCAAACGATTATAATCTTTCAACATGTAAAAGGTTGCTGTAAAGCTGGAGATGGTCAGTCATTGTCCCTCAGATCCTGACAGGAGGACATGAGATAATTGGAGTAATATCCAGCAAAAGTGGCTCAAGCTAGACAAGTAGCTAAAAGGAGATTTAAACACCAGACAATAAAAACAGAGATCGAGTTACTGAAGAAAGGTTCAGATTCCCCATCTCTAAAGGTTTCTAATGACAGATCAGAGTAACTTTGACCTGGAATAGTACGGAAATACTCCTTATCTGATGAAGGAAATCTCATAAATTCTGGTCCCATCTCAACCAGCAATGCTGTTTTAGACAAATAAACAAAAATAAAAAATAAAGCTACTTAGAGAAGCCACGGCCCACAAGAGCAAGTCTCCCTATGAAATATGACATCCTCACATTTTGTTCTTTGCTTACGTCCCATCTCCTGTATTGCACGTGTATTGGTCAGTCACTCACCTTGCTTTTCTATCCTCCCCCCTTGCCCAAGCCCTGGCCATGCTTTCCCCCAGAGCTGGGCTGCTACATGATATTTAATAGGTATTTTTAGCACATGCATCACCATGGCATCTCCTCCCACCTAACGACACTGAAGCCAGGACCTGGTCATGCTGCGATGTGAACCTGTGGTTCCCAAGAGTGGGCATGAGCTGCTGAGCTGCACTTTCCAGATTACACCATTTACTGAAACTTCAGGGCCAGACTGATTTATGGATCCTTCCTGAAGCCCGCAGGTACGGCAGTGACCTCATGCTGGTAGCAAAGGCCAGCTGATCTTTCAAGGTGCTCATACTCAAAACAGGTGGATGAAATCCGTCCTCACCCCAGCAGAATAGCTGTAAGCACTGAGCCTGTTTCAAAGTGGCATCCAGTGACCTCCTGGTAGCTAAGTGCTGAACCAGCTGAAAAGGTCAAGAGCATATCAGCCAGAACAGCTGGATCTAATAGAAAGTGAGTCAAGATGATGCATGGCTGGCATTGCAGAAATAACAGATGTCATCTGGGCCGGTTGTACCAGCATGTTGATGTGCTAAAACAACTGAAAAGAGACTCGCATGACCACAGCATATCACCCTCTTCCCAGCCTCTGAAACTGAGATGACCCACAGATGTTACACACAGATTTTCTGGAGACAAGGTTTCTGCACAAGGCAGATACAAGGCAGATCCCATGGCAAAGCATGGTCTTGGGAAGAGCCATTTGCAATGAGTGATACAGAATGGAGCAGATTGTAAGGTAATAGATACAACCTGCAGTTTTGATTTACATTAGGACTCTGAAGTTTTCAGTCCCAAGCAACACTGCTGCCATCCCGGATCAGGCATACCCAAACCCCACATTTTCCATTTCACCTTCTCTGCTGTAGTTGAAGAGATGGTGATGTTTGCAGCTTTAAAAATAATAATAGTAATAAAAAGCATCTGCTTAGCTCAGAGCATCTTTTATTGTCCAAATTAAAGGAGGCTCATGGGGACAAAGTGAGGAAAACAGGTTGCAGGGAGTGAGGCTGGGAAGCCAGTAAGTCTTTCTGGGGGCCCTGTGATGCTGCACTGGCAGCACCTTGCTCCCAGAGCTGTAAAAGGGATTAACTTAACAAATTTAGAAGGAAAAAGAAGGCTAAAATAGGAGTCTAAAATAAGAATCAGAATCCCTCTGGTAAATTGCTGAGTTTGCTCCCTGCTGTAGAGAGACAGTGGTGTCGGGGGGAGTGAGCTATTTTCTGGAGATGTACTGGAAATAGCACGGGGTAGTCAGGGAGCAGCAGAGGGTGAGCATCAGCAAGGGAACCTGTGGGCCACCAAAATCTTTCCTACCAGGTTGGGCACCCCAAAGTACACTGGGAGGATACAGCAGGAACCAGGTGGGTGTGGGATGGGGTGGGATGGGATGGGATGGGATGGGATGGGATGGGATGGGATGGGATGGGATGGGATGGGGTAGGGAAGGCTGTAGGCTCAGTGCTGCTAATTCAAGTCTCCAAACCCCAGCAAGAGCAAGGCACTGAGCCCCACGCATTGGTGTGCCAGTCATAGAGGCACAGCTGAGTGCAGTGGGTGCTGACCCAAAAGCATGGGGCTTCTTGCAGCCCTGTGACTTATGGTACTAATCCAGCAACACATCCCAGCCACTCTGGCCCCCCACCATGCAGGCAGCAACAAGCAGAGAGTTGTCTGGCAAAGCAATTACTGCCAGGCCCAACATGCCACTGCCCATGTAAAAATTGAATTTTGAAGCAGACAGCAGCAATCCCCCAAGGAGCTCCAGCGGGTAGATGGGGGACAGCAGGAAGGAGGTTTTTCTTACCAGGCTTCAATCCTCTCTTGGACATGCTGAAATTACACACTAAGCCTTGAACTCAAATGCTCTCATCTTCCCTTTTCTGTTCAGCACTGCTCTTGGTTTTTCCCTTATAAAAACTGTTTGTCATAGCCACACAAGACACCTCCTTGGTATCAAAATAATTTGTCCTGAATTTTGAGATGACTCTGCCTCTTGCAGAGGGCATGACGGGAAGGTGATGGACATCAGGGAAGTCAGAAAAAGCCATGGAGGAGACTGAGGCTAAGATATTAAGCTAAGTAAAACCAGCTTTCCCATGTGATGCAAAGGGGTCACAAAAGAAAAAAGCCTCAAACCTGATTCTTTGGTCATTGTTAAACCCCGGAAATCATCACCAAACCCTAGGGGTTTATATTGCTGCTTTTTTTTTTCTCCCAGGAGTAGCAGACTGGCACGTAGAGCACTACCTTGTAAATGAGTAACCATTCCTTATGGAGGTGTTTACAATAGAGGCACATGAAGAAGTGGTGGTTGTTAGAAGGGTTTGATGAAATCACATGAAGCTGATGAGTTCAAGCCTTGTGCCTGTCTGGATGAGAACACTAGGAGGGAGGATGGCATGGGAAAACCCCTCTGCATCGCAAAGAAGGAGGGAAGGAGGGAGGCACAGAGTTTCAGTACCACACCCATTCCTGAGGGTGGGAGGTTATGTGTGATGCTTGTCCTGGTGGTGCACAGTAAAAATCCTTAGGGCAGACCTTTTCTGGACCTTCAATATCTTTCCCACTGAGCATTCCTGAGCCATTGGTGGCTCGTTTTAAGAAAGCATATGGTCAAGTCTGGGAAATGGGATCCCTGACTGTCTCACCTGCTCTCAAATTCCGTGTGTCCAATGCACAGCAAGGGGCTGTAAGCAGCTGAGCCCACGCCAGGTCCCAGACCCGCGTTAGGACTGTGCAGGTTTACCTGCATTTCCAAGGACCTGTGCCTGAGAGCACCCTCCTAGGGATGCTGCAGGCTCTGGGCCTCAGAAGTAAGACGGAGCCCAGGGCTGCCACGGGGCAGTGTCACACAGTGCTCTGCTGCACGGGCACTGTCCTGCTCCTCCCTGAGACCTGAAGCACAGCCTGCAGCCCCCGCCACGCTTATGCTTGAGGCACTGGCCACTGAAGCAGGGAGAAGAGGAGTAACTCTTCCGTATCTCTTTGCTTTCCTGCAGGACCCCTCCCTGTGCACATGAGCTCTTCTTCACTCACTCGCAGTGGCAGGGGAAGAAGAGGCGCCTCAGGTGAGGTCCCCGTCCGTGGAGTGGCAGTGACAGTGGCAGTGACAGTGCCGTGTAGTACTCGGGAGGGCCACTGGAGGTCTGTGTGCATTTGCTTTCTCCCGCTCCCTGCCCAGCGCTGCACAGTGCGGGATGAGCCCCACTCGTCCTCCCGTAGCCCGGCCAGGACAGCGCACCCAGCTGCCCAGGCCAGCCCTGCTCCTGGGGCGGCTCCGCTCTCCTCCGAGCATCCCAGGGCAGCCTTGGGCTCCCTGGCTCCCTCTGCTCCATGGTGGGGCAAAAATCCAAGCGCAAAACTCGAACGTGGGGAGATTAGTTCCTCTGGCTCCTCTCCACGCAGGAGGCACCTCCTGCAGCTGAAGCTGCACCGGCTCTCTGTTTGCCAAGGAGCTACTTGCACCTTTCCCAAGTTTGGAGTGAATTCATCCTCGGGCCGGACCAGCGCGAGGCTGTCTACCTTCGGGATGTGCAAACCTCCTTCCTCTCCCTGGCTGGCTGGCACCATTGACTGGGTGATGTTGGTATTCTCACAATAAGGCTCGTTTTTTCCAGGGTCACAGCTTGCTACTTTCTGAAGACAGCTGCTGTCATTCAGCCCCTGCACCTCTTGCCTGGATCCATCCCTGGCCCCTGCTGCATCAGTTGCCCTGATTATGTTTTTAATCAAGTTCAAACTCATTTGTGAGCTGCAGGATAATGGCATGAGTGTGTGCTTGCACAGCAGTTTCATTCTAGGAAGGTGCTCACCCACCTTCCCAGCGGGACAAACAGACAGACACAGCAGCTGTCTGACACAGAGGGAGCAGTTCAGTGCCAACACTGAGGATGCAGGATCACAGGTCACTCAAAGCTGGCTCACTTTGGCTGTGTTTCAGCCCAGTTTTATCCACCCGCAATGGTAGGACAGCTTCTTCCCTGCCCTGGCCTCAGCAGGGTGCCAGGCTGTGCTCATTGCTCTGGATTGTGATGCCATGGGAAGTCACTGTGTTTTATGAATTTGTCCAGTGCAATCAACATAGCAACTCCACCATTATGAAAATTCCACTGGATCTTTCAAACTTCACAAGCTTTTAGGACTTCAGTTTCAAAGAAAATAGGACACCCAAGGATCACGACATCCCCACTACAGCAAAACCAGAGCAGCACACACAGAAAACCAAACTGGACTTCCCAGCAGAGCCCAGGCTGAAGCTGGTCTGGCTTTGTCTACACGAGGAAAATGGGGACTCCTGGTTCTCCAGGCAGGTCTGCATCTAACACTGGAAACCAGTCTGTGAAACAGATGTGTGGCTGTGTCCTGCTCCAGCAGGTCTATTTTCCTGCCCCACCAGTGAACTTTGGAGTGGAACCTTCCTTGAGCAAATGTCCAGAGTACCCTTCACAGGGGGCACATCCGAGTACTGCTGTCTGTGGCCAGCTCAGAGTCTGCCCAGGGCTCCCCAAAATCCCCTTTGCAGACCCTAACTGATGATGCCCAACACCTCTCCCCATGCTCACACTGTCCTCAAGGAGGATACTGGGCTCCTGGATCCCTGTGGAGAAGAGGAGCAAGCATCAGGCAGCTGTGGGAAGTGGGATTTTAAGAACCTGAGGTTCCCCAGACTGAGAAGGGAGGATCAGTCAGATGCCTCTCTCTGTGACAGGTGTTGCTTCTCCAGAAGCAGCCCAGGCCTCTGTGTCATCTGCAGTGAGTGTCCCCCAACCCCATGTACAGAGGGAAGGGGACCTGTGGCCTGTGTCTTGCAGCACTGGGGCCTGGAGGCATCACTGAGCGGGAAAACTGGAAATACCTGAAAATTTGCCTCAGCTCCTTGCTGAAAGGCATTATGCAAGGAAAGGAAAACCCCAGCCTGGATCAAGTGCTTGAAAAACCAGTGTAAAATCAGCTCTGACATGAGCCCTACCCATTTAGGGGATCATCTATATTGCTTCCCCTGAGGGTACACACAACATTGCTGTTGGAGGAGTTGGGGCACTTGCTGGACCTTGCAAGCAGTTACAGGGCAGCCTTGCAGGCCAAGCTGAAAGTGTGACTTTCCTTTGCTCAGCAGCAGAACTGACTCTCAAATGTCAGAAAAACTTCAAGTAACCTTGCCACATCTTTTCCAGCCTTATCATTGCAGAGATCGTCTTGAGCCAGGGCATTCAGTAGTCATATTTTGAGGTTTCTCTACCAGTGGTTGGTTTGACATCTAATTTTCCTCTCCTTGCTTCAGAATATCCTCATACCTTCCCTGCTCCAATTTTCTTCCTGTTTTCCTCCTTTTACCTCCCCTTGGTCCTTTTCAAACTCCCTTCCCCCTGCCTGCTGTCAGGCTGCAGTGCCTGCCATGTGGAGAGTAAATAGGATGCTCCTCATCCAAGTCCCATCATAAAGCTACAGCTGTACTTCAGTGATCGTTAGTTAAAACAATCACTGGTTAAAACACCAGCAAAATAGCTGTTGGTCAAAAGTACAGCCATTAACCTCATGTTCTCCCCTTCTTCCTTAGCAAAGATGGATACACATTGACAGAGTTGTTCATGATACAGCAGATTTTGTAATAGTGCTACCCTGCTGACCCAAGCAGGTAGCCAAAATTCAGGTGGCTGGAAGTTATTTACAGCAAGAGAAAGAACTGACTGTGGAGGCAGGTAATTTTCCAAAGCAGTATTGCTAATTTACAAAGAAGGTGCAAAGTCCTGCACTGAAAACCCCAAGAAATGAGCATTTCCTGGCTCCCACCACCTGTGTTATTCCCACATGCATAAGAGCTCTCATGCTCTCAGCTTTTCTCGGGACACATGTAGTCTTGTCTCCTCCTTCATGGCATCATGCTCCCAACACAGGCCCTGGACAGCCTCTCCCATACATCATGGAGCTTTGCTCTGCTAGCACAGCTCTCTCTCCTACAGCTAACTGAAGTGAAAGTCTCTGGTAACATCTGGAGGAAAAACCCAAACTTTTTTTTTTAATCTAAGCTTGCAGAAAAAATATTATAAGGAAGAAAGATATGTTGTCTCCCCAGGACTTCATTTCCAGTGTCAGAAAATACTACGCCTTAAATGAAGATTCTTAAAATCTCTGTAGAATCATAGAATCATAGAATGGTTTGGGTTGGAAGTGACCCTAAAGATCATTCAGTTCCAATTCCCTGCTATGGGCAAGGACACCTTCCACCAGACCACGTTGCTCAGAGCCCCATCCACTCTGGCCTTGAACACTTCTTTGAAAGTATTCCTGACAGCTGCACTGAGATGCTGTAGATAAGTCTCTGAGTAATTGCTACATAGCTCAGACTTTAATGTTGCTTTGATCTAGAATGGGGTTTCTTCAACACAGATGTTATTGTACATTAAATGTACATGCAAGTTCCAAAATCCCCATGTGACAGAGGGTAAAGCCAGCCGTGGGCATGCACACTGTTTGGGAAACATTTGTATTTAATTCACAACCCACAAAATTCTTTCAGCCCAAAAAAGTTGTAGGAAGAGATAATCTTCAGAGATCCCCTGGGGAGACTTACACAGCTGAGCTAGTCACCCTGAACTCCCTTTTACATATAAACTCAACTGCTTTTAGCATGATTCATTTGATCTATTTGAGATCCACATTGGGTTGTGAGGCTCCATGACTCCAAAGGGGCCTGTTTTCCCATTTTGATGTGCCCAAAGCAGAGGCCAGCCAGCTCCAACACCAGCAGATCCCACCTCTGTGTGTCAGCAGATCCCACCTCTGGCCCTGGTTACGAATTCATGGATTTTTACCAGTTGGAAATAATTTGGCATGTCAAAGGTTTTATAGTGACTTATTCACAGCACCCAGAGAGGCGGGGAAGGAGGGAGCCTTCATCACTGCTGTGATGGGTCACAGTGTATGGTCACAGGACTGGGGAAACCGGGATGTGTGTGTGGTTACTGCCAGACACTCACACAGCACAGCACGGGAGCCACTGCCAATGCCGGCTCCTGAGCAGGAGATTTGTGAATCCTCAGCCCTGGGGGTCTGTGCAGCGGGAAAGGGGCCAGCAACGTGCTCCCAGCAGTAAACCAGCGTCCCTAAGAGGAGGTGCTGCAGAGCTGCTGCAGTCAGAGGGAGTGCAGTGAGAAAATCTTGGGATGCTAATTAATCCCCCTTTGGGAAGATATTTATTAGGCAAATGCCTCACATTCATATGCACATCTGCAGTCAACAAAGAGGCTTTTACTTTTTCCCCAGCCCAGCAAGTCTGGAGGGTGGGAGGTTGCTGCAACCAGCCAGAGGTGCTGGGAGTGTTCAGCCTGCTCCGGGCATCTTGGGTCAAGCGTGGAAAAAACAGTTGAAATGACCAAGGTCCAGGTTGGAGGAGAACCTGGAGGTAGTTGAGAAGATCTTTAAACCTGAATATCTTCCCCCCTGCTCACTGATGGAGACATTGCAAAGGATAGGGTGGGAGCCATCCCTGACAGACAGCCTCTTCCTGCTGGGATGAGCTGTTCCAGAATCACTGCATTAATATAACCTGGGGCAGCTTTTGCTGTCAACCAGTTAATTGCTGAGGTTGATAGATACAGCCCCTGATGAGCAAAGGATTGTGTCTGCTTGCAGCTTTTGCAGAAGAGCCAGCAGGACCTCTCCTTGTCCAGCAGACACTGAGAAATGCGTCACAGAGGTTCGCAGGGGACCTGCCTTGGCGTTCCCCACTCTTTAGATATAGGTGCTTTGAGAGAGCAACTGCTCTTCCTGAATTGTTTGCTTCATTTGCAATCACACAGATCTCACTGCTTCAAGAGTTACTGTAAAATCTAGTTGGAAGATGTTTCAAGTCATGCAAAGCCCAGGGTTGGACAGAAAACCTAAAATTTCAGACCAAGAGCAGGGCATGATCTTCTCAGCAGGGGAATTGATAATTTTGTTCTACATTTGCTGGGTGCTTCCTAGGGCTTATGAGAGGGGGTGACTCCCCTTGACCTAAGATGAGAGCTGCTGATTTGGGAAGGATAAATAATGGCATTTCCAAGGCTGACTGGTTTGATGTGCTAATCCAAAGCAGTCAGCCTAAAGCAGACCTGCTGAAGGCAAAGCATGTTTTTTACTGAAATACTCAAACATCCTCAGCCCCCAGAGTCACACAGACTGCCTTCATTATCCCAGGTTTTTTTCCCCAACATACCAACGTATCAAACATCTGTACAGTCTCCTGTTTTACACTGAGCAGCGAGAGCTGCTGAGAGCACTGGCACGACATTCA
>NW_008236769.1:11842407-11844326 GCF_000691975.1 Corvus brachyrhynchos | reverse complement strand
GTCATGGTATGTGGGAGATTTACCCTCAGGTCCTGAAGGAGCAGAAGTAAACTCAAGAGTAAAATCCTCAGTGACTTGGGATGACAACTGTGCTCTTAAAGACCAAAAGCTCCTGGCAGAGCAGTTGCCTTGCCAGCAAGTTGCTGTTAACAATATCCTTTTCCTTCCAGGGACCCAAATCTGCCGTCTGTGAACCTGACTGGCTTTTGCAATTGATTTCAGAGAGGCCCTTAATTTTCACTGACATTTGCTTCGGTCAGTCACAGCTTTCAGCTCCTGCTTCCCTCCTACCCATTGTGCAGCACCCCCAGAACCTCCCCTTCACCCCCATTTACAGAGAAAGTTGAGTCCTGGCTTTGCGATAGGAAAGGCAAAGTTTGGCACTCATAGAGCAAGGAAAGACTCAGGAAATTTGGTCCGGTGCTTTGTGTCTTCTTTGAGTCACTGCATGATGGTGCATAAATCACTGCATCCCTCTGTGCCTCAGTTCCCTTGCTGTGGCCAAGGATGATACCCCCTTATCTCAGGGGAACAGGAGATATTAATTACTGCTCATAAGATGCTCAAATGTGGCAGCATAAATAGTAAGCAAGTATTTAGTGCTTTTCTAAAGATAACTCATCTGCAAACACTCAGGTCCATAGCCCGGAACTGGGAGCTCCCTTGGCTGTTACATAACTGCAGTAGGTTGTTTTTATTTTTTTAAGGAATGAGTTGTTTTTATTACTGTAGTAATTTCATAAATAAGGAATTCAGCTGATTAGAAAGGATGAAACAAAAATGAATGCCTGCTTAACTCAGGCATGTGGGAACTAAGCATTATCTTAATTATATTTCTGAAAAAGCAACCTCCTATGTTTGGCCCAAAGCTTTCAGAATTCAAAGGCAAACACTGCCCTGATTTTTTCAATTTTTCTCCCCCATTCACTGACTCTTTGTGTTGGTGAATTTGGGGCTGCCAGGTATCACCCAAGTGCAGGAGTCCAACTGCTCCTTCCTTGATGAGGTGAGATGTTGGAGGGGTGCAGAGGTGCCATGTGCCTTGCCTCTCCTCATTGGGGTGATCTCCCTCCTACGGGAGGCTCCACTTTTTAACAGGAGATGCTCTTTTGGCCAACTCATCCACTATTGTACTGTGCCACGATGCCTTTTATAATCCTGTATTTTGATCTCCAGTGCAGACAGTCAGAGGTTTTGGGAGCTGGGGGTTGCTCCGGCTGCAGTTGCAGACGATGCTCATTAGAAAGGGGAACTCTGCGGGTGCTCGAGCAGCCTGACAACGCTGCAGTGCCTGACCACGAGCAGGTCCCACAGCCACCCGAGGAGCAGCTTCTCACCAGGGATGCCCAATGCACCGCAAGCCTGTGGGGTGCTGGCACCACTCCTATGGGTGGGAAGGCTTCCAAGTCCTTATCTAAACCTTCCCCCTTCCCTCCTCTCATACTCCTGAACTATTTTTAATAGAAAAGTGAAGCAATGAAACCACTACGAAATCACACAGTGAAATGTAGCTTTAGCTTGAAGCAAAGATCCAGTCAACTGCATCTTCCTGAAGACCAAAGGGTAGTCTGTGAGGTCCGGGAAGGCAAATCCCGCAGAGTGCCAGTGACACAGCTGCACTCCCTGACGGCGGAGCGCATCTCCCAGGATACGCAAGGATAAAACTTTGTAGGGAGGGTGCACAGGCGCACCTCACAGGGACATGTGCACTTGGCAGGGGGATACAGGGATGTTAACGAGAGATGAGTGCACGGGGGTGTGCACAGGTGCACCTTACCGGAGCAGGAGACACAGATGAAACTTTCATGGGGTGTATTGGTGCACCTTGCAGGTGAAGGCATGGCTGAGGCTCGCAGGGGTTGCAAGTTCCAGGGGGATGCACAGGTGAAGTTTGAGGAGAAGCACAGCTGCTACGGCCG
>NW_008236769.1:11808251-11840493 GCF_000691975.1 Corvus brachyrhynchos | reverse complement strand
GGGGCCCCAGGCAGGTGTTGGGGAGCAGGGGGACCCAGCCGGTGGCTCTGGGCCGTGCCGGAGAGAGCCGCCGGCTCAGGGGCACCGGCAGAAGCCCCCCAGGATGGGAGCGGGCAGGGTGGCTGCCCTGGGAGTCGGTGCTGATGGAAATAGCACTGCCGCAGTGGCGAACACATGGCTGCGGAGCGGTGCCCGCAGCGCGGCTCCTCCGCCCGGCCGCGTTCCGGCCTCACCGGGGACAGCGAAGGGGGCCTGGGGTGTACGGGGCCCTCGGGGTCCCCACGGCCCCGCTCCGGAGGGGCTCGGTGGGCCCTGCTGTGGTGTGGCGGCATCCTCCCCGCCGGCTCCTTCAGGACCTAATAAACTTCTCCGGGTTATCTCGTCGCGATACGCCATCCCTTAACACGATAATCTCGAGAGCGTGAACTGTGTGTGTACTGCAAATGTATATTTTGATTGTGCTTGTTTTGTTGATTTATTTTTATAATGACTTTGTATTCCGAAATCAACACTAAATTCTCTTTTCTGACAGGTGTCGTTTATTTCTCTTCCTTATCTCCATAGTAATGTGCTTTGTTGTGACCAAGTCCGTCCTGCTGACCTGCTGTTTGCCCATCTTTCTGATGGGCATGAGGTACTACTTCAGTAGAAAAGTTATCCTGCACTATCTCGATTGTGCGCTGCACACGGACATGTCCGATATTGAGCAATATTACATGAAACCGCCAGGTGAGTACGAATTCCCTGAGGGAGCCTTCCTTCCTTCCCCCAGCCTGCTGGGGAACATGGCTGCTCCCTGCTGCTGGCGCCTTTTCCTCCTGTCAGCAGCACTGAGCAAGCTCAAAAGTCGCCAGAATGCAGCTCTTTAGCCACACCAGGCACAAAGCCATCTCTGGGTTTGGTTTGGTTTGAAGGTTTTTTTGCTGGTTTTGGGGTTTTTTGGGTTGTTTTTAATTACTCCCCCTCCCCCAAGTGCCTAGTCATCCCAGGCAGCCTCTGTCCACCTCTCGAGCATAGCACTGCTGGGTCCCACAGCCACCCGGAGGACTGGGGTGTGGGTGCTTGGGGACACTGAGGCTGGAGGATGTGGGTTATTTGCTGCAGCCTGGGTCCACCCCAGCCCTTACATCTCGAGCTCGGTCTTTCTTTGCTCCGTGCATTTGGTATTAGTTCTGACAGCAGGAGAAGAATGAATGACCTTTTAGCCCAAATGCTCAGAGGAGCCCGTTTTAGCTGTTGAGCCCATTTTCCCATGTCATTCAAGAACATTCCCTAATGCAGGTGTTTTGGAAGAGGCACAGATCAGGTATGTAAAGGGCTGCTGCCGCATAAGCTTGTCCTAATATGGGTTCATCCATTTGTTACATGTATGAATATAATTTAAAATACAATATCTAATGATAATGTTATCTTGTTAAACTGTAAAAGACAGCTTATGTCATCAAAAAAAAGTCTCTTTAGAACCTGTCAGGTGCTATTTCTCTTTTTGTAGGCATGCATCCATATTGAGGACAAGAGTAGGGGGATGCCTGGGCAGTCGTTTGGGGTTTGCTTTTGGTGGTCGCAGAGTGCTAGTGAGCTGAAGAGCAGGGCAATGCCAGCATCCCACCTTAGTTCCATCTTCTTGGGCTACCTGCTCTCTTCTTGGGTACCTCCTGTGTTGTTTTTCCATGTGACCATGTTTTTGCTGTATCATTTGCTGTATCATTCCTGTTTCCCAGGTGTGACAAACTTTTCCCTGGGCACTTCTAAAGAACTGCTAGGAACTACCCTAGCCACAAACCTTCCCTCACTTCTAACATTCAGTGTCACATTTTGCTAAAATGTTGCTCCTCTTATGAAGCATTAACTAGCTTAATTTAGATTTCCTTTCCCATCATAGTGTGTATCTTTGTGTGTTTCATCTACAGGGCTTGTTTTTGTAAAAATTAAGTGATGTGTGACTTGTATATAAAAAGCTCAATCTTCATTAAAGGTGGTGTGACAGAAATAAAAGGATTCATAGCGAAAAATTTCTGCACCTCTGCAGTGAGGTCCAGCAAGGTATTATGCTGGAGAAAATAGCAGAAGATTCCAGTAGAATAAGAACATGTAATATGGAGTTAATAGGTGTTTGAGCTGCTTCGCTTGTTAATCCTGAGGACTTGTGTGGTCACAATTTAGAGCAGGGATCACAATGCTTGTATTTATAACACTAGCAGACACAAAAAATAAAGGAAAGGGACTCAAAGTAATGCCCTCAATTTGTTTAGGGTCAGTAATGTAATCTGGTTCAGCTGTGTTGCCAACATGTCTTTGAAATGTTAACATTGCTTTTATTTGGTACCTGAAAGGGCTAATTGCAAATTTAGAGCAAGTGTGTGGGCTTTAATTTTTGACAGAATTTAATCATGTAATTAGGCTTCTGCCATGCCATAAAAAGCAGATTTATGGGATTGTTGTTTCTTGTTAAAGGTTCTTGATGATAGTGGTGTTAGCAAGTTGGCTGGAGTCATAATAGCGTAAAGAGACCAAAGAGGCTTTGGGGTCTGGGTAAGGAGAAGGGTGTCTGCGTGTTGGGACCGGCGCCATCCGTGTGCAATGAATCCATGTGGTGGTATTTGGTGTAGCTGTGCACAAGGCATGAATCCAGTGGTTTGCTTCTGTTTCCTCCAAAAGTGGAGTTGGTGGATTTTTTCCTACAGGACAGCAGTATAAATACAGTCATCCTAGAAAATCCTGGAGTCTTGTGCGCCTTGAAGGCTGGCTGGCTGGAAGGCATCCGGAGGAAGGCAGTGATGTGCCACACTGGCATTGCCTGTCCCACCCAAAGGACAGAACAATGGCAGTAAAACAAATTCAAGCCCCAAGTTTGTCTTTTATTTGCCTAGTTTACAAATTAGCACCCAGGCAGAAATGATTGCAGTGGGAATGAGAAGGGCTCGTTGTATTGCAGATGAGATATTTGTGAGAGCTTTCTCAGTGAGATGTTAAGAACTGGTCTCAGCAAGAGAAATGGGCTGTGGGGATGGGGTCTCAGAAAGGCTGGAGATGGCGAGAGCTTGGCTAGGCAAGTTAAACCCAACCTGATACAACCGCAGCTTGGCCTGGGAGTATGACCAGGAAACTTCCTGCTCCTTCTTCAGAGAATCAATATTTTCCTCCTTGAATATTTTTTTTGCAACATAGGAAAAAGAGGAAGGGAGCATTTTGGTGGTGGGGTTATGAATTCCTGTTTCTCAGGGTGATGAATGCAAAGGTAGAACTGAGACACGGTCGTAAGGTCTGGGATAAAGATGTTGGTTGCAGATTTGCTGATGTTTTTTCCCCTTGGAATCCAAGCTACCCAAGCACAAGAACCTGTTGTTTGCAGCCGGCTCTCCATGGTGCCTGGGGCTGGAGTACTATTGTAGAGAGCATCTGCAGCAAATAGCCTCCGGTTAGGCAGGCATCTACAGTGAGGGGATATTTTAACTATTAAAATTGATCATTCTTCGTGGTATTGTGAAAACATCCAAAAAACATGTGGGTCAGTTTTATAACCAAGCCAAAAGGACCCATTTTGCAATGGGATACCATAAGCACCGAGGTTAATGATTAGTGGTGAACAATTCCATGAGTTACACCATATTACGGTTTTTCTCGTGCAGTTTTTTTGAACCTCTCGCCTCCAAGTTAGTTATTGTTTGAATTTTCCTCTGCTGGGTTTGGTACAAACTGAAAAATATGTGCTGACAGTGATTTTGCAGAAGTACACTAGCCAAAATTTAAATCTTTGTTTTCTCTTGCCCTCCTACATTTATGCCAAGGGTCTGGCAGAACGTTTGGGCCACTGCTTAACTTGGAGCTTGTACACAGCGGTGTGACTTGAAATTGCTTTCAATGTGAAAGGAATTGTTTGTGTTGAGTCTGTGCTGGAGTCTTTAAACAGAAGGTTGAATGGTTCAAACACCTTCCTGAGCTCTTTATAAACTTGCATTTTTCATTTTAAAATAGCACTTACTGGAATTTACTTTGGGTTTTTTTTTCCTTCTTCAAAGGCTATGAAAAAAGACTACTGGGGTGGTGAAAAAGAAAGGAATTGGATAATGGGCTTAATTGTCAACCAGAGTAACAGGCTCTAGTAAACAAAAAAAAACCCAACCAAAACCAACCAAAAAAAAAAAAAAGAATTAATTTTAAATAGAGCCCTGCCTCTTGCATTTATCCACACAAAAAAGATGAGCACAGCTGGAGCTTCTTTTATGGTCTGATGATTTTGATGACTAATCAATTTTACAGTGTCCCAGTTGGTTGTGTTATATGTCTTTTTGCAGTGATTGGTGTGTTAGAGAGATGCTTGTGAGGCTGAGGTCTCTGCTGGAGAGCTTACGGAAACCAAGACTCCTTGTGTCCGATGCAAAACTGCTGCTCCCCGAAGCGAGTGGAGCTGGGGCTTTGGCTGATGAATTTCTATGTCTTTCTGTGGTTGTTTAAAGAGTTACCTCCTGCTGCTGGCTGTCCTGGTAGGGTTTGCTGAGGGGTGTGCGTATCTGTCCTGCCGGTGCAAAGACCTGGTGGTGGCAGCAGCTGGCCTTTGTCAGGAGTTTGGGGACTGGTGACAAGCTTGGTGGCTGCATCACAGTGCCCAGTGCTGCTGGGGAAGATGGACAGACAGCAGAGATAGGCAGCCTGCAGAGCTGAGGCCGCAGGACCTGGTGGGGTGTCGAGGGCATCTGCCTGGCGTGATGCAGCAGCTGAAGCTGGAGTGCTGCTGCAGGAGGTGTTGGGTCACACTCGCCATGCCGCGCTGAGGGCTGGGGCAGCTTTCGGCAGTGGCTGCACAGCTCCGGCTCCCACTCTGTGGGCGGACGGGTGCCTCTGCTTGCCTCATGCTGGGAAGGGGACAGGTGCTTTGCTCTCCTGTGCCCATCCAGGAGTGAGCAGAGCCTCCCTGTCCTGCTGCCCACTGTCCCCTGTACATGAGGGTGCGCATGAAGAGCCTGCGCAGATATCGCAACCTCCCTGCGGGACAGGGCCCTAAGGAAGACGGACTGTGGGGGGATGGCTCATTAGGGTCCAATTTCTGCTGCTCTTGGGAGGCACATTCCTCAGCCGAGCTCAAAGGAGGGATGTCCTGCCCTTCTTGGCAGAGGTTCTGGGATCATGTCCTTGTGCCAGAAGGACATCAACTGAGGTGGGTCCAGAGTTGGGTTGTGAGGATGTGAGACCCTGTTTGCTGCCTCTACCTTTTGAGGTGTCTCGTGCCTGCAGTGAGTTGTCTCATGCCTGCAGTGAGGTGTTTGGGTAACAAGCAAGTATTTGTGTCTTGCATCAGGCCTGTTGGCAGTGGGTTTGATCGCTCTGGCATGATGTTTGAAAGGTGAACATCTGGTATGGATCATGTGGCTCCTGCTACCTCAGCTCCATAAGTGCTGAGCCTTGGGGAGCCTCTGAGGTGAGCACCAGTGACTTTTGGGGTGCAGGGAAAATACAGGGTCTACCTTGGGAGGAGATCCTCGGCCCTGGAGCTGTGGTTTCTCTGCCATGCCTAAACCCTTCCAAAGACACAGGGAGAGGACGTGGGGGGGTATTTCTCCCCACTGAGCCCCCAGGCAGAGGGGCGGCCACAGAGCCCAGTTCTTCCACATTCTGGATAATGCTCAAGCTGCTAGATAAGCAGGAGTGAAGCTGCCAAATGATAACATTGTTTGGAAAGAATAGAGCAGCTCTTGCTTTGCAAAGAAAGGGCTTAGTTACCTGATGCAGGAGAGGGCTCAGGGCTGCTACTTCCCAGTGGAGGAATGTGTTTTTGGACAGCCCTGTGACACTCCTGGTGCCCAAGAGGCAGCTGGAATCTGAAGCATCCATACCTTCAGCATTTCTTGCTGGCTTTTGCAGTGCCCTGACCTCATGTATCTGCCAAACCCCTGAGCTGTCTGTCCTGTATTGGGATTTTCATGCTTGCCTTTCCCACACTGCTGTGTAGAGTGGTGAGGAGTTGTGTGGGGCTGGGAAACCCATGGGAGAGGCTGTGTATTTATCTCCACCTGGGTGTTTCCCAGCTCTGCTTCCTATCACTGCTGGGAACTTAGGGAATTTAGGTCTCCTCAGGCAGAGGAGGGTCTGTCCTGTGAGCATATCACTGCTGGCATGTCTCTGCAATTCCATGAGTGTGCTTCCAGGGATGCAACCTCCATAGCAGAGAGATCCTGCAAGATTAGGATTACAGGCTTGTCATATGCTTTATAGTGGGAAATATTTTGTCAGAAAGTATTTCCAAAGCTGACCTCCTACAAGTGGGACAGTCAGGGATTCTTCAGCTCAGCAATTCCTACTGTTGCTTTTGGGTTTCTACAGTTTAGCAGCATGGAACTGCCTGGTTTGGCATCTCTCATCTCCAATGCAGAGAGCACCTCTTGTTTCTGAGTGTTAGGGATGTGCTTTGTCCAGCATTATGAATGGGCTGAAATATTTTGGTTTCATTTGAATAATCTAAAATGTCTTTAGAGGTGGGTTGCCTCCCAAAACCCACCTCATCTGACATGGGCACTCCATCACTCGTGGCTGCCTCATTTCACTGTGCTGGAGCTTTGGCTTCTCCATCTGGAGACAGCCCCATCCTGCAGGTGTGGAGCAAGGCAAAGCTCTGCTGGCACCAGCTCCTACCCCCACCCCGTATTCCCAGAGCTGACCAAGGGCTCTCCTGGTCCCAGCAGCAAGCGCGATGCAGAAGCCCCAGCCCAATGCTGCAGCCCTGCTGATAAGAGCTTGGGTAGATCGGGAGGTGACACAGCTTGGGTCCCTTGCAGTGCTGAGCCACGTGGGCTAGCTCTGCTCAACCCTCTGGAGGGCCCGTAGAGTCTTTCTAGCCCACAAAATCTTTATTATTTTTTTTCTGCCCTCTTGGAGGGGCTCAGGCAGTACGGAGTAGAGGTGTAATGCTGTCAGCCAAGGGCCAGTGTAGGAAAACTGGAGTTGCCTGATGAGGGGAGTAGTCTGTGGATTCAGGGCTGTGTCATCCACAGCCAGTGGAATAAACATGTTTGTGGGCAAGCTGCTGCAGCCTGCCCCCCTTCCTATTTATTTATCACAGGAGCAGGAACATATGCAACAAACCCATTACTCAATGTGTGTATCCATAAGATAGAAATAGCTCTCCCTTTAGATCCACGAGTTTGGCATAGTCCCATGTCAGAATTAGATGAAAATAGATTTTATAGTAAATTTTGCAGAGTAACATGACCTTTTTTTTCCCCCCCCATGTGTTCAAGAATTCTCTCTAAAAGTAGTCAGTCCCTTGTGAACATGACCATCAGTTAATGCAGCGATATTGGAGTTGTAGCCATGACTGGATGGATATGATGCTACTGAACCTAAGCTCAACCTGCAGGTGTTTAAAATCCTCAGTACATGCCAGTGCTGGTCATTAATCTTCAGTTCAAGAGGTAACCAGTTGTGTAAATTGAACAGCAGTAGTTTTTTAGGCACAGTTAACTTCTCAAGACCAGCAAACAAGCCACAATGGGACTTAGGAACATGAAGGAGGCAGGGACGTCAGGTGTTCTGGGGTTTTTTCTAGCTTTGAGGTAATTTCTTTAACGTTTTCTTCAATGTTAGATGTTTTCTGGCATGGTTGTATGCAATTTCTCAGGACTGTCTTAGTGAATAAACAAAGAAGGATTCTGACTCCAGAATTTTAGTTGCAAGTTTAAATGCAAATTTATTACTCTTATAAAGGGTTTTAGGCAGCTCTTCTTCTTTCTCTTGCTTTCTTAGGGATGGCCAAGATTTAAAACCATTGCCCAAATGTCTGTTTCAGGTTAAGATTTCGTAATAGCCTAAATTCAGGCTTTGTGTTAGATATCTGACTAGTGGCAGGAGTTTTAAAGGTACAAAGCTTTGAGCCCCTCTTGACACTGAATTTTGGATGTAGGAATGTGAACTGAAAATTCTTACTCTCCCATTGTTATATTTATTTATTACATTCAGCCTCTTAGGATTACCGTAAGAGTCTGTGGTCATGTTGTTTCCTCTCAGTGCACCACCAGTGGTCTTAATACTTTAGAAATTGCCATTGGGGATTGCTCTCTACTGGAAGACCTCTAAATATATTGAAAAAAAACTGGTTTTGTGTAAAAGTCTAAATGCATGGCCTGATTTTTCAAGAAGGCAAACCATTCAAAATCTCCCCAAATTTCAGAGTGGATTTCTGAAATTCCTTCTGTAGACTTAGATCTTGATTCAGGCAGGTTATATTTGATTCCTCAGGACGGGAATGACTTTTGGGGTGGCCGTGAGCCCCTTGGGGACTCCGGGAGCTCACAGCATTGTTTGCTGGTGTATTGCAGAGCACATGGTTTTATTTTGGTAATGCAGTGCTGGGGACCTCTTGCAAATAATCACATGCTTGATGCTACTCCCTTCCAGACTACTGCAAAAAGAGAGAGCTAGAGAGTTTTGCTGGTATCTGGCTCTGTGATGAGCTGAGGGATGTATGAGCCTTTGTTGTTACTTTCTGCATCAGCAAAACAGGGAGCTTCAAAGTATATTTTTAGATTTTCTTTTTCCCTTTTATTTTTTTTCCCATTCTGTAGAAAGCTAAGGCATTGTTTTGTTATCCTGACAGGTGGCTAATGAAAGGAGTCAAAGAAAATCCAAAGATAGCAGCATGTCTTACCTAGTTTCTATTGACAAATTTATTCCTTGTAACCAAATAATAGGATTTGGGGGTTTGTGGGTTTTTTGGGTTTTGTTTTTTTTGTTGGGTTTTTCTGTTTCTTTTTTTGGTTTTGTGTTTCGGTAAGGGGGCCACAGGGAATTGCCAAGAAGCCTCATGTCCTTTATTAAGGATGCATCAAAAATTAGTTCATAGTGGTCTGGTCAGAGCCAGGTTCAAGCTGTGGTATCTGTTACAGATGGCTTTGAGCCATTCTTTTAAGTCATCTATTGACCCATTGGGCCCCAGCAATCAATTAACAATTTATGACAGCATATACAATATCATTTGTTATCTTCTATAACTTTGAAGAGTGTTTCTTACAAAAAGCAAAAATTATATTTCTTACAGGATAATCCTAAAAGGTAGACCTGTGATTCGCAGGGCTTAGTGCCAAGCTGGGCTTCTGCTTTATGGGATTCTGTGAGTGAAAGGAGACATTTCAAAATTGGTAATGGGAAGCATGTATTACAGTTGTATTTTTAAGTGGCTACATGAGATATTGTTATTTTAAATGGGATTTGCAACAGTGTAAACGCTAATGGAATAATACAATGCATTAGTCCCACCACAGTGTGTCCTGCTTGAAATTGTAACTTGCAAGTAATATTTGTCACTTAAAATTCATGTGTTGTTTCTAGGACTTATCCAAGCGGCAAAACTGAAATCCAGAGATTTTGTGAGAAAATGATTTTTCAGTTCAGGAACTGGAAAGTAAAAGGGAGGATAATGTTGGTCCAAACTAAACTAATTTACTACTCCCTCTCTGTTTTTTCAGTATGACAAAGCATGGATCTGTGTTTAGTGGGGGATGTAATGCTTTTTTCAGCCCAAAATGGAATGGCTGGCTCTGTTGCAGCTTTCCTTAAGAAGCACAGGTCAGACCCAAGTGTATACTTAAAAATACTGATCGTGATAGAGGCAAGATATGGTTAAGTGTTTGTTACCCCTCAGGCAGGTCCCTCTTTGTGTGGCACTGTTAAATCTATACTGCATCAGTGCTGGGATTTCCTGCATCCCAGGCCCTCTTTGAATTACATATTTAGGTATTTTATACATGGTAGTAGTTGAAGTGGTGTTGAGGGGGTCCAGGCTGCTGGGGCATCCACCCCCTGTGATCCTTGGAGGACTGAGCTGTGTGCCAGTGTCCCGGCCAGCGATGCTGGGGGCTGAACTCTGTGCAGGATTAGTGCCAGCCTGGCTTTCCTCTGCCTTTCATTTTCTACCTTTGGTGAATTCAGGACAAATGCGTGAATTGTTTTGCATTGACAAAAACTGCATTTTTAGGTAAGATGCTTCCCTAGATTTACTCTCGATCACCAGGCATTGTTATACAAGCTGTTCCCACTCTCTCTTGCCAGCGTGCTCGAATCCTGACTTGGAAACCGGCATCAGCAGTGCAAGTTTGTTTGCTTTTTACAGTTGCAGCTCTTGGGCTCTGTGCTAGTGCTGCTAATTGAAATGAGGGGTGCTGGGCCAGCTGTCTGGTCATGAGTAGCTCCTCAGTGCACCTTGCATTCAACACTCACTTCAACAGCTATCAGATAACCAACAGTGATTCTCTGAGTTATTTTTTTTTTCCTTTTTTTCCCCCCCTCTTTCATCCCCTAGCACAGCAGTTCTGTATCCCACATTTCCAGTCTTGGGTCAAACTGCAATACTTGCATTCCTTTGAATTCTGCTCAGCTATCTTGTCCATCCCTGTGTTGAATTCTCCAGTGATTTTTGGTCTGGTCTAGTTCTTGCTTCACTCATCACTTCTGGCATTTCCCATGGGGGGCGGTCCCATACCCAGGATTCCTCTGTATCTCTGATTTTCCCCTTCCTTCCATCAAACTTTTCAGCTTATGTGCCTTTACCTAATTTCATTGTATATGTACTTCCTTCTTTTTAGTTTGTTGTTCAGATATTTTGCCTGGTGAGTGCAAGTACTTTTTTTTTTTTTTTTTGGTAGAAGACTCAGAGTAACAAAGATGAGAAAATAAATAGAAGTCAGCAGCAGTGGGATATTGTGTCTGCTAAGCTGAAAACAGTGCATCAGTGCACAAACCCACGTGTCAATGGTGGAGGGAGAACATTTTACCTAAAGGCAAATGAACTGCCAGCAACAACATTTCTTACATCTTCTTTAGAGCACCTGACCCACATCACTTCCAGATGTATCCATTGATCTTTTCCCCTATGACTTTTCTTACAAACCTAATTCTTCCCATTTTAACAGGATGTATAAAATTGCTATTGCAGTCAAAGTGCACAAGAAAAAAAAAACCCAAACCCAACCACTTAATTTGCTGAGACCAGGGCTTTTTGTTCTTTTTTTGGAGGTGCCAAATCTGTTCATCCTCCCTGGATCTAGATAACAGCATCAGAAACACTGTGTAACACTTCTAGTGGGAATCCAGGGAAGACCTAAATCTGTACTCTTCCTATTTAAAATAATGTTAAATAGTAGAACTGCAAAGAGAAGCTTTTGAAAACAGCCTGGTTTGGAGCACCTGCCATTTCTAAGTGCTAATTCAGATGATGGTTAGTGAGAGGCAGTGCAATAGAAGCACGGCAGATACCTGGCTGCTGAACAGCAGTGCATCCTGGTAAAGTCCTCCTTGGTGGAACTACATCGTTAGTGGTGCGATTTGTTGAAAAAGAGAGAAAGCAAGTGGGGAAGAAGTTATTGTACAATAGGGATGCTAATGAGTGATTTTTTTTTTATTTTTTTTTTTTTTTTAAATCCAAGTTTTTTAAAAAGGGGATTTGTAAAACACCTTTTCAAGCTTTTGCTGCTTAAGTGCTAATTCAGATGATGGTTAGTGAGAGGCAGTGCAATAGAAGCACGGCAGATACCTGGCTGCTGAACAGCAGTGCATCCTGGTAAAGTCCTCCTTGGTGGAACTACATCGTTAGTGGTGCGATTTGTTGAAAAAGAGAGAAAGCAAGTGGGGAAGAAGTTATTGTACAATAGGGATGCTAATGAGTGATTTTTTTTTTATTTTTTTTTTTTTTTTTAAATCCAAGTTGTCTAAAAGGGGTATTTGTAAAACACCTTTTCAAGCTTTTGCTGCTTGTAAAGTCAATTAGATTCACTTAATGGCTATGAAAATCTTTGTCTGGTGGGGTTTCAGGAGCTGTCAGTGTTCAGGGGATAACATCAAGCTGTGCCTCTCGGACAGTGATTTTTGTTTCGGAATAAGCCATCATCGGGTTTTACGGGGCTTTTTTTGAGCCATCAGTAGTCTGAAAAACATCAAAGCATCTGCAAGGATTCTTGAGAAGTGGGAATATTTTTCGTGGATAACTCAAATAGCTAAAGAGGATTTCAGTGAAATTCTAAAAAAATATTCACAAAACCCCCCACGTTCACTGAGACTGAACTCTTGGGACAGTTTGGCTTAAAGATTCAGTGGAGCATTTGCTTTAACTTAATCATGGGCTTAAATCCCTTGTCTCTTGCTGGGAGTTTAGCCTATACTTAGGGGCAGTATAGGTCCAAGCGCTCTTTGGATAGTTACAGGAGACCTGTGACATAAATGGTGGTAAACCTTGGGTTTGCTGTATATGCTATCAGCTGCCTGCAAGATGAATTTATGATGTTTTAGGGAATACTGGTGCATTGGAAAAAGGAGTTGTAGCTGTGAACCTGCTCTTGGTCATTCTGGCATGTCTTAGCATCAGATACAGGGGGTTTAGTGTTGTCTTTGTATTTGGGAAAATCCAACAGATCCTCAAAATACTGCAGTTCTACCCAGTTTTGTGTGGATTTGCATCTCTTCTGGCTCTGGTTGCTGTAGTGCTGTTCGTATTTGTAAGTCGATCCTGTTTCCACAGGTCCTTTGTGAATGAGCGTGCCTCAGTCTGAGGGTGCACGGCGTGAAGGTGTCTGCTTTCACTAGCCCTGAGCAGCCTGCCCTTCATTTGCCACGTGTCTTCCTGATGGAATGAAACATGGCCTGTTACCTACTCACTCCAATAATTTATTTCACAGACGTGTTTCAAATTTCCAGCTCCTGTGACTGGTATTGAGGCTGAGGCTCAAAGGAGCCCTGTTCACGTGATGTGGGGTGTAAGGTGGTGATGGATGCTATCACAGGAGATCTGGATTAGGCTTTGGTAGGGACTTGTTGGCCTGATTGTTCTGGCGTGGTAGTCTGAACGTGTGGCAAAGTTTGGGGTTTTTTTCTTTTTTAGTTTGAGAGATGTAGAGATTTACACATGTAATTTTCATCTTCTGTTAATGCATCATCCACAGCAGGTCCATTGTTTGTGCCCAGCCTGACAGATGTTCATGTATTTATGGATGTGGAATTTTCTTGCACTGCCACGTTAAATAAATGTGCTTGTTTCAGTCTGGACTAGTGGGGTTCAGTAGAATTATACCCAAGGCACATTGGCTTTGATGTGCTGGGAGGGGGTTGTAGAAACATGTTGGCTTTAACAAGAGCGGACATCCAGATGTGTGCTTTTTCTGCACCACGGCAGGGCTCTGGCTTCACATGGGGCATTGCCACTGGTTTGCTCAGAGTTAAAGGCTGAAGCAAGTGTGGTGATGGAGACTCCAGCTGCTTTGGAGGCCTTGCTGGGGTCTGCACCCTTCTCTATTGAAAGACATTCCTTCCTATGGCAGGGGATAGGAGATAGATGATCCTCAGAGTCCCTCCCAACCCAAATCATTGTAGGATTCTATAACTCCTGGCAGAAGGGGGTGTTCTGAAGCAGTGTTTGTCCTCTTTGCTTTGTAGGGCTTCAGCAGAGTGGGTGTGGGGCAGCCCTTTACCTTGGCATGCACAGGTGGGACACACTGGAGCAACCTTACCCCAGGGCTTGCTTTTGCTGAGTTAGGGATAAATATAGGAGCTCCCAGGGATTACATATTCACAGTAAATCTGGAGAAGCCCTGAAGACGGCTGCAGGCAAGAAAGGTGTTCATTACAGTGGAAGCTGAGGTGGGATGGCCATGAGGAGGTGGAACCTGCAGGATGGTAGGTTGCCTTCACAGGCTTCTCCTGCTGGAAAAAGGCCTGTGCTTATATCTTCAAGGAGAGAGCACTCATTGCAGTAGTGTCCCTGGCAGTCCTGGCTGTCCCAGTTGCCTCAGAAGGGCTGAGGACCCTCAGACACCACGTCAGGAGGGCTCAGCATCTTCCAAAACCAAGCTTTACAAACACAGGGGGATGAGAAAGCAGGGGTATGCTGTCTGCTGGTTCTGCCTGGTCATGGAAGTCACCACCCACCTGGTTGAAGGTTGGGTTGGAGATGAGGGAAGGTGCAGATACCAGGAGGTGCCTGCAGCTATCAATAGGTCAGATTCAGCCTCAGGTGGGGAACACCTGAGGGTGTGGTGGGGAAAGGGCCTCCTTTCCTGCTCTTCCTGAGTGGGATAGGCTGGTTGGTGTGCTGTAGGGAGAGAGTCTTTGCTCTAAGAAGTCCTCCACTGTTAGAAGTGTGATGGTGTTTAAAGCACATCAAGAATACTCAGATTTGCTTCCAGAGAGGTTTGATAGTTATTTATTCATTTATTTATATGGGTCAGGAGTTGGATTTGCCTCAAACTGTAGCATTAGTCGTGTTGCTGCCTCTAGCCTTGGATGTCAGAAGTACGTCAGACCCTGTTCCAAGGGAAGGGCCTTGTTTCTTGGCATGCTGCAGATGGAAACTGCTTTTTTTCTTCCCTTTCCATGAAAGGATGAGCATCTCTGCAGAGACAACATGCTGCCTTGATGGGAACAGGGCAGAAAGCCTGAGGCTGGTTCTCCCAAGCCTGATTCTCTACCAACTTGATTATCTTTCCCAGTTTCCCTGTTATTTAGTCATGGCCTCCTTCCCCAGAGGTTAGGGGAATAGGTTTGACGAGGTGCTTGGGGGTCAGACAGGGTTGGTCCAGTGAGAAATACTCAAATGAGTACCCTCGGTGAGTGGCTGGGGAAGACAGAGGTAGTGAGCCACCCTCACTCCTCTCCTCTTGAGCTCTTCCCAATCCACTGTAATGGCTTTTGGGGGCTTGTCTTGATGTAGCAGCTGGTGATAGGGTGGGTTTGTCCCAGCTGGTAAGTGGTGTCCTTATTGGATGCCTGTGCTCTGGGAAGGTTGTGTGTGCAACACCATTTCAAGATGTTGTGCTAGAAACAGGAAATATTTATTGCTTGCAATAGGCTTATGGAGATCAAGCCATGTAGCCCCTGACTTCAGCCTGTAGTTTGTATGAAATCTGTGCCCTGATTTCCTGACATCTTCCTCAGTATTGAGTAATGGTTTCAGAGAAAATATAACTCCTTGTGACTGCCGTTTCACTCCTATGGATTATGAAAAGTTAGAGGTCAGGGAGGTTTGATTGATTGTGTTAGCAACAAGGTAGGATTCTTGTGAAAGCACTGCCATGTGCAGAAGGAAAGGCTTTGAGTGCAGCAGAGCCATATTTATTGTTGGTGTGAGGAAAGTACCCAGGTAGCTCCTCTGTGCTGTGCAGGGCTTGTGAAGTGCAAGTCGCTGACTGTCAGTTCCCAGTTTGTCCCAGGAAGGAAAGCGGAGGAGCTGCCCTGGGATCTGAGACTTTTCTGGTCGGTGTTCCTGCATCACAAATATTGCCTTGTCACTGTCGCTCCTTGGCTGCTGTGGTAGAAAAGTCCTCATTTAGAGACTCATGAGAGTGGCAAGAATGTGCTAAGGGAGTTAAAACCATGCTCAGAAGCACTGAAACATGCTGTGCATCACGTTTTGGTTGAATATATGCACCCCTTACATGACTTGGTTTATTGTTTGGTTTTTTCCTGTCACTTTTTAAATATGCAAATGTTCTTAGTTGCTCCCTTTTCTACCTTTTAGGGGAGGCACCTCTTAGCCTCCTTTTTGACTCTGATTTAAAGATCTTAGAGGCACAGATGAGTTATTCTGTCCTGATGCATGATTATGCCATATCTAAAGTTTGGACTTGTATCTTGGGTGCAATTCATCTTACCTACCTTGTTCCTGACTGAAAGGAGTAGTTTGCAGTGAGCTCTGTAGGCTTTAGATGTGGTCTTTTGCAGAAGGGCTCTCCTGAAGAGTGACTCATCTCAAAGGTTGTTGACCTCAGAGCAGCATAAAATTGCTTGGTAGTCTTTGTAGAGCTCAGAATTGCATTTATTATTTAACCTTAAGTAAATGAACCTTTGTTTCTCCCTTTGCTGTGAAGCATTTGGTGCAATACCTGTGTAGATACAGGCACTTCTTTTGAATAAAGGGCGCCTTGGCTAAATTTAGACAGAAAAGTAGTGATGGATGGTGAAAATCAGATTGATTCTGTCCGTTTTCCTGTTTGATTTATGGCTTGGCCAACTGCTAAGCTAAAGAAAGCTGTTCAGTGGTTACTGCTCAGTCCCTTTTTACAGTAAAGCATATAAAGTAAAAGTCAGCCACCAAGTAATGAATTCTAGGACATCCAATAATTGTAGATTTTCCAGTTTGTTCAATGTTTGGAAGTGAAAATTGCTGCAAGGCAAATTCAGTACCTTTTGAAAGCAATAAAGCCATGAAGTGAAAGATTGATGTAGAAGATGGAGACCAAGCCTTAACAATGTCCTTTCAAGGAGCTGGCTTAAAACACAACCAGCAGCACATTTGATCTTGTAAACTAATTTCACTAACAAGGAGCTAATTGTCACATCAGTCTTTTGGAGCTGGCATGACCCAGGCTAGCAAAGCTGGCAGAAGAGCTTGATTTCTTTTTTCTTTAAAACTTCTAACTAAAAACCAGTCTGAATTCTAGAAGGTAGGCTTACTTAAGGCCTGACTCTGCAGTTGATTGGCTTAGTGCATATTTTACATGCATAAGGAGCATCTACCCTTAAAGTAGTTTAAGTACTTTCTTCTGGTTTTGTCCATTTGTGCACACCAGTCCGTTCTGCTGAGCCAGCTCCGTTGCACCAGGACTCATCATCCAGTCAGCCCTGAGGACAATGCCAGGCCAAAATCGCATATCCTGGTCTTTATCCACTCCTTTAAGCTGTTTAATTCTTTGCTTATCGATAACAATTGCTCACATGCCAAAACCACAGACACTGCCTGGTTTCTCAATATGTGCTTTCTCCTGATGACCCAGCAGCAGGTAGACCCTGGTTGCTTCATCCCTGGTTTTGTCTCTCCTTTCTCTGTGTCATGTCCTTCTTTTCACCAGCAGAGAGAAGAGTGATGGGCCAGGCTAAATCTGTCCCAGATAACCAGGCTACTTCTAATCCCCCACAACTGCTTCAGCAGCTTTTTCTTGAACGGTTGTTATACATTGTCTTTATTACAGTCTTTGCTTTTCAAGGTGCAGCATGGCCAGCAAAAAGAGCCTGACAGAAGATTTTAAAGTCCTGCTGTTACACTTCTTAATATAGCACCCTCTGAAATGTGCTGGAAGGGCTGTCTTTATCCCATCTGCAGCATTGCCTCGATTTCTAGCTGTCTCATCAAAAGCCTGTTCCTACACTGTGCCGAGCACTTCCTGGGGCTTTGCTGAGCACCCCCTCGGGTGCTGTCACATGTGGTGACACTCTGGGCCCCACGGGACTTAAGCCTGTTTGTAAAATCAACCAGTGAAGTGCTGACATGGGGCTCGTCCACTAACAGCTTGCATTGATCCAGGCGTCCAGGCTGGGTCCTTGCAAAGCTTTGCCAGGAGTAAGGTGCATGGGCAGGAACTGTCATAGAGGTGTTTCAGAAGAACGGGGTGAGGTTTAAAGCAAAGGTTTTAAGATGATTAGAAATGCCTGCTGGGTTATGGCATTAGAAATGCCCAGCAGTGACAGCAGGAGGTGCTGTTTAGGACCAAACCTGGCCACTTCCTGAAGTCCCTTTACTGCAGGATGTGTTTTTCCTTTTTTCCTGTCAAAATATTAGAGTGGAAGTAAACTGTAGCTAGCCATCAACATCTTAGGGGTTTTCTGGGGGCTTTGGCACCCCAAAGTGGAATACCTGTGTTGAAGTAGCTGGGTGCTTTTGAGGCTGGACCAGCTCCATCAGAAAGCATGGAGCAGACACTGACGAAAGTTTTCGTACTGTTACTCTAAATTGCAGCCCCACCACCCTTTCCACCCCCAGGTGCAGGGAAAGCTGCAGTGGGACCATCACCTGTGCAGCACGTGCTGCTGCTCCAGGTTTATCAGCACTGGCATGTTACAGTGTACACTGCTCTGAATGCAAATACAGTTTGGGGTTTGCACTGGTGCTTAGGACAGCTGTTGCCTGCCGTCCAAAAACCCTTCACCCTGTCTCTCATTTCATGCTCAGGTTTATCAGTTCAGAGGCCACCTCTGAACTCCTGTCTCCTGGGGCAGTTTGAGATCCACTGCTGTGGTGTGGATTGTGGTCACAGCATTTCTTGCTACCAGGAGCAAGTGTCCATGGAACTGCACTGTGGCTGTGTTGCAGACTGAATGCTGGATGTCACTGGCATCCCACTGGTTCCCTGCTGCTTGCAATTCCAGAGGCTTTGCCTGAGCTTTGGGGTTGTTGCAAGTACCTTCAGCCCTTGGTAACAACACAGGTGAAAGGTGGCAAGTATGGAAAAGAAGGTGGATGGAGTAGTAGATGAATTGGTTGCTCAGAACCAAATCATCCATCTCTTTTCATGCTGTGTGGGTGATCTCATTGCTTGCTGCCCAGATGCTCCATGAATCAAGGGATGTCACCCAGCCTTGGCATATAGATGCACTGCCCTGTGCTCTTCCAGCAGGGAATTATTTATAACAGGGCAATGTGTCCTGCAGTGGTAGATTGTGTGGAGTTATTGATGGGGAGGAAGGCGTCCCACAGCATTTCTCATTTCATGCATGAATAATTCCTTCGTCCCAACACGTTTTTGCTCCCCCACGCCTGGACCTTGTCTGGTGCACAGGGATGCTCATGGATGTCAGGAGTGTCAGTATCTCTCGCATCTCACCCAGTTTCTGTAGCCATAAACCACACTAAAATGCCATTGTTTTGTAGGAGCCCTCCAGGAATGACTTTTAACTGAAGTCAAGTGTAGAGTTACTAGCAGAACTTGTGGGAGCTGTCATGCAGCCTTGCTTGAAACCAAGGGAAACTAGAAAAGTGGAAAGGAGAGAAACTCAACACAGGGGAAAGATGGAGGTAAGGAGGGATAATAGGATAATGGCATGCCTCATAAACACAGACAAAAATCCCTCCCCATCCTGGCTAGCTGGGCAGTTGCAGTCAGTGACAGGGACAGCTGCTGCCTGTCCTTGGTTAGTCCCTGCACCCAGGCTGCCTGTGTCTGGCTGGGTGGCAGTCGATGTGCCACGTCTGTGCCCTAACCTCCTCCCGCAGGCAGCATTCCCATCACGGCAGACAAGCTGTCCCCAGAAGAGCCTCCTTCCTCCCTTGATGCTGATGTAACTCGGCTGCTCTGCCCCGTGTTTCACTGAGGATGGAGGGGAAGGAGGAGGGAGAGTTGCCTCAAGTGCTGGGTAGTTCCTCTTCTCCTTCTTCAAAACTCAGACAGCATAAAAGGGCAGGAATTTAAATGGCATCAGTAATACACAGCCAGCTGTGGGCTGGGGACTCTGTCCACTTGCTGCCATGTGCAGCCTGTCTCTCTTAAAGTGATGTATATAAATAATGCTGGCAGGAGGAGAGCCCAGACACTGAATTTGGGGCTTTTTAACAGGTTATTGGTGAATAGGTAAAAGTGGCTCTGCACTGGGTCCTGATTCCTTCTGTACTGTCCTGCTCAGACCACCCCTGCTTGGCACAAGGAGCTGCTGTTCTAGCCAAAATCACGCCAAAAGATGGCACAGGAGATTGAACAAGTGGCTGCAAGGGCAAATACTTGAAGCTCTGTCATGTGACAGTGTGTTGCTCCTCCTCTGTGGCTGTGTTTCTGTGTGGTGGTGTCACACCAGGCTGTGCTGCAGTCAGGGGGTTGCAGGGAGGGGTCAGGGGGCATTTGGATCTCTGGGATGAGCAAGCCTGTCACTTTTGGCAAGTCTTTATGTAGGTATATTAAGAGCAAGGAACACAGGCAATTGCAGACCCTGTCCTATGCATAGAAATTATTTTGAGCTTTTTGGTGTTTGGATTTTTTTCTTTCTTTTTGCCCCTTCATAGCTGCCTGGGGAATAATGTAGGCGAGGGATGTTTGCCCTGCACAGGATGCTTTCCTGGCTCTGCTGTAAGGATGCATATGAGCTGGTGCTGTCCTGGTGGGTTCCCAGCAGTGGTGATGGAAATTGCTGAGTGTCTCTGCCAGTCCCCTCATCTGGGTGATGCCCCAGGGACATCACCTGTGACAGCTTTGAGCCAGTAGCAGAATTGCTCACATTTGTGTTTCTGTGACATGTCAAAGCAGAATTGAAAGTCACAGTCTCTGCTTGAAGGGATATTGCCTTGAGAAGTTGCATGTCTGGCTAGAAATTATGTTCCACACATAAGCCTCTAAGAATTAATGAGAGGTCGGCTGTGTACATAGCAGTGCCACCCCTGAAGATAAAGAGGGAAGACTAGTGTGCTTCTGGGCAAGATTTCTGTCCTTGCCCTGTGCTGAGCTTCCAAGGAAAACTCCTTGCCACAGGGATGCATCCATGCAAAATTGGCACCAACAGCTGGTGGCCATAGGAGCTGTTCTGTCCTCTCTCCAGCCCTAAGAAAAACAGGGATAAATTTTACCTGTCTCAACCCTCACCCCACAGTGTGTGGGTGCTGGCACTAGGGAGGACCCAGGTGTGAGTTCAGGAAGTTTTGGGGGCAGCAAAGCTTTGCCTGCTCTTGTGGGAATACTAGAATTTTCTAGAAAACAATGTATTTGAAAAGTACATGGAAGATTGAGCTTTGCTTTTTCAGAGAACACAATTCTGGGGCTTGGGGTAGTGGTCCCTGCATGCTGAGGGCTTAGGAAAGCTGTTGGAACCCACAACAGTCAGTCATGTGGGACTCATGCTGGTGAGGAAGGCTGATGTCTCTGTCCCCCCTCCCTCCTAGCAGTACTCTGCTATTGCTTTTGGCTCCAGTCTTTCCACCCATCCACCCACCGGCCTTTTATTCATCAAAAGGTGTAGAAGAATTTGCAGCAAAAATAAATGAATTTATTTTCACCCACCATCCATCCTCGTCGGCTGCGTGGGGGAGAGCTGCGCAGCTCATGACAGTGGAGGAGGGTGGGAGAGGAGGCTTGCAGGCACAGCCAGAGGATTGCATGGCATGTCCTCCTCAGCAGGAGTGGAGGATATGTGGCCAGTGTGGTGCCACCGCTGCGAGGACATCCTCGGGATGTGGCGCCAGCAGTGGTGTGTGGAGTCTGAGGGCAGCCCTGTGCTGTGGGGGTGGGTGGATGGATTAGAAGAATGCCCTCTTTGGTCTTCAAAAGCTGGGAATCATCCTTAAATTTAGAGCAGAAAGACAGTGCAATCTTGTGCGCTTTCAGGCCCTGAGGAACCATGTCTGACCTTGCTGTGAAGCATGAGCAAGCCAAAATCATGTTCCTTGGCACTCAATGGTTCACAGCCATTTTGTGCCTTTTTCATAGGTGTGTGCATCACAAGGTGGCTTGTTGCTCTTTTTATGGAATGGTTTGGCTTAGAAGAGACCTTTAAAGGCCATCTTGTTCCAACCCCTCTGCCATGGGCAGGGACACCTTCCACCAGACCAGGCTGCTCAAAGCCCCATCCAACCTGACCTTGAACACCTCCAGGGGTGGAGCAGCCACAGCTTCTCTGGGCAGCCTGTGCCAGTGCCTCACCACCCTCATGGTAAAAAAAAATCTTCAAAATTATATCTTTTGACTTGAGTTCCTGATGTCAAGATTGCGTGGTGAAGCTGAGGGAGTGGAGAGAGCTGAGGAAGGTGGTAGTGGGTTTTCCATGGCTGCTTCTCCTCACTTTTGCTTTTGGCAGCCTGGAAGGAGGCAGGGGAGAGTGCTCGGTGTTTGGCGGGAAACAGCTGGTGCCTCTGCCAAGTGCCTCCAGTGCTTCAGAGTGGTGTTCACAGGGCAGCTGTGGTTAAATGCAAGATGTCCATGAAGAACCGATCCTGGAGTGAGGTGGAAGAGCTTTGGATGACCACAGTGATGGGTTGACAGAAGATGGAGGCAAGTGAGGGTGAAGGCAAAGACAGAGATGCTGCCACAAGATGAGTATCTGGAAGGGCAGGGAGAGTTGTAGCTGTCAGGGTCTGTGTTTATCTTTACAGCAGTGATTATTTTCAGATAGCATGTGAGAGAGTAAAACGTCAGCTCTTGCTAATAATAGCACTGCAAACAAGGCTGTTGCTCATTACTGACAGCTGAGATGAAGTTAGTTTTGTTTCATCCTAGGTACAAAAAAGTGCAAAAACAAGCTGTGCTCTGAGTTGATATCCTCAGTCCAGAAAAGGTGAGGAGGAGACCCCCTCCCAGCCCTGGGGTGTGGCAATGGTTTTTCCAGGGTGCTTCCACACTGCTGCTGGAAGAGTGGATATGGTGAGGAGCTGCAGCTGGCTGGCATTCCAACCCAAACTATCCTAATCATAGGATAGTTTGCATTGGAAAGGACCTTTAGAGGTCATCTAGTTGAGTCTAGGTAAAAAGCAATCTGAGGGGAGGACCTTCAGCATTCTTGCTCTGAAACTGGAGGGTTTTCCCAGAGGAGGAGGGGAAGTCTCATCCCAAGGTCAGCAGCTTGTGATGTGATCCCAAGACAGCTTTCAGTAGCAAATCCCCATCTGAATGGGATGCAGCTGCCCGAGGAGGGATTTGACAACCCCATGGGGGAAAACTGTTCCAGGGCTTGTAGCCACCTTTGGGAATTTGAGGTGTCTTTAGTAGGCTGAAGGATCTGGCTGCTGGTGATCCTTGGAGCAGACACAGACATGAGGAGGACAGCAGGGAAGAAGTCTTGGGGATTGATGGCACTGGTGTAAACGAGATCTGAATACAACTCGCATTGTTTGAGCAGATGTGTCCTGTCTGTGGCTAATTATAAGTGTTGTGTGCACAACACACACTGGGAAATGTGCCAGATACTATTTCTTTTCACGTTGAATTCAAAATCATTATAATTAAGCTTTAAAATTGTAAGTAAAATCTAACAAGGAGTGCAGGTTTGGTGTCATGCTGCTTGCAACCGGATCCAGTTCCTGCTAGGATGGACAGGTGTGGGAGTATGGAGAGGATGGTTAGAAGGGCTGGGAATGTGAAGGGTTTGGTGGCTCTGCTGTAGTGGGTATGTCCAGATTTGGGTTTTAAATATTCAGAATACCTCAAAGTACCAGAAACGTGCCATTTTACAAATGTGGGAAGTGTTGCTGAGTGAGCTTTAGCAGCCTCTCAGGTTTGGTGGGCACAGAGAAGAGGTGCTTGCTAAGAAGAGAAAATAAGGAATAAAAGTGGGAAGCAGTCGTGGAAGCAATTGTGTAACCTTGGGTTGAGAGGAACCTAGGTTGTATCTCTGGTTTGACGGAAAATGAGGCAGACTTGCTGAGGAAGCAGCTCCAGGAGGAATTGCTGTGCATGGGCCTGGATGAGGGGGATGTGACTGCTGTGCCACCAGCTGCGGCTCAGTGGACACCAGCTGATGGCTCCTTTGTGGCACCTTTGAGGGCTGCCTCAGGACTGGGGCCCCAGGGAAGCATCCCACCCCTGCTCCCCAAGCATGGGAAAATTCCCGAACCTCCTTTTTGGGACTACGCCACAGGAGCAGTGGCCATGAATGTAGGGTGAGGATCACTGTGGCCCTGATGTTTGGTGTGCTCGCTGTGTGCCCAGAGGTGTGATGGATGGGCTGGAAAGTGAATTGGGCTCAGCCACCACGTGATGAGCAGGTTAAAACCAGCAGTGAGCTCTCCACCCTGTGATTTGTACGCAGAGGGAGGGCGGCTGCTGGATTTCAGTGCTTGTAGGTGTTCATCTGGGGTCATGTCTGAATAAATCACGTTCTGAGATCCAAGTGAGTGCTGGAGAACAAGTTGCACTGTCAACGCGGCAGCAGACCAGAGACATCTTAACTGCTCACGATAAATGGGTCAAAATGGGCCCTGGTGTTTTAAAAATTAGCTGTTGGCCTAGATAGCAGTAGCACAAGGATTGCTTGCAGTGGAACAAGAGTGAGCATGGCTGGAGCTGCTCATTCCGCTGAATGTGGGGATGAGCCTGGTGTGCTGAGGTGAACCTGGGCTGGTTCCCCACGCCTTGTTTGTACCCAGCTTTTCCTTGGAAGCTGAGCTGTGCCACAGGGAAGCGGGGAAGACCTTGGGCATCTCTTTCAAATGGTTTCATAGAGTCACAAGGTGTATTTGTCCTGCAGGCAGCAGCTGCAAAGGCGCCTCTACCACCCCATGCTTTGCTCTCCTCCAGTGACAAAGTACTCTGAGTTGTCTTACTCGTGTTTCCCCCTGGTTTTTGAGGAAGGGTGGTCCTTTACCCCCCCTGGGCTGTGTAACTCTGGTCTTACAGAGATGTGCCGTGCATTTGGGTTGGAGCAGTAGTCAGAGTTGGTGCTGAAGATGGAGCTGCTGCCCAAGTCAGGTTCTCTTCTGCTTAGCACCCAGGAAGAAGGCCATTGCCTGCACCAGGGTTTTCTCCTGTCATGGGGTCTTCTTCCTCTGGATGAAGACATATTGCTCCAGAGCACTGAAAGTCAGTGCTTTTTATCTGGGCAAGAGACCTGTCAGTGCCCATGGTTGGCTGCTGTATTGAACAGTGGCTTTCTTGAGTGATGATTAAGCAACCGGTCAGGCCACACCTTGAGTACTGCATCTAGTTCTGGGCCCCTCAGCTTAGGGAGGATGTTGAGATCATGTCCAGAGAAGGGTAACAAGGCTGGTGAAGGGTCTGGAGCACAAGTCCTGTGAGGAGCAGCTGAGGGAGTGGGGTTGTTTAGGCAGGAGAAGAGGAGGCTCAGGGGAGACCTTACCACTCTCTACAACTCCCTGACAGGAGGTTGTAGCCCCTGTGCATTTTCCTTGGGAAAACATTTCCTTCACACTGTCAAGGGAAAAGAGAGTTTGGTCCTTAGTTATGGAGGTCACCTGTCCCCATGTGTGACCGGTGATTTTGGACCCTGCTCCCAGATGTGTGTTTGGCAATGGGCATTTATCCATCCAGGGTGGCCAGTGACTACATGTGCTGCTTTATCTCCCACAGGCTCCTGCTTCTGGGTTGCCGTCCTGGACGGCAACGTAGTGGGGATCGTGGCAGCACGGGGCAACGAGGAAGACAACACCGTGGAGCTTCGCCGCATGTCCGTTGACTCCAACTACCGCGGCAAAGGGATCGCCAAGGCCCTGGGCCGCAAAGTGCTGGAGTTTGCCATGCTCAACAACTACTCCTCTGTCGTGCTGGGAACCACGGCCGTGAAGATGGCAGCCCACAAGCTCTATGAGTCCTTGGGGTTCAAGCACGTGGGTGTTGTCGAACATTATGCCCTGCCAGGGATGACACGCTCCTTACTGGAGAGAATGTTTTTCCAGGTCCGCTACCACCGCTACCGCCTGCAGCTGCGGGAAGAATAAAAAAGCCCCCAACCAACCAAAACAAAACAAAAAAGTATTTTTTCCCCCCTTCCTCCCCCTTCAAAAATAATAAATTACCCTTCTATTTCTCATCACCGTTGATTTGCCAGTTTTGGGTTAGAGTTTTTGTACCCTCACGTCACGTTTTGGTTTGCTCCGTTCAGCTCGATGGGCCGGCCGAGCAGCGCCCCTTCCTCGCATGCTGTAGGTGGTGGTGCTGGGAGTCCTGCGACCCAGCGGAGCAGAGCAGCGGCCTCTCCTTCCCAGGTACCTCCGTAAAGCACAGAAACTTACTGCAAAATAGTACAACTGCTCTGGTGTACATAGTCCTCTCCTTTTCCAAGTGTAAGATAACATAGTGATGCATTCATAATAGTGCAGAAATATTACTTGAATGCAGTTTTCAGTATTTCACACACCAGTAAGTAGAATATGCATTCCTCTTACCGTAATCTACTGGTTAATAGTTTTCAGAGAAAAGGTGGGGGGCACGCCCTGCCCCCCCACCCCAACCCGCTTGCTACAATGCATGAAGAGGAAAGCGCGTGCACGCACTCAAACACATCGCACTGCCACCACGGCACTGGTGTTGCACTTTTTTTGGATGTGCCTCATTCTGCCAAATGTCTGAGAGACCCTGGGTGCATCCGGTAACCACGACTCCTCTCCACCTCCCCCTCCTTCCTAAGCCAGCACAGACTCGGACCGGCTGAACTGAGCCCCATTGTACCATAGTGTGAAGTTAAGATCAAACCTAAGTATCTCCTGCGCTGTTCTGTAGCCACGCGTAACCTGCAGTCCTGGGCCAGACTCCGCATGTGCGTTGGACTTTCTCTTTGCTGCCTTTTGGGGGTTTTTGTTTGTTTTCATCTTATTTTTAAGGGTTATTTTTTTGTTGTTGTTGTTATTTTTAGTTTTGGCTTTTGCTGAATGGTGTCGTTGAGGCGTAATGGAGGCTGCAGTTCCTATGGCAACACATTTGCACATTAATGTGCGCACCAAATCTCACCAATTCAGAGAAGCAATGTGTGACAGATAATAGCATTTTGGGGAGCGCCGGGGTGGGGGGGAGCGTACTTATTATCTTAACCAGCTGCTTGTTTGATAAATGTAGATGGCCTCACTGCAGCCTTCCATCAACGGTAATTAACTGCTTTAATGATGTCAGATTTGTGAATTGTACAATGCAAAAAGCAATGCAAAGCAGATTCGGCATGTGTCTGTACCCGGTATGTATGTACAGTGCCTGCCAACTAAAGAATAACCAAGACTACAGCTTCTTCTAGCCTGAGATATCAACTTTTATAACTTATTTAAACAAATAGCAACTTTGCATGAATTACATCTTGGGGAAAAAGAAGACTGGTAGGTTTTAATTTTTAAAGCGTGGTATCAGAGGTATTACAGAAAACCATTTCTGGCTGCACTTAATTTTCGGTGGGTAGAGGGGTTTGGCTCTGCTAATAGATTTAAAGGGAAAACCCCTTTAGTTACTGGGAAAAAACAATTATTATTTTATCAATTATTATGTGTGTGGTGAGGGGGGAACCCTCCCACCTCATCATGATGGAGTTGGTGATGGGGTAGAGCATGTGTTAACCATGCTTGCAAATACAATGGAAGAGTCAGCAGGAGAGCCCCAGGAGGAAGGAGCCTTGGGGTGTGTGGAGAGGACAGGAGCCCTGCAGCAGATGGAGGGACAGACAGCACAGACCTTGGACATGGGGTGCTGTCTGTCCCACTCCTACTGGGAGCTGCCCTTTCCTCTCCAGCCGGAAGCTTTCCCAGCACTGAGATGTGGCCGGTGATGCTGACAGAGAGCAGAGGGGCTCAGCCCATCCCTGCAGGGCCATGGGCCAGTCACTGATGCTGGGGACGGAGGAGCCACTTGGCACAACCCCAGTTGCTCTTTCAGTGCTTGGCTCAGTCCAGCCTGTGAGGAGTCGGAGGGGCTGAGTCCCAGCGTGTGTCCCAGCAATAAGGGGGTAATGAGGATGGTGAAGGACACTGTAGCAAGAGACCATGAGTTTAATTAACAAAATTTCTGTATGGGGCACTATATTTTTAAAAGTCTTTCTATGCTGTACATTTCTCCTGAAGCTGAAATAATGTACTGTTGGTAGGGGTTCTTGTATAGTGTACAGAAATCGGCAGAATATTTTCTTGCTGCATTCAGTGATTTATTAACCGAAGTAAAACAGACAAATATAAAGTGTTAGCAAAAGTTGAAAGAAAAACAAAACACAAAAGTTTGTGCCTTTTTTAGTTTATTTTTCTGTTGCTATATAATCACTGCACTAAAACCTTTCCAGAGGGGTAAAAAAAAAAAAAAAAACAAAAAACAAAAACTAGTCTCTTAATAAGGGAGGAATATGTAAAGTCTAAATTGATCATTAATTTTTTTTATTAGGCTATTTAATTAAACTAATGTTGCTGGTTTTATTTGATACCTGTGCCTTTGTAATAAAACTCCACATCCTGTCAGAAAATCCAAACCTGGAATAAATCCCACCAGATCCCACAGACACAGAAGTACCGTCAAGTTACCAGTATTTTCTTTTAAAACGTGTAAATTTTAACTGATGATATTACAGTATCTGATCGTAATACCTGTTGAGTTTCCTGGGGAAGAGGTGCTTTGGAAAGGTGTGGCTTTGGGGGTGCTGTCTGCATTCCTCCCTGGCACATGGAAATGCACTGATAAGGATTGAGTTGTTGCCAGTTGGCCGATAGCTGCCAAGAAAATTTATTCCCTTAAGGCTTCTGCCAGTTGCTTTGTGACCAGGCTTTTTGGAAGAAATCCAGCTGGTTGCTCCCAGCTCTCCAGCCAGGACAGCTTGTTTCTGAAGGAAAGGGCTGACTGCCAAATAGGCTGGGATTTGCTCTCCTTGGAAGAGGGAGCGGGCTGCCAGAGCTGTGTCCCTGGTAGCAGTGGTGGGACAGGGGTGCACAAACTCCTATGTTGTTGCTGCTCTCCCCGCCCAGAGCTGCTCTGAATAGGATTAGGCAAGGATGGACTTTAAAGCACTACATGATACTTTTGTTTTGTCTGCATTCATGGAAAGTTTCCCTAAATGTGATAGCTCAGGCACAGCTCTGGATTCAGGGTTGCTGGGTTCTGGACCAGGCTCACCTGCTGCCAGGGAAGTGTGTGGGCAGGCCACAGTGCAGCTACAGGGGGACACATTGAGGTCGAGCTGTCTTTGGCAGATCCATCCCTCTTCTCTGCATCTTTCAGGGTGCACTGGTTTAAACAAAGTGCTTGGAGAAGATCAGTACAGCCCTTTCTCTGAGCCTGAACATCATTTCCTGACTCTCCTCATCTGAGTTCAATGGCTGGATGGGTGAGGAGCAGCACAAGGTGGTTGTGGGGTTGGTCCCGAGCAGAAGAGGTGGTGATCTGGACCTACTGCCAGTCCATGAGTTTTGATTCCAACAGAGACCCACATCAGTGTGAGATGGGAGGGGATTTTCCTGATTTATTTTGGGGGTTTCTCTTTCCAGCGATGATGCTGGCTAGGAGTGTGTGGAAGAGTGGAATGTCTCTTGGGTTTGAGCCTCTGCTGGTAAACATGGTGGCTAAGGAAGACCAGTTCGGATTCAGGTGGAGGATGTGTTAGAGATGTGAAGGCACTGCCCATAGCTGCTCTTACTTTGCAGTGCAGGTGGGCTCTCACAGCCCCCTGCCCTCATGCTGCCTGCAGAGATGCATTTTCCTCACCTGGCTGCTCTCTCCTTAGAGTGGGGCTTTTTTTTTTGCTAATCCCTGTGCACTAGACACTGCTCAAGTGTCCTTTGCTTGGAGGGGCCTGGGACAGAGCCCTTGCTCCCTGAGGAAAGCACTAGGTGTCATGTCCAAAAGTTAAAAGAAAACAAACAAAGGAGGAAGGAAGGGAAAATTTGCATTACTGTGGCTGAGGTCCACAGCCTTGGGGTTGCCCCAGCCTTCCAGCACAGCCTGGGTGGGCCATTCCCAGTGGAGTGAGTGGGAACTCCCTCCACATCCTGAGCAAACTGGCATCTCAAGCACATGTCATATTTGGCAATAAGCTCTCCGAGAAGCTTGGCCCCGAACAGATCCAGGCTGATAATGCTAAGCAATCAAACCAACAAAGAAAGTGGTTTCTAACCTAACTTGAAACCCTTAAATTTGTATTTGTTTTAAATTCATGCTGTGTTTTCCCTCTGTGCAGCAGACAGCACCTGCAAGATGCTTAGGAATGGCAACCGTGTCTCTGCTAGGAGATGCAGAAAGGTCCAGGGTATTGCCATCAGTGGAAAGCTGTTCTTTTCCCTCCCCTCCCTGTCCCCATGCAAGATGTGGGATGCTGTTTCTGAGAAAGCCTTTACCTTTCTCCAGAAGTGATCCTGCCTCGTGGTCCTGTGTGTGGGTACAGCCTGCAGCACTTGTTTCAGAATTGCCTTTCAGCAAATGCAAGGACAAATGACCCTGGGGACAGATGTCCCCAGGGTTGGGACCTGGGGTCATTTTGCCCCTGTGTTCCTCCCCATGGGAAATGAGGATGATTCTTTAGGTCATGATGTCAGAATTTAATAGTCCCTGTGTAGGAGAGGCAGGACTAAGGGTCAGCAGGTGACAGCTGGGGTTGGGATGTGCCTGGTGGGGTCCTGGTGCTGCACACCTGCAGTGGGAACAGGAAGCGTTTGGTGCCGGGGGGTCTCGGGCCCTGTCCCTGCTGTGGCCAGCTGGGAGAACAGAAAGTGCTGTGGTCAGAATCCCCACAGGAACTGTGGTTCTGCAGAACCTTGTCCTGATCCTTGCTGCTGCTGTTGCTCACTGATCCACACCCGTATGTGATGCAGGTCTGCTGCCTTTTAATTTGCCAGATTTGCTGGCTGAGGTGCAAATGGGTAGAAACTGACTGCAGGGACTTCCAAATTGCCAAACACACAAAGGCAGGAACCAGCTCTGGTTACCTCTGAATTAACAATCTCACTTTGGGTGTGCTAGGGCCTGTGTTTCATTAGTGCTGGTGTGATGCTCTTGGTATGCACTCTACTTAAAGCTTAATAAAGGCATTTTAATTCCACACTAACTGGAGTCTTGCAGTGGAATATACTGTACCACATAAAAAAAATGAAGTAATGCTAAGTGTTAAATAAGCTTTAAAATGCAAAAGGAAAATTTTTGGGTTTTTCTCCCTCAAAATAGATCCACATAGAATCTTGAGAAAAAATTGGTGTGCTCTTGCATCCCTCAGTCATAGAGACTATGCAATAGAGCTTATGCTTATCTCCCACCAAAACCTGTTACCCAAATGGTGCTCGGGAGTACCTTTCATTAAAAATAAACCAGATTAATTTGAACAACTGAGAGTTTAGTCAAAACACAGTATTGTTTAAAATAACAAGCTCCAAGTCAGAATTTGGAGTTTCATCACAGTTAAAAATCATTGTTCAGTGCTGTCTTTGTATTGCACAATGGTCACCTGCAGGAGAGAACATGCTATTAACATCTAAATAGTAGAAGACAGAGACCTAGTGAGACCAAGAGCATAACAAATACATAATGCAACTGTAAATTTATTTACGAGTAACACGTTTGAATGCAGAAGCAGCTACTTCTATGTAAGCATAATGAAATTATAGCTAACATTGTTTCCAATTTCTTTTCCTCCAAAGCTTAATCCTTTTGCCTTGTAATATGTATATTTGATTTTTTTTTAATGTAATTAGGTTTAACAAAGCATCAGTTGCTTTGTGAGTTGTACTTATGATTGTGCTGGGCTGTTAGCTTTAAGCAGTTTGTGTGCTTGTATTATTTTATTAAAGCAAAAGTCTTCTTGAGACAAATGCAGTAAAGGAAAAAAATATTTTTGGTAGTGTTAAGCAGATGTGTGATATGCGTTTGGAAAATGTCCAATGTCAGTTTAAAAAAAAACCAACAAACAGGCTAAATTGCTTCCCAGAACTGCTCATGTTTAAGGCAGTGGCTTACTCACTCACGTCTGAATAGAAACTTGGATTCCCCCAAACAGCCCCTTACTCTGCATCTCCTCGCCGTTGTACAAGACCAGTGTGAAATGAGTCTTGTGTTTTCTATGTTCAGCATAGTCTGTACTGTACTTTGTAATGGGAAGTGGCTACAAGTCCTCAAAGAAAAAACGAACCTATTCTAAAACAGCAATAATTACCACTGTAAAGCAAAAGAGCACGTGGGGGAGAGCCCAGGGAGATAGTTAATGAAGGTGATGCTGTTAGGAGCACACTGGCAGCAGCGTGTTCCTAAGGGGTGCTGTTGCACCTGGGGAGCAGGATTAAGTACTAGGGAAGGCCATCAGTCTCTGGAACTGGATGTCACCTTGGCAGAGAACCTGCCCATGTGGGGTCCCTAGAGCCGAGTCATTGTGAGCCCTTACACAGTGCAGGTTTTTCACCAAAGTTAAGGGTGAGTTATTGCAAGTGCTGTTCCTGGTGGGACAGACATAAGGAAGAGCTGTCAGAGTCACACAGAGGAAGGTAAATGCTCATTGCCGCAGTCTTGTACCCCAGTGCAGTCTGCTACTGCACTTCTGGGGCTCAGCAACGGCAGAAAATAGAATCAATTACTCTTATTTTCTGTGGAGGGAAGCAGGAGTCAGCTCTGTTGGAAAGCTGTTTGCATACCATCAAGGTACCAATGCAAATCGTTCCCCTGGCGTGGTAGGGTGTTAAGATGTGTGCAAATTATACTTTGGTGTGCTTTAGGCTTTTGAGCTCCAGCCTACAAAGCGTGACCCCGATGCAGCGAGGTCTCCCCATCGGCAGAGCCCCGGGAGCCAGCCAGCTCTCGAGGGACAGCAGGGTGTCCTCAGGCAGGGGCAGGCGAGGTGCTCTGGACAAATGACTTGTAGGTACTTAAGTTCTGTTCCTGATGGCCGCTGTAACTGTGAAAATTAACCAGACCTGCTGTGATAAATTTGGTTATATAAGGTTTATTTGGTTAATTTTTTATAAGTGAAAACTGAAAAGATGAAAGAGAATTGTAATATGAAAGCAACTGCTGTAAATAATGTACGAATGAATAAAATCTAAAACTTATGTCAGTTTTTTCCTAAACTGTACTGCTGTCAAGTTACTGATGTGCAGATGTTGCCTGCATCTTTTCCAGCTCCCCAGTTCCAGGATGGG
>NW_008236769.1:11753951-11808224 GCF_000691975.1 Corvus brachyrhynchos | reverse complement strand
TTCCTGCTTCCATTGATAACAGGGATATCTTTTTGTGTCTCATGCGTGTCCTTAGATTGCATTTCCATGCTATTCCAGCTCATACTGCCATGTCCAGAAGCTGCCCACAGTAACGGTGGAGAGAGCCCTTCTTGGGACCCTGCCTGGCCCTGGCCACCACGCCCAGGGCTGCCTCAGGCCACCTGCCTGGTTGAGTACTCACCCCAAATCCCCCACGAGATCAGAGGTAGCCCTGAGGAATGTGCCACTGGAGCAGAGGACAAAACAAAACCACACAGTGTCTGCTCTCTGCCACTAAGGCCATAAAGTGATGGAGTGAGAGTTATTGAGGAGGATGTTTTCATGGTGGAGGTGCATCTTGGGGGTTCCTCAAGCCACAGAGGCCCCTTTTTCTTCCATACACCTGTGCATTACCTTAGGTAAAAAGCAGCAACGATGGGCTGCTCCCCACTGTTTGTGTGTGAAACCTGCATGAGGCTATTTCTAACCAACTCTGGAGCACCTCTGTGAGGCAGGGAATCACTGGTCTCCCATTTGGGGAGGGGAAACGGGACTTCAGCCTCCAGTCACAGTTAGATACAGTTGGAATAAACTGATTACTGCTGGAACAGCCTCTGGGGATGTCTGTTTCTGAAAACCAGTTTCTGATGGCAGTACAAGTGCTGCAGGAGTGCCCTGCCAGCCAGCAGCTGAGGGACACCTACCCAGCAACACCCCCCTGGCAACCTGGCTCTGGATCACCCAAGCAGCACCCCCAGGGCCATCACCGCCCCGGCAGTGCGGGCTGAGGCTTTGGGATGCGCAGGGTTATCTGGCGCAGCAGTCAGGCAGCGATGAGGAGCACAGAGTTAATGCCTTTGCCCTGTGGATCCGGCCCCTGTCATTTCCCTGCCGTATCCAGAGGTGCAGACCCCGACAGCACTATCTCGCTCAGAGGAGGTGTACACAAAACACCTTCTGGGACTGATAGCAATGTGTTCTGGGATTCGGGGCGGCCTGGGGGGGAGAACAGCTCTAAATTCATGCATGTGCACAAGCTTAATTTTATACCAGACCTAACAAAAACGCCACCTCCACCCTTAAAACTGCTTTAGTGAAATAACAGAAAAGTGGCAACAAAAGCTGAGTTGGTTTTAGAAGCTGCTGCAGTGTGGGTGTGATGTGTGCCTTACAGCACCTCAATTAACTGCTAATTGGGCTCAAACTCTCCACTAATCGGGCACACATTCCTGTCCTGGATCTTTCATCCCTCATGGTGAATTGCTTCAGATGAAAAAAATCGAATTCAGGGGGACAAGGACTTTGCCTCCATACCCTCTGTTCCCAGGCACATATCTCATGCTTTGGATGAGACAAGACCTCATGATCCCTTTCCCTGTTGCTCCCAGCACACCCACCACCTACGTACACCTTAATGCCTCCTAAAAAGCCAAAGCAAAGCAGCAATACAGGCCCAACCCAGGCTGTCCCTTCTGCCATAACCATGGCCTCTCATTAGGGGCTTGGTGCTCTCCAAAGAAAGGAAGAAGGTTGTAGCTTAACCAGGCAGGGAGGACCCCAGGTCTGCCAGCTGAGCACATCCAGCCCACAAAACTGCTTTTATCTTGGCCACACAGCTGCAAAATATTCCATCTGTTTACTTACCTATCCAGCTATCTACATCTCTCCCTCCATCCATTCATCCATCCATCCATCCATGCTGGCCCGCCTTTTGCCAAGAGACAGAGTTGTTAAGTCCCCACATAGGCTCCCACCACTCTCCACCACAAGCCCACTGCTTTCCTGTGCAGTTCCTTGCTGCTGGCTGGGTTTTGTCAATCAGGTAGGCTGAGTAAATGGTGCTGTGGCAAGTTCTGGGGGCCTCTGGCTTTCCTCCAGTCTTCCCTGTGTCCCTACAGCTGCAGGGGTTGGGGTGATTTAGTATCTAGGCTTCACCAGGAGTCATAAATGGGACCTCCCTACCCGTTTCTCAGCAGCAAGGGCTGACCAGCAGCAACAAAGGTTCTGTGACCCTGTGCCTTATGTTGTGTCTCATTTATTTCAGACTCAGGTGACTGGGTACATTCAGTTGGGTGTACTTGGGTGACAATGCACTTGCAGCAGTGCAGGGTGAGTGTGCTCATGTGCCCAGACACTCAGACCCTGCTCCAGGCTGCGTTTCTGCTCCAGCAGCAATTCCCTTTCACAGGACATCCCACCACCACCACCACCACCTGCCAGGCTGACGAAAAGCTCTCACACGTCTGCTCAGAGTCTATTGCCAGAGTCTGCTTGGAGTGCTCCTGAGGGCCTGCAGGAGTCAACATGAAGTTTCTTTCATCTGTCGAGTCTTTCATAGAGCTTTCTGCCACATTTCTCTTGTGACTCCCTTAAGCATTTCCTTGGTTCACAACACCCCCCACCATCCTCTGTTACACAAATGTAAGTACCACAGTTACCTCCCCTTCCATTTTAATATATAGGAAATCCTCATGAGGGTGAAGGTGAGGGTGTCCTGTCCCAAAGATTACCATTATTGCAGCTATTTACAACACTACTGCCCAAATTTGTCAGGAAATCAGCCTATTAATTTCTTCATGGTAGGTTTTCATTCTTTTCTGTGCTTGACTGCATTTGCAAAGTCAATAAAGTAAATCCAGCACCTGATGTCTGTTATAACAGAAGAGGAATGAGTATTGTAGAAACATGGATCTTCTCATCTGGACATCAAAGGTAAGGTCAGGTGAATCATGCTCCAAAAAGTGCTTACTTCTCTCCATTAATGACCAGTCCAAGACATGTCTAGACTACCCAGCAGTAGATGTCTATCCTAGAAATACCTAAGGTGAGATAAATCCTAACATGATGCCTCTGTAGAGGAGCTTAATTGCACCAGAGGACTCAGGGAAGCTGAAGGACAAACTATCATTTTTTTCAGCAGATACTCATTGAGGCTTTAAAGGTAAATGGTTGCATTCAGTCACCAAAGCTTAAAGCCTTAACAGGGAAATATGTTCCTGGTTGTTAAAAAATCAAAGGTTTTATGCTGCAGTAAAGACAAATTACTTGTGAAAACTCAGGTGGTCATTAGTGTGGTGCAACTGCGCTGGTTATCTGCACTATGGTTCCATCTGCTACAGAGAAGTGTGAAAATCAATTGCTCGCCACCAGCATTTATATTATAGTCTAATTACTTAGATTTTTTTACCTAGATTGGAAAGAACTGAGAGAGTAGGAAAAGAATAAACAGCTGCTTTGTGTTTCTCTGCAGAGAGAGAAGTGGAATGGAAGAAAGGAACACTACAGCAAACTGAATTACCTTTCACTCCTCTTTATTTCTTCTATGTTGTCACTCATATTTGATCTTGCAGCAACCCCGAATAATAACCATTAAAAACCAACATCATTTATTCAATTCTGTTGTTTAGAGGCCACTTTGGTTTACATCTGCTGGACTTACTTGTAAAAACAGAAGCTCCTACATCCTTCTAAGCTGAAGAGACCTTGTTTCTCAAGAACAGGAGAGACTGATCTGCATGATGAAATTGGCTTTTTGTGCTTTTTACTTTGTGGAAATGTAAAGAAAAAGAAAAGAAAAAAGTAAATGCTTAAGTCTTACAGGTTGTAACTTCTTTAGGAACACTTTAAGGAAGAGAAAGAAATGCTAGAAGTCAGCAGACCGTTAAAAAAACCTCTAAGTAATGTGCAGTAGGAAGATATTTGGGCGGAGCATCAACGGGAAGAGGATTCAGTGCTGGACCAGGACCCATCAAGCTGGAGGGATGGATCTTTCCCCCGCCTTGGGAATCATCAAATCATCAAAGAATGTTTGAGGGAGGGATGAGTAAATGGTTACAAATGCTGTTCTTGGCCTTTGCCAAGTGTGGAAGGTAGAGAACTCTCTGTTCTGGTGTCCCACCAGTGATGAGCTTCTCCTCCTGCTCTTAAAGCACGAGGTGTCTCAAAGCTGTTAGAGAGTCATTAGAAGGGAAGGTCAAGCCTCCAAACCCAAAAAGATCACTCCAGAAAATGAATTTAGGATGCTCTTTTCAGATACTGGTTTCCTTTTTCTTTTTTTTTTTTTCCCGTGGATAGAGGAGCTGAGCAATCCAAGCTGGATTGCTTTGGTCTGACAAAAGCCCTGTGCCTTGAATAAAGAACTCATGCTGCATGTCAAAACTGCACAAACAGCTGAATTTTTACTCCAGCCCAGAAGGTGGGTGAGAGGCTCCAAACCCAGGGGACTTTGTGCCATGCCTCTGAAAGCTGAATGCATGGGGTGTGCAGGGGCAGCAGGGCTCTGCCTGCCCTGCTCTGCAGCCACCACTGTGGGTACATCCCATCATGGATATAGAGAGACAAGGGCATGATAGAGAAGAAATTCTTCCTCTTGTTTCAGTGCAGGACATCCAGAAAAATACCACCTAAAATAACTTCAAGGTTAACCACAGGGGAAAAAAACACACTCTGATTCTGCCTCACATTGCAAAGATTAGCATTCTGTTCAAAATACTCTCTAATGTAAGAATGAGGTCTAAAATATTAATATTAGCCTGTATGCATGTCAATTCATATAAAAACTCTAAAATACATATATTTCTGTAATGAAGATACCTTTTTTCCTCTTAAGAATGTATATTATACACCCACCTCTCCCACTGAATCCAGTGTAAGAAAGAACCCAACTGGAGATCATCCTTTAGCATTGCCAAGTGTAGTGAATGAAACTCAAATGACAAGGAAAATTACACTGACCTATCAGTACCTTCATTGGCATTAAGTTTTGTAGGGGTTAATGCACAGAAGAAAAAAGGTAGCTCTGTTCATCAGATTCTGTTTCAGATAATGTTATATGGGACATCAGTGTCCTGGGAAAGGTGAGGAACTGAAAAAAGGGTGAGCAAATTAAAAAAAATTAAAACTAAGGAAAAACAAAAAAAGGAAAAGAGGAAAAAAAAAATCAAACTGACAACTAGTTTCTACAAATACAATAGTGTGAAAACTTTCCAGTTTGGTTCCCAGACAGGAAAAATTTGTATGGCTGGCACTTGGGTACATTAAACTGCAGAAAATATCCATGATAGCCTATTAAATTTTCACAAGGCTGAGGTGTTTCTCACTGATGCTAACCTGAACTTTTTATCATTGTAGTATTAGTCTCCTAAATGTCAATTAATACACCTAGGATTATCTCACACCATCCCCTTCAGTCTGGCCATGGGGAGGAGAACTGCAATTCCTCGTCATACTTCAGCTCTATTAAAGAGTTTAAAATCAGTATTTGAGATTTTGAGCAGCCTGGCAAGATTCCCTCCTTGTGACTTGCAGAAATAGTGCATTTAGTGAAGGCAGATGCTGGTTTTTTTTAACACTCCTTCTAACAGAAACACAATAGATTTTGATATGAACAGCAATGCCCTCTAGAAACACAAAGGACATGATTCAGCTGGCTAAACATGAGGATCTACTATCATTTGAGACAGCCTGTGTTTGAAGTGAGCCCAGCCAGGCTGCGAGCAGTGCTTTGGGAGAGTTAAGCTGAAGAGGTAAGAAATATTGTCGTCTTCTTCCTTACTCCTGTGCTGAGCCATTAAGGTTTATTATATTCTGTTTGCATGGCAAACACGAACAAGTCACACAGGTAGCTTGAGCACTTGCAAGTTATGAAGGCTAAAATATAAATATCCTTTCCCCCTCTGGGATTGTTTGTTTTCCTAGACTCTGAACATCTGAGAAGCACAGCTCAATCACATGGGTATCTATTATTTCTATAGTAGCCTTTTAATTAATATCAGTGTCATAACACCTCTGGTCCTAAGAATGTGCTATGCTTATGGCTAATTGAAAAAAAAAAGATGGTTTTCAATAGGACAAATAATAGTGAAATGAGCAGGGTACATGATAAAACGGCTCCTTTGTCATTCACTTAAGCAAAAGTAATCAAAACACTTCACTATGCTAATAAACTGCAAAATTATTCATTGAGATGGCTTGTTCCTTCATCATGTCATAGTCTCAAAGGGTTTGTCACCAGAGCTTCCACACAGATTTTCAGTATTTTTGCATATGTAAAGAAGTCTAAAGGGAAAACAGCACAGAAGCTCAGGCCCTACAAAAGACCGTGTCAGATGGGTAAGAGCTGTAAACTTAATATACTTAGAGCATGCCAGCATAGAATAATGTTTCTTAGTGTGTCTTGCTTTCCTTCCTGTACTCAAAAACTCATTCTCAGAAAACTATTTTTAAGAGTTGCGTGTTTAAACTGAAGAATTATTTTACCATTGATGTGCAATAGCCTCATACTCCCTATATGTAAAAAGCTACACAAAATTGGAGGCTGTAGAGCTCATTCTGCAAGTACACAGGTGGCTGCCCAGAGAGCTTTGCTTGCTGTGCTGTCTGGTACTGTAGAAAATCTGTGTTAGGTGAAACACGAGGTCAAAGTAAGGAACAATGTTTAAGATTGTTTCTTTGTTCCCCTTCCACTAAATTAGAGAATGTCACACAAATCTCTTTACATTCATTCTACAGCTAATGAGCTAATAAAAGTTGTGTGATTTTCATGCTGCAGAGCTGGCAAGTTCAAGCCACTTTCACTGGTGATTCTTGCTCTGAACAAGATACTCTAACCCAGAGTGTCTGCAGCTGCAAAGCATCCTCAGCATGCAGCTCCCAAACACATGGTGGGGTTACCTCTGCCCACTGCATGCACTTTAAGAGATGGGCTACACTATCTTTGCCCCTCTTCACCTGTTTCCTTCAGGAATACCTACGGAGTGACACTTTAAAGGGATTCCTCTGGGTCTGTGAGTCTGCAGGAGGTGTTACAGCAGCGCAGTAAAAGTGCAGAGCTTCCCACAGGACCTTCCCTGGAGCAGTCACCTTCCCAAGTGGCTCCTGCAGCTCATGCTGTGCTCTCTGTTGTTCCAACAACACCGAGCCACCCAAACTGCACTGAGACTGAGCTCTTGTCATGGGTGTGGAGGCATTTGCTGAAACTCAATATAGTGACCCTTGGAAGTGAAGTAGCTATCAGTGTTATTTTCCTGGCAAAATGTTTTAATTAAAGAAAGCCATTTAGTTTCTAGTTAATTATTATTTCTGGGATCGCTACCAGAGTTGGACATTTAAATTGTAAATGCCAAGCATTTTGTCTATCCTGCTCAGCCTAATAAAACCTATTTATGAAGTTCTACGCACAAACCATCCCAATTATTACAATGCCAGATCTTCAAAGGGGCTGGTTTGATGTAGTTTACAAAGAGGTGAAGAATCTGTGTGGCTCTGGCACTGGAGTCTTTTGTGGTAGATATCAAAGACCACATTCTGTGCAGGTGACTCAAGAACAGTCTTTACAGACAAGGCATGTCAGATTCTAAGGAAAACAGAAATAAACAGAAATATAAGGCCACTTCCCATAAAATGTTTGATACAGCCTGCCTTGGTAATGGTTTCATGCTTGTGTCCTGACTGCCAGCACTGCCAGAAGCTGCATTTTCACAGTACTGTGCCATAGCCTAATGGAACAAGAGCACCACTGACCACTCCAAAAGGAAGTGATCTGAAAACCTTGATTCTCTGTAAGTAAAAATTGAGATCTATCCCAGCACACACTGTGAGGAGGAATGCCTTGGCCTTTAAGCACTAAGTTGTCTGGAAGAGTAGTGGTAGACAGATGGCTCAGACGAAATTTCGAACAACCTGAGGCAAGAAATCATGGTACACTTCAAGACACACACTGGGAGGGCTGCTCTAAATTGTGGTTCTTCTCTAAACCTCTTGCAGATGCTAAAATTATGAAGCAGGCTTGAGATCTTGGATCCCTGCAGTGATGGCCAAGTTCAGTTATCAGTACCAAAGGGTTCAAAACTTTCCTGTTCCTTAATTACGGGAAGCAGAAAAGCAGAGACTTCCTTATAGCATTTCCATACCTTCTGAATTGAGTCTTTTCCATGCAGGTTTTCTTTAGCCTCTGTTTTATCTGCTGAATTCTGTCATATCACTAGTTTTTGGGGAAGAGAACCCACATTTTTTCAACTGCATATCAAGAAGTGTTTTCAAAATTGAGTTTTAGTCCAATGGCTTTATGAACCAGGCAATTCAATGGCTTACTTCCCCATTTCTCCATGGCAGGAAAAGGAAATATCTGCAGATTAAACACTTAGCCTACAGTGTGAGGTTCATGTAGGCAGTAAAAGGATTTCAATTCCACAGTTTCCTCCCTATGACTAATGTGTTTAACTGCACCACAAACAGGACAATGCTTTAAGCTGGCAGATTTGGAAATAAAATAAAAATACCACAAGTATAAAAAGAGACTGCTGTTGCTGAGGATGAATGTCCTTGGAGTAAGAAGTAAAAAAATGTTATTGGCAACTGTTAGGTACAAAAGTATCAATGACCAAAAAAAGCAGGAGGTAGAGTGGGATGGGGAGTGAATAATACCTGCTGCTACGATAATTTATTGAAATAACTGAAATATGAGGAAACTAGAAATGAGCTTTAAGGCCAAGACATCACATAAATGCCGACATAGTTTAAATGCCCTCCCCTGAGTCAGAAGATGATGGAGGGGAAGCAGGGACAAGAAAGTGCATTCCTGGCTCTGTACCACCGGTGTGGAGCATGAAGAAGGACATGGAGGATCCATAATGCAGGAGCGATGAAAAAAGTGAAAAGCCTTCCAGCCCAAGGGCAAAAGGCATAAATTTCACTGGGGTGTACCTATGGCAAAGACATGTTTAGAAACATGAAGCATTACCTGGATTGAAGAAGAGACAGAGTCCAGGCTTTTCTGTGGAATGCAATAACTTGGAGGCTGGACAGTCATGCTCTTTTGCTCTTTTTTTGTATTTTCTTTCTTCTTCTTCTTCTTCTTTTTTTTTTTCTGTCTCTCTCTCAGAGCAAATATTTATTAGTTCAAATGCAGTGGCCATTCCCAAGAGGGACCACAGAAAGCTCCTCAGCTCCTGCAGGTGATGGATTTTGAAAGCCTTTCAGGGAGAAAGGTTTCCTACACTTTGCAGATAAAAGGACAGGAGCAGCAGCAATGTCCATTGCTCTGACTGCCTTTTGAAGAAAGGAACAGCCTCCTCAGTGTTAGAACGAAACGCCATGGATATCAGTCACAAGGAAATGAATTCCAGAAGTTGGCACTTAAACTCCAGAGGGACAGAATCCATCACTTCCCTGTGCACAGGTTTTGAGCAGGCTACTTGGATATTCAGAGGACTGGCAAACAAGGGACAGGTCTTAGGCATTTTGTGGAGTGCTGAGTGTATACCTGTTTCTAAAAGCGCTGTGTGACACCAACAGTCTGCCAGCTCCTGCTACTCCTGTCAGGCTGAGTAATCCTCATACTAGCAGCTGATGAAAAGAGGGGTCACAAGTTCATTTGACCCAAGCTGGACTTAGAGATAAGCAAAGATAAACTGCCCAGCTCAGCGGATCACTGCTCCCTGCGTGGCAAGGATGGACAGCAAGAACAAGAGCAGGAAATGGAGGGTGGTGGTGGGGTGGGCTGGGATACACAAACAGACTTTATGGCCAACCTCAAGGGTAAGGTGCACTTACTACACAAAAGCCAACATATTCCTGATCATGCCTGCCAGGTGCTGAGGGCTTTCAAAGGATCCATGCTCACGCTTACCTTTGAGTAAGTCACATGTGTGGTTTTGCTATTTTCAAGCTCCCAAATGAACTGACAGCAATAGTTCTGAAAAGAGTCTTCAGTCAGAAAATATCAATGTGTAGATGCCTCACAGTGATGAGCTCTATCAAATGCACCAGAAGGAATATTTGGGACTATGAGCTTTTACGCCCATTTTGTGATTTGAGCTTGCAGGTTACACAGGCATGTCTTCCTCAGAATTGAAGCAGAGGGAACAATTACCTCTGAAGCCAAAACTGTGTACCTTAAACATATTAGGATATGTGGAAATAATATTTTAAGAAATTCAGGTGTTTCACAACATGGAAAAAAAGCCAGTAATTTCTGATGGAAGTCTGATGAATACAAACTTTGGTCAGTCTTAAGGAGCTGTCTGCAAATCAATCTGGGAACTGTTTTCTGTCTTTTGACTTACTGATCTTGTAACTTGTTTCAGAGAAAAGACCCTAATTTGTACATTGCTATGTTTAAACAACCACAGAGTTATGTATATGTTATATACATATATATTAATATGTTACATTTTAAAAGGGTGACCCTGAGTAAGGGAATGTATCAAAACCTCAACCAGCTGAGAAGCAAGTCACGGACAAAGATAGAGATAAAAGTTCCCAGTGCAAGTACCTGGGAGTTTTAACTCACCCAGCTGAAGGTGCCTCCTTGAGAACTATGGAGAGGAGTTCTGTCACCAGTCCTCAGCCAGTGATCACCAACCCTGTCCAGAGCTTTTGGATCAAGATGTGCCCCATTTCCAAGGTGCCAATAAAGCTTGCTCAGCAACACATTGATGCAGTCGTTCCTGTAACATGTTATCCATAAGGAATTGGCAATGAACGGTCACTGGCAAGTAGGAAGATACATGGGGAGACAGGGAAACAACAAAGTTTAGAGAGTTTGAACACCACTATTTTTTGCTTGATCAAAAGATTAAAATTCTTTAAAGATAAAGGGCAGGTCAGAACTTAACTGTTTTGTTTCAGTATGAAGAAAAATCCATCTGCACTAGTTGAGACAGACTTCATCAGAAAACTCCAGTTTTCTCTCTCCCAGTAAAACTCCAGTGATTAAAAAACACCATTATGGGCTCTTTCTCTGAGGCAAATAAGAACCTGGCACTGTCATCCAGACAGACTGCAGAGCTAGACCAGGTGGGATGCTAGCTGGGAATGACCCAGCCGAAAAGCAGAGTGCTTCACTTCCACTATTGGTGGCTACTTAGAGAATAATTGAGGTTGGAAAGGATCTCTGGTGGTCCCTTCTACTCCTGTCCCCAAGGGCCAGCTTCAAAGAGAGGAATGGCAGGAGCTTTATTTCCTCTTACACAGTACAGAGTCTGCCCCGAACTAGTAACACGCATCGTACTGGAAGCACCCTCATTTTGCACTGGGGACATAAACTGGGAGGCTGATTTGCTGGTGTCATTGAGAGCCAATTCTCTTGCTGTATGTGCCATTCTCTGAAGGCAGAACTGGGGTTGGAAAGGATCCTAATGGTCTGCTCAGCCTCTGCCCCTGGCCTGAAGAAGGACCAAAGTAGCATAAGTATATTGTGATGTGTATTTGTCAATCCTGTTCTAGAAATGCATAGTAATAAATACCGGAAAGCTCTATCAAGTCCATCCAAATGTTCAATTATCACTAGCATTCTTTTGAAAGACTTGTTTAACATCTTCCCTAGTTATACCTTGCTGAAATTTAAGCCATTCTCTTCGCATTCCATCTCCAGGGGACCTATGGGGCCTATCCACCTCTATGACAGCCCGTCTCATACTGAATTCTTTCAGATTTCTCCTCAGTCTTCTCAAGGTTAAACAACTTAAATTCTTGCAGCCTTTCCTCACAGGTGATATTGTCTATAGCTCTGATCACTCTTGTTGCTCTCCTGTGGATTCCTGTTGCTCCATCTATTTTCTGAAATGCACTTCTGAAAGTTGGGCAGGGCATTCAACTGAGACCTTGCTGGGGCTGAAGCGAGTGGAGGGATTGGTTAACCACTCTTGACCATTCTACAAACACCTTCAAATCCCCAGGTCTTTTCCTGAAATTGATACCTAACTAGCTGTTCCCCATATTTTGGGAAACATGTTGCCTATATTTGAGTAGCTAACTGGTTTTGCTTTTGTGTGAAGCTTTGTGTTTATCCTCTCTTGTTTATATTCATCTTATACTACTATTCCACTGTGTTAAAATCCTTTTGAATTATAAACCTGTTGGACAGAAGGATTTAAAGCAAGATTTCAATTCTACAAAAGCAATATAAACAGGGTTCAAGAGCTTCCCAGAAAGAAAGATATGACTCGTTGTCAGAAAAATATTTGGTTTGTTGTACAATGATAAATGTCTGCCCAGACTGGAGATGTAGGATGAATTAAAGAGGTGATTATTAACCTGATTGCCAGGGAATGGAAGGTGTTAAGGGATATGGATAATGTCAGGAGAATGTTAAAGTTTAGGGTAAGTATAAGAAGTGAAAGGACTAAAAAAATTCAACTCCAAAAGAAAAATCAAATCCATCAGAAGCCATAGTATCAGAAGCAGCCAGAGAGTTTGACTACAGCCCAACATTTAGAACACTTTTTTAACCTCATCTGAGACCCACAGAGGCCCCAAGGGAAGATGTTGACTTCTCCCAGCACATATGCTACAAAAGCTCATTATATTTAAAGGAAAACCTCCCTGGGAAGCTTATTTAATTTAACATCACGGTTCAAGTGAATGGATGGGAAGATAAACAGAGATGGGGATTGCTGGCAGGCAAGTAGGGTGGCTCAGCTTTCAAACTGCTGCAGAATTTTTTCGTTGTGAAGAAATGAAGTTCTTACAGGTGTCTTTCACATGCAGTTTGAAGTCAGTCATCAGCCTGAACCGGCTCTGGGGCATAGCTTAGAGTTACAAAGAGACAGAAAAAAAATCTGGCAGAAGTCCTGAGGACACTTGTCTTCTTCACCTAACCAGACACCAATAAGACATTTAGAATAAATCAGCAATTAACTAATTCCTGGACTCAGCTGGATGTGGACTAATGGATCAGTGCAAAGAGGCCAAGTAACCCAGAGAGATATTTAATTTTGTCTCAGCCAATTCTGTAGAGAAAGGCAGTGTAGCAGGCAGCAGCCACTTGTGGGGAGGATGGAGGTTGATTCTCAGGAGCCTGTAGATACAGTTCTCTGCTTAACACACAAATTGGAAAATGGGATTGTAATCTAATGCATGACACTTTTGAATAATTAGATGTGACAAATTCAGTGTGCACAGCAGATGAAGCTGCCAAAAAGTGTAGGGGGGGGGGGACCAGAGAGGATTTCTACAGTCAATTTTTGATAGCATGGAAAAATTGATCATGAAATGAACAACTACAGTAAAAATATAGTTAGCCAGGGAACAGTCTCCAAAATGCCATAAATGCATAAATGTCATGCCAAGTGGCAGAGGGAGGGGAACTGAGGGTACAAAGATCAGAGGTAAAAAGACAAACAATTCTTTTTTTTAACTTGTGGACAATTAATAGAGAGATTTTACCAGAAATAAGAGTACCTATGAAGTGCAGGGGAAAGGTTGGCAGTGGATTAAATTATTAGTGTAAGAAGCAAAAGCTGAGGAAGAAAGAAGCTAAAAATTGTCCAACTAATTAGCCTTGAATGGAGAAGGTGACATGGAAAAGTGCACAAAAAATGTGCAAACATTGGCTAGAAGCTGGACCTCCACAATTCAAAACACAGGCAGAGAGGGCAAAAAAATGGCCTGGACTTACAGTAGACAATAACAAGCTTGATAACCAAAAAGGGACTTCCAGAAACAGGTGGTAGAAGTGCACTTCAAATATGTCTCAAGAGAACCAGCTGACAGCGGCTGTTGTCTCCAGTAGAGATGAGCTGATTATTAGGCTGGGGAAGTTTCCCAGCAAGCCAAAAACAGGACATGATTAAACCTTATTTTAAACCCAGAGATGCACTCTCTACTAAAATCATTGCAGAATGGCAGAAAAAATGATTCCTTTCCACTCCCTGAATGTTTCTGACAACGTGCTAATACCAAAAGGAAGTATGCCAGCCAAAAGTGAGCCTGTGAGCCAGGGAATATAGTAAATGCTGGCACAGAATGAGGCAACACAGGTGGGAAGGAGGGATGCAAGCCCAAAACATTTCTGGGCCTTCTTCTGGGATGGCACTATATACTTTAATGTGGTGCAGCATTTGTGCAGAATGTTTGAAGGGATTTTCTGATTTGTCTTCCACCCAGGTGATTGCTGTTGTCCTAACCGAGGAATGACACAGGACCAAAATACAGGTTGGATGGGACCTCAGGAGGTCTCCAGTCCAAGCTCCTGCTCAAAGTAGGGTGAGCTATGAGGTCAAAAAGAGGTTTCTCAGGGGTTTGTCCAGTCTAATCTTCTAATGGTGAAGCAAGAAAAGATGTTTTAGGCCACTGAGGAAATATATCAAAAAACAAGACTACAACCTTGAACCCATTATTTGGCCTCCTTTTAAAATTAAACAAGAAATGAGAGGAACAGATTTTGTTGACTTCGAAAAAATAAAATTAGTTTATTTTTAAGCGTTTTTTTCTTAACCATTTACATGAACAAATGATGTCCTGGGTGCTCTAGCAGATTCAATCTCTTAATCTACTCTCATTTTTCAAAAACTGAGACTTTTTTCCCCCCTCACGTTTAAAATGTCCTGCTCACATAAAATCTGAGGCCAGTGTTTGAGCTATGGTTGTTATCAAGTTGGACCAACATTGAAGATCAGAGTCCTGCTGTCCCACAGTGGTATGAGGACATTACAAGATTTGCAAGCAGGGAAGTATTGGTCATGCCATCACATGCAAACACCAGCAAACAGCTGAGCTGTTCCATTTCCCACAGACACTGAGTTAAAGTATTTTCAAATAGTGCTCTTTCCCCACTACTTCACATGGCAAACAAAGAGATTTACAGATGATTTAAGAGAAGATTCAGGCCATCAAAACCACACCTGAAATCCAACCCAGACACAAATCAGTTCAAAAGGGGCTATTACTGTGTTCAGAGAATCAATTAATGAAACTCCTGCTCACAGAGGATATCTGAAACTAAGTACAACCAGCTATTTCCCTCTCCTCATCTGTTCTGTGATTTCCCATGCTCATTAATCAGTCCTTCTGTGGGGTTCTGCAATTCCGAGAGAAGTTTTTGTTTCTTGCTCTCCCAGTACCTCTTCCCAGGTTGTGAGGAAAAGCGAATCATTTTAGAGATCAAGTCAAGAGCTTTAAGGATGGAAAAGTGCTCTTATGATTGCTCCTGCTCAAGCCTAACCATGTTTTAAAGTCCCTTTCACGCAGAACCAAAATAACCTGACAAGTTGGTTATTTATTATAATAAAGGTATTGAGTTCCATGGTGTGAAATTATTGTGCCACCCAAAGGAATTCAAGGCAGTCATCAAACACTGAATATTTTCACCTGTATTTATCTGGGAGGAAATCTGTGGTCAGGACTGGCCTTGCTTCCCTATAATGGCTCTTTAGATTCAGACCTCAACTAAGGTTTGGAAAAACTGCACTGCCCAGATTTTACGATTATACATGGATCAGCACACAAGTGTGGTAAAACTGGTGCCTTGTCCAGAGGACCTCATTGGGAAATGAATTGCAAACACTACTCTTTCTCAAGTGTAGAAAGCTTCTCAGTTTCTTTACTGGAGAATCTGGAGAACTGGAATGAAATCCCAAGTTCATAGTGTGTATCCTGCAAGTTGGGAGGACACAAACTTCACCCAGTCTAGAGACTTGGTCAGCAACAATCCTCCAAAATGATGCCAGTTTGCCTTTTGCCCTCATACTAGTGTACACAGAATGACATCTTGGACACGTGTGATAAAGTGGTGCGTTATTGCTTGGCCCTCTTCCTTTTGTTAGCTGACTCTTCGGGAATTTAAAACCATGAAGAAACTGTGACACAAGGAGAATAAAATATTAACTTTGCCTGCTTGTATGACAACCTACACAAAGTGCACATGTCTGGGGAACTGTGACTGACAGTCTTTTGTGAAGGGTTGTGTTTGAAAATTTGTTCTTTATGGTGACCTCTGCATATCTGTAGCTTCATATTTGAACAGATGTCAATTCACACAAGTGGATTGAGGCTCTTGTTTTTCTTAAGCATGTTTTTGGGTTTTGTTAGGCTGAAGGGTATTGCTAGTGCTGTTTGGGGCTTGAAAAAATACACCATCTATCTCATCATAAAGTATGCATCCTAAGAAAAATGCACAAGGTGAAAATCAGCTGTGAATGTACAAAAAAAATGGTGATTTCCTCCATACAGTAGCCTTAGAGAAACAGGTTTTAATTAGTAGAGACCTCCCAAAACCAGTAGATCTTCAAGAGGAGTGAAAGAGATGAGACAGTAGAACATTTCACACTTACTCAATGCCAATGCAAACACAGAGGGCTTGAAAATAGCAAAAAGCAGAAGAAAACTTGTGCAACCTCTTCTCTGCTGGAGAGGTGAGATCAGGGCCCCTGCTCACAGGACCTGGCACGGGGTCACAGCCATGCAGGCTGGACCCCCCGACCAAAGCACTGACTCCAATTATTATGCAGAAGGTTCGGACTTTGCTTACATGATCAATGCCAATTTTATAAGAATCAATTTTTAGAAACTACTGACTCACGTCAGCTGACAGGTTATGTATGATGAATAAGCAACATAAGAAAACAATATTTAATAGTTTAATGGCTTCAAGTGCAAAGTAAAATTATTTAATTATGCAAATTAAAAATGCTGCAAAGTCTTTATAACCATACAGTTCTAGAATTTAAATTGTATTACTGTGATCATTTGGTGTCTAATGCTGAAACATATTGAACAACTCTTAAAAGTTTTGTGCTTGACTGCAACTGAATAATTAGTAGACTTTGAGGACAATTTCATATTCCACAAGCACAGAGACAGAATTTGTGAAACAGTAATGTTATGAAACAAATCTCATTTGAAGAATAAACTCCACAGAAAAACAAGTTATTAATAAAAAATCCAAACATTGAAGTAAAAGCCTGAATCCTAAGAAGTATAAGGCTGAGTCCTAAAATTTATCTAAACAGTATCTAGCATTACATCGGTAATAAAAGTAGTAGATTAGGCAAAACTGTAATATTTCCTCAAAAGTATGCTAAGGCTACTGTGCAAATTCAGTTTGAAATTAAATGAATTGACAACAATCTCCTTATTTTTAATACATTTAGGCTTCTAGTTTTGTTTACCTGTCTTGTCCCAAAATTCTAGATAAAAAATAGGTTCATTAACTCCTTTTCTAAGTCTGAGGAATGGAACATTTAATATGTGATGAACACCAAGCAGCAATGTTCTACTCACAAAATACAAAATAAGCTGAGCACAACAGTTAAGCATCTGATCCAGTTCCAATACTGCCAGCTTATAAGTGTTTTTACACAAGCACTTCACAAAATACTTAACATTAAAGTCTAAACATCTGTGTAACTCAAATAAATTTGTGATGCTCCCAAAGGGTTAATACTGTCTTGTTTCATTTCTTACATGTAGTAATTTAGCTGTGAACAAAAGCAGCTCCCTGCTGGTTACCTTGGCTAAAGGAAACACAATGAACTGGTAAAAACCAGTTTTATCTCACTGCTGTTGCCTAGGGCTACAGACAAAATGAAGTAAAAAAATTCACATGCAGAGTATTAGGTGCTTATGAAAGATCCAGCAGCGCTGTTGCCTAGTGATTCAGTGAGGAATCAGCACAGGCCAATGAGGTGTTTGGGTACTGAATAACATCCCCGATGACTGCTTTACATCTCCTGCAATTCTGTCATACACCCCCATGATTTCCCAGTGGTGAGAATCACTTTCAAGGGAACCTGCCAGAAAAAAAAAAATTAAACAAATAAACACATCACATATAGCAAGATTACTATTTTTGCTTTTCCCTTTGGATGTTGATACTGCTCTAGATTACATGCCTATCCAATACAAAATGTTCTTCCATTTCTATTAATACTCAATTATTGCTACAATTCTGATAAAAATACCTTAACAATTTAAACTAACCTTTAGTTTTCAAATTGCAAATACATGTTACTGAATTGCAAGGAATACACTACAGCAAAATTCATCTTATGCTTTTCAAAAAAGCTGCAAATGATGATTTTGATATTTATCATCAGCAACTTTGTCTGTAATGCGGAAAGATAGTAGGGCTTTTTTACCCCCCACATTTCAAGTTCTGGGGTATTTTTATTGTTGCTTTGGTTTAATTTCAGTTTGTTTTGCAGTTCCTTGTGCTCTTGTACACAGTAGATTTGTTGACATGAAAGCTGCCTCATTAGCATGGACTATATTTTGGAAAAAAAATAAGCTACTTCAAAGATAAAGCATCTTTTACCTCAAAGAAGAAAAAGAGATCTCTCCCCACTAAGACTATATATGTGCTCTACTTTAGTGACATTTTGTCTCCATATTAAAAAATAATATTCATATTAACAGAGCACATAATACATATTTAGCTGAAGTAAGTCTGCTGAAGGAGAGCAGGAACATTTCACAAAAATCTTTTCATCTTCAACATCTCTAATCCTAAAAGACATATTCCTGTATAGAAGGGTAAACAACATGAACAAAAATACAGACTTTTTTATTAAAAGATCACCCTCAATTTCTTCTCTGAGATCAAACTTTGTTTTCTATCTGGCCTCTGTCATTGATCTCTTTTTGATGCTTCAGAGGAAGATGAAGTATTTTCATGATGGATGTAGTCTAACGTGTCATACGAGCAAAAGTATGTCAGGACTCCTACAGTAATTTGCTTAGGAAAAGGAGACCAAACAAGGGTAATGAAATGTGTATCTCCAAATAGTTCTACTGCCTATTCTAATCTTTGAAAGCCCCAGAGAACTACTTATTGTCCAAGAATGTGTTTCTTTTCACCTATTAAAGTGCAGTTGGTGTTTAACAGAGAATTACTGTTCTCATGGGAATGACAAATTGAATCCATTTGTTTAATGCATCAAGATGGATTTGTCAGTGTGTGACAGTAAAACACCTTAGACAGAGGTGAGTAAGATGGTATGTCCCATTTGTCCACAGGACATTGAAACCTTCTGCCACTTGATGGTTAGTCTGAAATATGTAACACTAAAATTATATTCCAACCATGTAACCATGAACACTCTCAGTAACCACGTAAACATTTCTTAGAAACTTAGTACAGTGTTCATATTTATTGCATGACCATGACTTCCTCAAAGTATGAATCTTGTTACCTCTGAAAAAGACACCAAAAGTCCCTAAAACTATCCAAAAAGGACTATAGTGTTGCTATTCACCTTATATGCCACCAATATGCCATATTTGATTATTTTAATGAACCTTATAGCAGCACGAATGCCAGGTATCTAATACAGTAATTAAAAATATTTAAATGTGATATACCTTGAAAAACACTCTTGCTTCTTTTGGGTTTTTTTCCAAGGAATTTGCAACAACAGAAGCTAGGCAAGTACAGGTGTACAATGTAAGCAACCTACAGAAATGCAGTTTGCAAAGCTTAGGAGTATGAGTGCAAGAAATTTATTATCTCAGTATGTCCAAAAGGTCTCACTGGACCACATTTGGTAAACAGGAATGTAAAATCTTACAAGGCTTAAATGAACAGTGAAGGGGGAAATTCAGTATGGGAAGCAGAAAGATTAATTTAGATCTTGGATACCCTTCATTATCCTTTCTCAATTTTTGAGGGAAGGATGGGCTCCCTAAGGACCTAGAAAAGATCTTCTAACTGCAAGATCTCCAGAGAAAGCCTCACAAAGTAGCTGGAATGCTGCAATAGATAGAGAAGATCTGGAGGAAGAAACACAAGAAAATTATCTAGTACTTTTCTTTTTCAACCGTTTCCATTAGTGCAAGTCTGTATGTTGCAACCATTTCTGAAATAATTAGAATAAAGTTTTTCTGTCTCTGAATCTTTTCGAGTATTACTGCTGATTGAGTGACCTGGCAACACCAAGTACTCCATTTGTCAACTGGAAACCCTTGGGCTGTTGCTCACTTAAGTTTAGGGATTCCCAAGAGCTTTAGTCTTTTACCAAGCAACAAAAGCTGAGCAGTAGGCTACAGTGACAGATACCAGTCTAGTAATGTATATTTTATAATGTAATTCCAGCTAGGTCCAATACATAGATAGCTGTGTAGTTATCTCCTCACTTTTTACAGATGTTGGTCTGGTAGGTGATGACCTCTACTTTTAGCAATGACCAGCAATTTTGTCTGCTTTTGTCTGTGTTAGGCATCCACATAGAAATGTTAAATAAACCCATTTTTAAAGTGAAAATTACTGAAGAAAGATCTTTTGCAATATTTTTTCAGCAGTAACGAACGCCTGGTACATCTAGAAAGCCTACTAACGGGGCGTATTTCTCACTATACCACACCCAACAGAAGTTTGATGGCAATGAATGGAATAGATTTTTAAATTACCATATGCATTGCTATGACAATCTCACTTTCCAAAAGGGAGTGTACTTTCTTTCAGTTATCTTCCTTTAGAAATTTTATAGTAATTTGAAAAAGCAATTACCTGCAAATATGAAAATGAAACAATTGAAGTGAAAAGCAAAATAGTTGTTGCTACATTCCTAATATGATGATGATGACATACAAAGCCAAGTATGCCTGAGAAAGTAATGGAAATTCAGACTTGTCCCTACCTTCAGTGGCACTTCCAAGGCTGTGGTTTGCTGCAGGGACTCCATTGTTCTTTTTACCAATGCTGTAAGGTAAATTCAAAAACCTACAGCTTTATTTTCCATGTTAGAATTGTTATAGATATACTTATATATAAATAAAAAAAAATCACACTTTAATTCTGTTATATAATACCTGCATTTCTGCATTAAAAAACTACCATTTGCAACTTTTTCAGATTATTTTAAAGAATTTTATTTTAAAGATATTTTATCTCTTGTGAACAGTTTAATTTCTTTTTTAAAATTGAATTTTAGGGTAGAATTTGCAGAATTATTTAATTTATATATCCCATATATCAAGAAGTACAGCACTACTACATTTCATATTAAGGTATATAGAGCATGTGTGAGTGCTCAGTTTTCAAGTTCAATACTCGTAACTATTGGTTTGATGACATTTTATACATTTTCATTTTCTTGTGCAGCCATAAAGCTCAATTTTAAAAAATGAAGTGAGAAAATAAACCCACAAGAATCTGAACTTTTAAAAATATTTTACTCTTCAAAGTAAAAAGATCAGAGCCAAATTTTTAAAAAATTCTTCCCTGTGGGAGAGCAGAGCTATCAACACTCTAAACAACTAAACTTCAGTACAATTCACGTAACTTAACAACTCATCATGCCATAACACTATGCTCACTATTGCCATGCAAATGCATCTATAATTATTTCAAATCAATCATTTGGGATCAGATTTGTCATCACTGGTCCTGCCAATTAGTGTTTTGCTTGATAAAGATTGCTGCTGCAACACATACTGTTCTAATAAAAATCAAACAGAGATTCAACGGATCAACAGCTTTTAAAAAAGAAGTAATTTTTGGCTAGTGAAAGTGAAATAGGAATACCAGGTGGCCCCAGAACCTCCACTGCTCTGACAGGATGGATGACTAAATAATGCATGCTGTCATGTGCCTCACAGACCTGAGAAAGAGCAGGGTCTGTGATACGAGGTGGTAACTGCTAGAGCGAAACCCACATGATTACTGAGCAGCTTCCTTTGAAGTTATCCCTCGCTGCACATCACGGTTCTTTGGCAGCTGAGGTTAGAGGCAAAGGAGTGGCAAGAACTTTAAGAAGCTGTGGATGTTGTTGCTCTGGCTGCTGCCAAAACCTTTTCTAATGATGCCAGCAATGAAGAGCAGTCTGTAACGTTTCATGTCACATCACTGACACTGAGGCTGGCTTGATAATAATGATGAGGATAACCAGCTTCTACCTGAACAGTCCTCAGACCATGCTGGCTCACTCAGACTTGTGTGCTAATGAGCTGTCATAAGCTTTTCCATGAAGTCCGAATTATGCAGTAACTCAAAGAATCAGCAGATCAAGTGCCAGAGCTGAGGAAACCAAGATATTTGTTGACACATCTACATACAGCTACACATGTAGACTTGGTTCACGTTCGATTTGAAGTAGTTCATGGTCCAGTGTGGGAGAGAGCAACAATTTTGGAGCGCACAAACAAACATTGCAACCCACAGATTGTGAAAGGAGAAGTGCTGGCCTAAATAATTACTCATTTGTAATCCAGTCCAAGTCAACATGGCTATTAATAGAGGAACGTTGGGCTGCCTCTGTCTTGAGAAGCCCACTCTGAATTTCAACAAGCTGTCAGCTCCAGGAGGTCAGCAATGCAGCAGGTGCTGGGGCACCCCAACCAGGTGGGATGCCTTCAGAAGGCTCAGTGTGTTGCCAGTCAGTCCTGGGTAAACATTTTTTCCAAGCTATGACTGCACAAAACTTTCGAAAGGACAACACCTGATTTCTGCACTTCCCTTGCAGAACCACTCAGCTCTGTATGTTCCACCAGACATTTATGAAGGGCATACTCAACTCTGTACAGCCTAACATTTTTTGTGTTAGAAAAATAAACAGCAATAGAGCATTTGGGCAATGGGAGGAATAGGTCATCTTGACAAAATGAGCTCCAACAGACAGTAAAAGATGGAGCATGAGTCAGCAGCATCAGTTCCTGGGTTGAAAGATGTGAGGGGTATGGCAAAGGGTGCTGCCTGCCTGTGCACTGAGTTAGACCAGTTTTCTCCTAGTTCTCTAGACCTCTGAATTTGACTAGTTCTGTCCCATTTAACTGTTATCCCCAAAAGGGGATTCATGATGGCAGCAATGACTGCAACAGCTTTCTCTGTTGGTTCACACACGTTTTGCTCTAAGGCATCTGGCACCACCAGAATTCTGCTGCATTCTTAAATACTCTTAATTTTAAAATGCACAGATTAATGTGGCCACATCAGTGAACACACCCAATGGTTCCTCATTCACTTTGACAACCATTATTAAAAACCTCTCCATGGGTTTGCCCAATGGTTCCTCATTCACTTTGACAACCATTAAAAACCTCTCCATGGGTTTCCTTCATTTTCTTTTTTCCTTTTTTTTCTGTCAGTTCAGCTCCCTGTTCTATTTCTCATATCACACTGACTTCTTCTCTAACCAGAGTTTAGTGGGTGGCATAGTAAAGCCATTCATTTCAAGCAATCTGAAGTTGTTGTGCCTGCATTTCAACCTTTTGAAACCACTCCTTTGCAAATATCAAGAAAAAGCAGCTGGATTGTCATTCCTGTTCAGTGGTCTGCTAAGACAGTAAACAGTGAAGAAGGAAGCATTTCAACTACGTTACAGTATTTGCACAAAAAAAAATAGGTATAGTGGCTGAATACCTTTAGGCTGGAAATTTAAAGGTCTAGATTTTGGAGAGACAAAACTCTGGAATAGTGGTAGTAATTTTTCATATGAAGATTATAATTAATAAAAGAGACCATATGGCATGGGGGTATGTAATCACAGGAGAGGACCCCTTCAGTCCCATGTACATAATATCTGATTCTCCCTCTACTTTCTCAAATCTCCTTGAAAATTTCCCTCTTTCTCCAGGTTCAGAATAAATAATCAGACATCCACAACTCTATCTTCTTTATCTCATCTACATTTTAGTGTAGTCCCTAAAAAACAGAACCACAGCATTTTAATAGATCTGTCTCTACCACTCTTAATTTTTTGTTTCTTTTCTAAGATTTAGACTGGAAACTTTGGGGATAATGATTATTTCTGCTCAGTCAAGAATCTAGTATATCTGGGGCACATAAATTATTAATTTTAAAACATTCCTTTACAGCCAGCCATATACTGCAATGGCATCTGTAAAATGCTGTTCTCCCAATCTTTGCAACTTAACTCTCAAAACCCATAGTCAGCAATTAGAAGAGTTGTTGATTATAGGCATCTTGAAATGCTTTGTAAGTGCTAAGTATGCGCACTAAAATATTATATATAAAAAATGCTGACAGCAAAGTTAAAAGATTATAGAGGAACTGAAATTTTAACATATGTTTTAACAAATATTAGGTTTTCTTGATACTGACCAGAATAAATATGCTTATTGAAAGTGCTGTGAATAGGAACAAAGAAAAGACACGCATGCCTGCTGTGGAACAAAAGCTTATTTGTCCCTATCGAACTGAAGACATTTTTCAAGTGCACTCACCTATGAAATTATGACTCCAGAAACATGTCAAAGCTGGCCAGATATATGATCTATGGAACAGGGATTTTTGCAAATTGAAAGCTATCTAGAGGCATCTTTAGTTTACGCACCAGTGTTTTTCAAGTTAGAAAAAGGCAGCGCAGAGGACAGAAAATGTCACTAACTTGTGATGACCAGTTCATTCTTTTGTTCTTCTGTTACTGCAGTCCCCTTTTGAACATGTGCACATTTTTATGCAGCTGCCTCAGTACCCAGTAAGCATAAAATTGTAGCAGAAAAAAAAGAAATTTCATGGAACTTGTATGTGAGCCAAAAATGTGTACTGGCAGATGTTTAAAAGAAGTATAAGATACTGTTCTTTAGGTAGCAACTGATCTTAATAGCAAAGTAAATAGGCTTAATTTATCTTGATTTTTTTTTTCTTAGACTGGTCATTTCGGTGTTCTTATACCTGGTAAAATATTAGAAAAATTGTTTCAAACTCTACATTGTACATGTACCAAAAATAAGAACAGATGCAGAAATTCTTCAATTCTATCAATACGGTATAATTATAAATGAGTTCTAAAAAAAAACCTTTAAAAATTACTCTAATGCACTGTGATATTGAACACAACACACTGGAATACATAAATTTCTACAAAAAGATGTTATTTCAAGTACCAAGTATCTTTCATTTAATTATCACTAATGGATGCAATTAAGCAGGCAGAAAGACACGGAAGAATCCACAGTAACTGCCACTGGCAAAGTTCACCTTTCAAACCCACCAGCTATTTATAGAACACACACAGAAGCCAGATTTTACAGATGTAACTACAGGTATCCCTGTACTTTAAAAAAAGAAAAAATTATTCTGCTTTCCTTCACCACAAAGTGTATCCCCCTTCTAGCTGTAATGCATTGAGCATAATCCAAGGGCAACGAGGCACTTCAAACTTAGCATGGAGCGGCAGTGTCAGAAACAGTCCCCACCAAACGAAAAATTGGGTTCTGCCATTCCTAAATACTCTTCCAGAGCCTCTACACAGACTCACAGTCTGATTTGGGGACAGATTGTCTACCTGATTACACAGACTTCAGGACTCAGAGATGCTGAGCCTTCCCAAATCCAAGAACCCAGTTTTTGGCATTCCCATAACATCATCTGCCTTTCTACTTCCTGGGGTGCTGGAAAGCTCAAGATATGAGGAAGCCAGACAGGCAAGCTGGCTAGAAACCAGCGAGATTATTGATGGTAAAGCTGAGAGTCTTCTGCCCAAGCCAAACAAATTTCTGCCAAATGTTTTGATCTGAACTTCCCAAGCACCCTCTAATAGGAAATTAGTATTTTAAAAAGCTCTTTTGCTGTCATGTTCTTGCCCTAAACAGAGAATTGAGGGAAATAATATGCCACATCTTTGATGAAAATTGCACCATTCAGAGTAGTATGTGCTTCATTGTATTTCAAAGTATGTCAAAGCTTGGACAGTCAAAACCTTCTTATAAATAAATGATGTTCTGCCTTGTCCATTGAGAGTGAGCCATATGTGTTCTATAAAACTGCAGATGATGGATTCCTTTTGAAGAAGGTATCCTTCCAAAATGCAGATAAGACCTTGTGATGACCCACCTAATGCAGTATTTTGTGCAGAAGTAGATAAAGAAAAAAAGAACAATTTTTGCTTGCCTCTTGTTTATTAGATTCAAAGGATTCCAAATCATCTGTGCATTATTAGATACACTATACATGGGATTTCTGTATATTTAAAAGTACAGAAAATTCTTATTGGAGCATATGAAGTCCTAAGCAAGACTAAAGAAAGCACCAATATTACAATCCCTTGTGGCAATTTTCAGCTGGGAAGTCCTAGAAGCAAATGGACATTCTAATGTTGTGAAACAATTCAAAAAAGACACTTCCATCATGGAAATGCTGCTGAGAAGGCTTATATCCTGCACTATGATCTAATTAAATATTACTATTTACCTTATGTTCTTCATTTATAAGTCTTAAAAATATTTTAAGTTTTATATCCATTCTACAAACAAGAAAAAGGAGACATATTTGTTGTTGCTTTCCTGAAAAAGTAGATCAGAAGCATGAATGGAATCAGAATGCAAACATGCTGAATAGTAGGCCAGTGCTTCTTGGATCACATTAAATGCTGGTGAATAACACAGCACTGACGTGTAATCCATTAAAACCCTCAAACACTGCTCTTTAGCTTTAAGTCCACGTCTGCCTTTACTGAGCTTTGTGACTGTACAACTGAGATTTCTCTCTGGATCATTAAACTGCAGGCTGGAAACTGCAAGTCAGCAGATTCTCTAATTTAAAGTTTCTGAATGGACAAAAGCTCATTAGATATGCGAAGACAAAGCTGACCGCTAAAGAATATTGGCAAATAAAAGTAAGAACAGTAAGGATTTTAAGAAAGGGTGAAAGAACTTTAGGTAAAGAGATGAAAACCATATTTAGACTTTCAAAGCACTTAAGTGAATTAGGAGCACACATCCTACTGACACTTCCTTGGTTTAACACTCAGATATCTAATCTGTTACCTCAATCAGCAGCTCCTGAAATAATTGGAAAAGATTAGGAGAAAAGAGTGTTCCTATTTAGTTTCATCTGAAAGGAATCTAGGTCAACTGCTCTCAGAATGCTCTGCGATGTGAACCAAAACTGTTCACACCATGGACTGGGACAATAGGGAGATCTGCTTCAGCATGTACTTCCGACTGGAAGTAAGATGCTGGTGCAGATACACCCTTTCTCTGCCTATTCAGATTGTATTAAATCCTCATTAATGACACTGAAGAAGCACCAGCTTTGGACCCTTTTAAGACACCTTAGGTTAGTTCTTCTACCAGTAGCAGAACTATTTGGAAAATAGAGGCAGGGAGGCTGGAAGGAACCTTTGGAGGTTACCTGGTCCAGCCCTGCTGCTCAGAGAGGGCACCCTGAGCTGGTTGCCAAGGACCTTGTCCAGATGGCTTTTTTACATCTCCAAGGATGGAGACTCCACAACCTCTCATGGCAACTTGTGCCAGTGCTCAGTCACCCTCAGGGCAAAACAGTGTTCCCTGATCTTCAGAGAGAACCTTTTGTGTTTCAGTTTGTGCCCATTGCCTCTGGTCCTGTCACTGGGCACCACCACTTCCTCCAGATACATATATACAGTATATATGTATTTTTTATATATATATATATATATATATTCTTTTCCCTGGGCTGAACAGTCCCAGATCTCTCAGCCTGTCTTCATAGAAGAGATGCTCCAGTGTGTTCATCATCCTTGTGACCCTTCATTGCACTCACTCCAGTCTTGTACTGGGGAGCCCAGAAGTAGATGCAGTACTCCAAGTAAGGCCCCCCCAGGGATGAATAAAGAGGAAGGAAATCAATGTCTCAGGTTGGTCTTTTTTGTAAAGAATAAGACAAGTTATCACTCTTCTGTTCTGACAGGAGTATATCTGAAAGTTCCTGTGATGCAGAATTTTCTTTTTTTCTTTGCCTCTTAGGGCAAAGTAGAGACAAATTGAAAAATCAATCTTCAGTCAGCAGAATGAAACAAACTTCCATCTTGAACACCCAAGTTTAGCAGCCTATGTTAAGTGCAATGACAATTTCCAAGGTATCTCGGACCTCTAGACTGCCCAGGTCCATTTTCTAAAGGTCATCTTAGCAACTTCAATTACAGGGTGATAACTTTGAAGCACAACAAGGAATTTACAGGTATGCTTTTCCTGCACATTGTAGCTACACCTGGAGATCAGGAAACTAATTACTGTGCAGTACATACTTTAAACTTGAGTATTTGAACTGCACTCTTTTTGTATCTTCAGAAAAAAGCCTCCAGTCATCATGTTTCCATAGTGGGATAATGTATTACTATTATTCATACAATAGCTGGAGGTTTTTTCTGTTACACTTGAAAATACTGATTTTTCGGAATTTGCTACAAATTCACACTAGTAATGGAGATCTGAATTTGACCCAAGGAGGGCAGAATCTATGATTTTCTATATGTATAAGCAACCATGAATAATTTTTATCTTTTGGGTATAATATTAGCTCTATACTTAATGCAATTTGATGGAAAATAAGATAATAAAAATCCTTCTATGCTGTCCTACAGATCTCTTTCAATATACTACGATTCCTAACTCTGAAATTATGTCACTTTTAGACATTGCCTTTTCTGAACAGATATTGCAATCTCCAATAAATCGTATAATTTTTTTTAAATTTAAATCAGATTTTAATTCCTGTATTTAGAAGTCAAATGTTAATATATTAACTTAATTCATTATAATGCCCTGAATATATTGAGCTGAAATATTTCCCAGGTAGCTTGTTTAGATTAGATAGAGGTTTAATGTTCTCATTTTGAACTAATACTCACAAGAGGGATCAGTGATGAAATGAGACTAATATAGCAAATTGCACTGTTCAAATGAACGCAGCACGGGAAGGTGAAATTAATTTTTTATTAAATGCTTAGGCTATAATGGAAGATATTTCTTGTATTGGTTCATTTAAAATATTTGTGACATTATGCTAATTGGTTTAGCCAAACATATTGTTGAGCTTTGGTCAAACTAGACCAAAGTTTGTGAATAAACACTTGGTGCCTACAGGAATAAATCCACTGCTTAACAGAGAAGAGACCCAACAGTCTGCTATGTGCCCTCGCTTGCTTGCTAAATTTGTACCAGATGCTGAGACAAACTCTGGCTTACAGAATAATGTCTGGAAGTAAGCCAAAGGCATGAACTTTTAGTAACCTTAACCTTGAGAGTGCCATCATGAAGGTTTCTTAATATAAAAAAGCAGTAAACTAACTTAAAAATTACAGTCTAGTATAACCTTACATTAATGCTTCTTTGTGTAACAGGCCTCAGTCTAAAGTACTTCAAACTGGTTTATTTCCTTCTAAAACCTTAGAGGAAATATTACTTACTTTTACAGGATTCACACAGTGGGTGATGGAATCTTGATAAAAAAACTAAATACAAATAAGCATGGTAATGAATTCCAAATGAGTATATCACGTTTTATCTACATAAGAGCCAGTGGTGGAAAACATTCAGAAAAATCTGCTTAGTATACATTTTCTTAATTGTGAGAATCAGTGTGTTTATTCTTGCTACATAAGTTCTTTATTCTCTGAGAAATCACAGGATATAGAGAGTAAAAATGGGGTGGGAGGGAAAGATTTTTTTTGTATTTACCTGAAAATTCCTCGATTTGAGAATCTTCTACTTCAAACAACAATTCATCATGGATCTGGGCAATTAACCTGAAAAATTTCAGAGACATCAGATAACATATGCAAAAAAATTTTAACAGTGCTTTTCATTCAGGGATAAGTTAAAGTAAAAATAAACATCCAAAGAAAATTTAAAAATAATTAATGGACTTAACAGAATTGCCGCTCCCCATATTCTGGAAACATAAAGGCCACGGTTGTAAGCCCAAATTGTGCTTGCTAACTTATAAATGTCTCTCAGGGATTTGATGGCATGACAAGGCATTACTTAAAACCAACATAATTTGCAGAAAAATGCAACGAATTATTGAGAGAGACTATGTTTTGTTAATATAGCTTATTTTTTGGACTGGATATAAAGAAGAAATTCTTCCCCATGAGGGTGGTGAGGCACTGGAACTGGTTGCCCATAGAAGTTGTGGATGCCCCATCCTTGGCAGTGTTCAGAGCTGGGTTAGATGGGGCTTGGAGCAACCTGGTCTAGTGGAAGGTGTCCCTGTCCATGGCAAGGGGCTGAACAAGGTGGTCTTTAAGGTCCCTTCCAATCCAAACCATTCTGTGATTCCATGATTTAAATTAAATGTCACTTGTAGACTTTTCTTAATACCTTTTCTTAATAATAGCAGTTATTCAAGTAAATAATTCTTTACCAATGGCTGAACCATCAATATGGTTATGACTTATAACTTTTCACAGCTTCTTAAGATAGTTTCATGCTGCCTTAAATTACAATGTGACATTGACTAACAGTGTGGTAAGCTCTAATAATAGACCTTAAATTATTAGTCACGTACAACACAGTCAGAAGCAGAGTGAAACAGATTAACATATTTCTAATAGGAAATTGGGACACAGGACACAAAAAAGAAAAAGATTAAAAGACCAGGATCATCTGTAGCAAGAGAATACAGTTACATAAAAAGTTGTAATTTCTAATTCAAGTAAATTAATTAAAGCAAGAATGTCCTCGTAACCATTCAAATGACATGTAAAAGGTATAAATCAGAACAGTGAATATTAAAGATTAATAGACAGTGAATCAATCTAATAAGTGAAAATAATTGCATTCATTAAACCAGTTCAATAAAAACACGATAGACTGGTTATTGTTTGTACCAGAGTAGTGTCTCATGCCTTCAGTCAGGATTAGAGCACCATATATTCTGAATATTTGGTAAGGAAAAGTCCTTTCTTAGAAGAACTTACAGTATACATAAAAACTTCATCATAAATTTATCAGGATTTAGGAATGGAAGAATAGGATTTTCAAAACCTCGCAGCATTGTAACAACTGATCACCTCACGTTCATGCGAAAAGTAAAACAGGAGGAGCAGGGCTGCACCACAATTAAGTGCTACCTTATGTGTGCCTGAAAACCTGTGGAAGTAATGTAAATTAACTCAAATTTTCTCTCTGGACAGCAAAATAGACTTGATACAACTCTACGTGCTCCAGTTCACCTACTGAAAGCAGCCCAGCTCTTTTAGCTTGGGTCTCCATCTGGGCTAAAGGACCCTGTTTCTCACCCGCATCATCCTGAACAGCACAGTCCATCAGCTCAGTTATACTGCCAGTTATCTCAGGAACTGCACGGAACTGCAGAGTTACATCTGCCCCATCTTGCACATCTGGTGATTAAACTGAAGTTCAGGACAATGTTCTCTCTGCTAAATACAGAACTAGAAGTTGGCATTGCTGGTTCTCTGTCTAGCTCTGCTGCTCTCCTAAGCAATGCCCATTCAGTTAGAAAACGGGAACAATAATTGTGAGATCTAAGAAATCAGTATTTCTAACACACTTCTACTTTCAAATGAAAGATATTACAGAAGATTTAATTAATGCTAAACATGATTTCCTAGATTCATGCCAAGAAGTGAAATAGTATACACTATTTCTTCCTTAATGTTCACCAAACAAGTTACATATTTTTTGATGATGTTTTTTCTCTTTTTCTTACCCATTTCACAAAAAAGTAATGGATTCTGGTCTTACAGTACAAGGCCACCTGTATTTTTTCAGGCTTGCTGTAATAAGACTTGCATGCAATATGCTGTTCCACAGAAGGAAGCATTCAATTTGACATCAATAAAGATGAAAGAAAAAAAATCAAAGCAATTTGTACATTCAAAATTTAAAGCTTTCACCATTCCCCTGCATGCACCCACCCAGCCACTGCAGATTCTGAGTGAAAGAAGTTTGAAAAAGTCCCTACACTTTTGCTTAATAGCTTAATTGAATCCTCTTCACTTTGAAGGAATATTGCAATAGCAAGCTCCTCTCATTATCTCGTGCTAAAAGGTACGGCCAACTGGATTAGAAACTGCAAACCAGGCAGAGACTAGTATATTTTTATTTCTACAGATGATAAGAATGCCTTTGATTTTGAAACTAGGATTTTATTAACTCTGTTCTTACCTGACTGAAAATTAGGCATGATTTTTGATGAGTACACATATGATTTCCCTTGCAGAGAAATGCGACTTGCATCTGAGCATGCCAGTGGTGTGTAACTAGAAATAATGCTACGGCCTGACCCTTCAAATGCAGAAATATTTCTGTGACTGCCAGTCTGAACATGGCTTTTGACACCACTTTAGTGTGCCCAGAATACAATAACCATCTGAAACTATTATGCTGCACTATAGAATTTAAAAAAGAAAATATTTTTCATTTTCTTAGCACTACATTGATCATTCTTCCAGTTTCATATAAAGTAACACAGATACTAAACTTCTCAGGCCTTCAATGGATCTGCCCAGCTATCACTACTATATCATAATCATATTAATGAATTATATATGCCAAAACTAATCAAACTGTTCTCAAAAGATTTTTTTCATTTTTCTGTAGTACCAGGCCAGTTGTCTAATAAAAGACCTAATGAGGATTTTGTTTGTTACTGTAAATTAATATATTCCAGGTCTGGACTCCTCTGTTCTAAAGTACAGAATTGCAAAGCTTTACATGACTACTTCAAACATCTAGAAATAAGTACACTATTGAACTGAACTCAACGAAACAGCTATTACCTTATCAGTGAGCAGCTGTATTTTTCTTTATCATTAAAGGAAACAAGTTTCTGTCTAAACTTGAAACTAGAGCACTGTGGCATGACATGCTGCAGGCTCCAGTGTAGGTATATTCACTGAAAGAGGCCAGTGTAGGCAAGGGGTTAAAAAAAGACAAGATTGCCATAGCCTTTATCAGAAGGAGGTTTTTAACAGTGATGTGCAGTGTTTCAGGATGTTAGAATGTGCCAAGAGATGCTCAAACTAATTAAATTCATGCTTCTTCTACAGACAAGGGACTAAGGCTGGTTCTGACCTAGATGTTCTGAACTCACACTTGGAAAACCCCAGCTCTGTGCATTGACTTTGTGGGGGTGCCACCTCCCAAAACAGCTACCTGAAGTTAGGCAGAGATTAACCCTCTCTACATTTTTGTGATGCATTTTTGCATCAGCAGGGAAATTTTTACTGCTGTTAACAACACACCCAAAGCATAACATGGTTTAGCTTTCCAGACTGGTCTGTAGGAAGATGATACAGAATATAAAACACCAACAGTTCAGTGGTGGACTTGGCAATGCCAGGTTAACAGTTGGACTCAATGAACTTAGAGGTATTTTCCAACCTAAGTGGTTCTATGATTCTTTATTACATCGAGCTGTCTGTTTTAAGAATTTGAGTAGAAAATAAATTAAAATAAGGTTTAAAATTGGGCAACTGGAAAAGCTCTAAATAAGAGGGTTTGATCATCATGCATAACATAGCTTGACTCAAAGATCTTAAAGGTCTTTTCCAACCTAATTGATACTATAATTCTGTAAGGAATCAAGGACAGCTTATTCTGACCAAGAGCCAGGCTGAGAGCCCAGACTAAAGTTTAAGATGGTTCCTGTTGGATACTTCTACATCTTCAGAAAAAAAATGGTGCAGCACCTGGCCACAGGTTGTCTGATTCTGAACTAGAGCACTCCAGTGTAAAATTTCCCTCACAAATGACATATTTTATTTCTAACTTGAAGACATACTGAGAACTAAATCATATCTGAACAAGAGATTTCCGAAGGCAAAAGGTTTCTCTTTGAAGAAGGAGTAAAGAAAAGGAATTATTTGAAATCCATCATAACTTAATGGTTTGAGTAAAAATTCTAGTGAAAAAAATCCTATAATATATCTTAAGAACTTAAAACAATGTTAGTGGTTAAGTTGTTCAGTTTTTATATAAGCAATAAAAATGTAAACATGAAAAAGTTACTAAAAGTACCCCACTTTAAATCGGGCATTAATGATCACTTGGTAGCAAACCAAACATTTTGAAATATTTTTAAAAAATATTTTCTAGAATATTTTCTAAAGTATTTTAAAAATATTTCTCATTTTCTATTCCAACAAGGTTTTTATCTTATTTAAAAAAGCACAATGTCTCTGATCACTGAAACTAAGGTCATACAACAGTATCAGATTTTATATCCCAAATATTAATATCCTTGTCTCTCATCCTATGTTACTCCCTTTTTCTGATATAATAAATCAATCAATAAAATAATAATCCAACTAGTAACATCAGAATTTTTGTTTTGAATTTGAAACTAATAAATGCCTAATGGGAGACTTCAAAATCGCAGATAAGGGAGTACACAATTACAAGCTTTGTATATAAAGATAAGTTTAAAAATAAAACCAAAAAGTATAAAACCTGTTAAGTGGTTAGGGGAAAAAAAAAGATAAAAACACTAAGGTATTTTGAAATCAGACAAATGGGAGATTATGAAAAAAAACCCCAAACCCAAGCCACCAAAACCAAAAAACAAATGGAAATAAGTTTCATATTAAAAAAAAAAAAAATTAATCACTTGAAAAACTGACACATTCACACTTAATAAACTAATATTTAATAAAATAAAATACTGACTTAAAAGCATGTAATGCAACACTTCACCAGAAAAAGTCAGAATGGCTGCTCATGTAACAAACATTTGCATGGATTTCAAGAACACTTAGAAACTACGATATACAATGATTTTGTGGAAGGACTTTTCAATCTTATATTTCAGAACCTAAGACTCATCCCCACAAGCCAAGGAAGATGAAAATCTGCAGACAGACAAGCTATTCTTCTACAAATCTTACACCTCCCTCCTGAAGCATCTGCTACTGGCCACACTCAGCAATAATGGACCAGATGGAAGTTGGATCCAATTCCTCTTAGAAATATCTACATTCCCTATACTGAAACACCATTTATTTTCTGATACTACTAATACTACCTGTTATTTAATTGTGCCACAGTTTCCCCACAGAAGTACACAAATTCCAGTGGGCAGATGCCTATTGTCATGTAAATAAGGAACAAGATTATTAGAATTTTGTAATATTTTGTAGAATTTTCCCTTTCTAAAATTTTTTTTTGAAGCTGTACCTATCAGGATTCCTAATGTGGTAATATCAAAAGTTATAGCTCAAGATACATCATGCCTGCCTAGATGTTACTTGCATTAACTTTAAGCTACCTCTTTCAACGTTTTCTGGATAAAGACCAAAATACTTTAACCATAAAAATCCAGCAAGCCTGTGAAATGGGTTTTCTCAGCAGCTATATCATGAAGAGCGGGAAACTGAACAGATGGCTAATTAAAGAGAATAGAATTTTTGTACGTATCCAAAATGTTTGAAAACATACCAATCTAAAAGGTGACCTACAAAAGGGTTTTATAAATGAAATATATTTATTTGTATTGAATGTCTTACATAAAAGAATAGTGAAAAGCCTGCTACATCATGCATGTCCCTTTTGGCTGTGATATTTCAGCATGTTAAATATATTTAGCTCTTTCTATAAAGAATAAATTACTCTGACTTGCTCTGGCTCACTGAGTATGAAGTGTTCAGGTAACAGCTCACCATCTTGTGGATATATGAAAAAGACTGCTTTGGCTGCTTGAGGAAAGTGATGATTATTCTAAGTTACAGCTTGCCTAGAAATTCAGTGTTATTTGGCTACTTTGGGAGGCAAAGAGCTCCATATTGGACAGCAGCTACGGAGAGTGCAATACGACCTGGGAAGTTTCCTTCTGCTACAGAAACAAAAGCATTTGTCTGTGAAACAACAATCTTATTCTCCTCTCAAGCAGAATCCAATACTTATCTTTTCCTTATGGCTCAATTTCTCTAGTATTTGTCTAAGGATAAAAGATAACCATCTTGCTAAAGTTAATCCATTAACTGGGTGGAAATTTTGGGCATATACTGAGTGGGAATTGTGGGCAGAATACCAGAGCAAAAAGCATTTATTTGAAAATCCTGGTTAACTGCTAGAGAAGAAACATGAGTGAAAACAGTTCTTTAACTCCTGAAGAAACAGATAAAGGGATGGAATATTTACATCCAGAATTAAAGATCAACACATGTAGCAGCAGCCTTAAGAATTTTACTCAATGTATTTGTTTGAAACTATGATCTAATCAAGAAGTTGGGTTTATTAGTATGTCCTCTTGTATGAGTCTGACAGATTATAAGCAGTTTACAAAGTAATAATGATAGAATCCCTACACGCCTTATAAAAATGCCTCTAGATTCTTGTGTTATACTAAAACTGAAACCACTTCCAAGAAATGAATCATTTGTGATTTAGCAAATGACTTCTATCTGAAAAAAAATCCAGGTCATATAATACAAAGCTTGTTCTGGGAAATAAGAGTTGTTTCTAACTAATTTAGCTATCTGTAGAAGTGAGTTGCATTTACAGCTCACCAGCACAGAAAATCATTAGGTTGATTAAGGTGTTTGTTCCTTGAGGAAGACATACAAAACTCCAACATCCACTGCTTTTGAACAGCAGCTGGGACCAAGAAAATAAACCTTTTATTTCCTGATGGCTTCTCCTTTTCAGATCACTCATTTATATTTGGCCTGTGGTTGAACCTGTCTCTTTAACTAGGATCCAGACATGCTGAGAAGTAAAGCTGTGTGTTTGTGGCACAGATCCGGCGCCGAAGGAACAATAATTTGGCGCAAAAGCAGAATTGGTGGATCCACATCAAATTACTCAACAGTTCTGTAGACTTGTTAAAATTCATCTGCATCTTGCTGAGATATTATCATTTTCAATGACTTTCTGAGAAGTCCATGTAGTACCAGGTAGACTTTGGGCAACAGCAGTGCTTCTTCAGCTTACAAAATGATAATATGTACAAGCAATGCTATAGGCAGCAATTCTTCCACAATTCGCCAGCATCTTTCTTTCTCACCAAGTTTCCACATGATTGTCACTGCAGTGATGTTTTAAACACTGAAAAGAACTACAACTGTCCATCTGAGTTCACCGAGTACCTTTGCACTCTCACCAGTTCCATAAATCTTTCTTTCAGCTGCTACTGTAAGCCTTGATCTCACTTCAGAAGTTTCTCTGCTATCATCTGCCTGCAGGAAACATCCTATAGAGGTTCTGTGGATTGCATCAGACAGGTAAAAGCTGGCACTTAAATAATTTATGTCAGCAGCATATTTTCAGTGAGCAACTTGGCCAGCAGCAGCAGAATATCTTAAGAAAGATCTAGGTAAAACAGAAGTCTCAAGAAATTTTGATTACTTGTCAGCGCCACACAAAATGCAGAAATGTTAACACTGATGCCACCAAGCCATACTAATATTAGATCTGTATCATATGTATTACATTTAATACTACTTTTCCTGATTTCTGTAAAATTGCTTCCAAGTAACTGATTGGCTTGTTATTGTCCACTGCATAAGCTGCTAGGCTCATATTTGAGTTAAAAGATGAAGAAACATAAAGAGAAAAATGAGACTGCTAGTTGACAGAATTGATCAGTCACAGTGGAATATTCTGTTTCATCAAGAACGCCTCTCTGATGAAGCATCATGAAAATGTAACTTGATTACCTTTCCCTGACTTCCAAATACAGTATCATATGTGCAAACATTAACTGAAAATCTACTGACTGCTAGTCACACAAAAATGAAGCTTCACGCTATTGGATCAGAGCTTGCTCACTGGTGAACAAGCCTCCAGCACAGGAACAATGAATGCAGTGTTGTGAGTGAAGACTGCAAACATACCTGCAAACTAACAGTAAAAACTGTAAGACCTTATTTAGAATTATTTTTTCTTTATTTCAAAGGTAAGGAAGAGAAAATGTTGAGCATTAGCCAAAACTTAGCTATGCTTAAGAGGATACTGTCTCTCAGTGCAAATGTTCATAATCACATCTAAAGCATGTAAAAATGATATTTCTCTTTGATATGCTGTTCAAAGTGAAAACCCTGTTTCCAAAATTAGAAATTCTAACAGGGAAATAAAGATATTTACAAGGGGATAAAGATAGAAGAAAAGATAGTAGTGTGCTATCTTTGGAATGAATATGATCTGATGGGGTGATAATAGGAGATTGATTGTATTTCTCATTTTGGAAGAGCTACTGTGCATTCCCACTGTTACAATAGCACCAATTATGTCCACGCTTCCTTTCAACAATATTTTTCAAAAGGCTTTACAAAGGATGTTAGGATCATTACCCTGACCTGACTGATAAGAAAATTGAGAAACAGACCAGTGAAAAAATAACTAACTGAATGTCACCTGGCAGACAAGCAGAAACACAGTATTTCAAGTTTCAGTCCCATATTCTTTTGGCAAGGTCCTTCTGATGCTTTCCAATGCCACTGTCCAGGCAGGGAAGTGCTTGCAGAATTTACCAAGGCATTAATTGTGCTTTTCTGACAAGCCTGGCCTGTAAGTACCTACTAAATATTACAGCAAGGAGCCATTATTGACTGTTAAAACACTCTCCTCTAGCAAAGCCATCCATTTGTTAATCACTGGCAGAAGTTCAAAACTCCTGTTTAAAACAGTCTATCCTTTTTAAATGCCCTTGCAGTGTTGGTCTTTCCCAGCTGTGACATTTATGATAGGAACAAGCAGGATAGGCAGTGATATTTTTCTGTTATCTGGTGTAGCCATTCCCCTATGCTTTCACAACACCAGGAATTGCAATATGTACAGCACCAATACTTCCCCATGTCTGTTACCTCCTTAGCAATTTGGTGACACTATTTCTTTAAAAGAAATAGTTTTGAGAAAGAACAACCCAAGTAAAATTTTCTGTTGAGAGAAGAGAACATTCACAAGCTTTATCAGACATGACATTAGTAGCAAAAGCTTTGGGTTTCTCAGAACTACAGCAAACAGCCAGTTACTGAACCTACAGATCTGTGTGCCAGGCAGGAGCTACAGAAGGGAGTATGTTCTTTGCCCTCTCACCACCTCCTCTTACCTCCTCCGCTAAAGGCTGTTGGCTGCTCCTCTAGCACTCATCTAACTCAGAGTTATGCCTGCTACTGCTGCAGAAATTTTCATCCATGCCACAGCCAACAGATTCTGGGCCCCTCATTCAACTCAGGTAGCAAAATGAATTACAATCAGTGCAGACAATCTGCCTGAAAGTGTACAATGCAATATGTGATAGTGCATCATCCAACATTTAATACATAAATGCATCATTGTCTGAGTGCAGGCAGGATCTCCACCAAAGAACAATTTCCCCTTTGAGATTTGTACTAGTGGGCCACTTACTTTTTTTTTTAATAGTTCAATGGTATTTTGCTTAAAAAGTTGCAAGAACATTTAAGAGTCACTCAGAAGGTGGGGGTTTTTTAGCATAGGAATGAGTCAAACTTTGAATTCAACAAATAGAACTTATATTTGTAATTAGAAATTATATTTTCAAACATTGGTCAAATAAGACAACACTGCTCTATGTAAATGATACACACACTAACACACACAGATAACTTACAGGGTTAGATAATACCCATAATTGCCAAGTACATTTGGAAAGCCAAACTCTATTTCACTGAGCTAAACATTCACAAAAGTCCTTAATGCATGATTGCTGCAGCTACATTGTTATGACCCTTTCTAGATGGCAAGAGAAACACTGATGTTCTGCACTACTTGCTGTCTCTGCTTTTGTCTGAACTTCCACTGTGCCAATTCATGTTCTACTGGATTGTTTGACACAGCATTACCAAAGACGAGAAACCAGTTATTTGGGGATTTTTCTACATGTTTGTCTTCAAAGTCTCTTTCTATTGCAGTAAATAATAATGGTCACTGGCTGTCTGGACCAACTTCTCCACAGGAAAAGTAGACTTCATTATTTCTGCTATTGGCATAAAACTCTTTGAGGACATTCTGTGACCTCCTACCTAGCTCTGAGTAGTCACAAGAGAATCACGATGGCCAAGCTTTTCTTTAAAGAAAGCCATCTATACAAGAATAAAAAAAATGTTCATTTATTTTGCTTGAGCACTGGTTTCCGGATTCCTGGTTTTTTCCCAGCCCATTGAATGTTCAATTCCCACTGTACAATACACTCAAAATACAGGAAGGATATGATCAGTGGGCTTGATTTCAAAGGTGCAGAACTACTACTAAATTAGATCTGACCGAGTTTAAATGACCCCAGGGCACTTCAGCGCCTTGGGATGCATTTACAGATCCAACCATTTAAGCACAAAGATGTAACTTTAAATGTATAAAACCATTCCACACGTCCTTGCTTGTTAAGAGATTCAGAGGTACACATGGTTGTTCTAGAGCTGCTTAAAATGCCAGAAACACATTCATTTCAACTAATTTTGTTTTAAAACCAAACAGTTTTGCAGTCATTCATTACTAACCTGGCTGTTAAAGTCGGAGAAATGACAACAGAGGCAAAAATCTTCACCATAGCCATTTTACAAAGATCAGCTGCAGAGCCTGTGAAAGAAAGTGATCTGTTTTTAATTTAAAGCATGCAAAAGGAAAACAATCTTCTTGCAACTATGGCATAGGAATAAAAAACATCAGTAGATTCAGAATTATAAGAATTTTCAAAACTAGCAGATCCAATTAATGTAATATGTGAAACACCTTATAAGATTAATAAATAACAGAGGAAGTAATTATGTGTTAATTAAAACTAGAAAAAACAATATGAAACTATGCGTTAATTAAAGGTGAATTTGTCATTCACGCCTATATGTTGAAAAATTGCTTTCTATGAAACAAAGTATGAAATTATCTATCGCTAAGCTTTAATTAAAATTTACCAATTAACCAATTACAATTTAATGTCACAAAAGGTCAGAACATTGTTTCCATGCTGCATTTAAATTTGGAGCCTTAATTCTGCACTTTTTCATATTTCCATGAGTAGGTAATGTATATTCACTACATTACAGTGTTAAGAGCAGTGGTGCATAAAACAGTGTCACGGTACAGACTAGATGACACATTTCTGGTCATCAAGAGGCAGAATAATTCTGCAGGCCTGCTGTTTGGTGAAGGGCTTTGTTCTGAACCAAACATTTTACACAAAAGATTTATCAGATAATAGACAGAAACAGTCCTTTAAATAAAGATTGGAAGCCATAATCCTCCTTGTCCCATCAAACATCCTAAATGTCCTTGATCATGGTCCTTTTCACAACCCTGTAACTCTATGAATTCTGAATTCTTTCCTCCAAATGATTCAACTTCCAGAATAGGGGCAAAAAACAGCCAGGTAGCCAAATGATAAGGGTAGTCTGCTTAGAGATATTCAGAAACTCACAGAATATCTCCAGACAGGAGGGACCCATAAGGATCATCAAGTCCAACTCCCTGCTCCTTACAGGACTCTAAATCTGAACCATATGACTAAGAGCATTGTCCAAACACTCTCTGAACTCTGTCAGGCTTGATGCTGTGACCACTGCCCTGGGGAGCCTGTTCCAGTACCCAATCACCTTCTGGGTGAAGAATCTTTTCCCAATATCCAACCTAAACCTCCTTGACACCAGCTTCACACCCATTCCCTCAGGTCCTACAGTTGTCACTAGAGAAAAGAGCTCAGACCCCTCCTCCACTGCCCCCCTTGAGGAACATGTAGACTGTGGAGGTCACCCCCCAGCTTCCTCTTCTCCAGGCTGAACAAAACAAGGGACCTCAGCTGCTCCTTGTAAGTCTTGTCCTCAAGACCTTTCACTATCTTGGTCACTCTCCTCTGGACACAGTCTGATAGTTTGATGTCCTTATATTGAGGCACCCAAAGCAGCACACAGGATGTGAGGTGGAACCACACCAGTGCAGAGCAGAGGGAGACAATGACTGCCCAGTGGTTGCTGTGACTGATGTCCCCCAGGATACAGTGGGCCCTTTCGGCTAGGGAAGAATGCCTAAGAGAATGAGGACAAAGCTTAACCTCTCCTCTTTCTCTGCAGTTTTCTATTACAAACTGCCTCCCCTGAATCCCATGCTGAGACTGTTTTACTCATTCACTGTACCAAATGCAGACCCACAGCTGATGACTGAGATGTCGCTGTCTGACTGGGTTTAGCCTCAAATACCCATCTTGTTTTCCTGTTCAAATGACATGTCAAATTGATTCAATACATCACAAAAAGGGACAACTGATATGAAAAGTAAGAAAGGATGTTTCAGCAAAGGTTAGGTAAATATCTTCTTAGTGATTGTGGGAATAGAAGTATACTGAGCATCTAGTCCATCAGGAAACATATGTTCTAGATATATTCTTCATGAAACAAAGTAGAGTAATAAAATATGAAAGACATCTCAAAATAATTTTTATTGAGATATGATTTCTAGAGAGATGCTATTTTAAACTTTTAAAAAAGAAAATAATTATAAATAAATAATTAAAGATAAAATGAACTATTTGCTCTATGGGGATAGGTAGAGCTGAATAATACCTGAAGAATAATATGCTGTAAAGTGGTGAAAACTATTGAACCAGGAAATATTCAAAAAGAGAAAAAACGCTACAAAAGAAGTGTGAGAAACCCAGTTGTAATAATTCAAAGCTGCCATTCTACATTCCTCTCAATATTGTCATGCATCTGGAGTGTTCTGCTATCAGTCACTGCTACTGGAATCAAAATGTAAACTGCTTAAACTAATTAGACTATTAGGTATAACTATAAAACATATTAAATGCAGTTTAGTACACTAAATGTGATAAAAGGTTTTATCACAATTTAGAAAGCTCTTACAGTCTTAAAATATTATCACATAGCTGAAATTTTAAAATTAAAAAATCATTGTAGTCTAGAATGAAATTTTTTATAAAATTTGGGAATACTGAATATTTTAAGAGTTTTTAATCCTTGCTTCACCACACTTTCTAATACTACATTTTGAATAACAACTTGTCCTGAGTTGCAGTGTATTCTATTACCATCCTCATGAGCTGTTGAAATCAGGTGGGGCAGTGTTTCCTTGCCTCCTCCCCCCAGACTGTCTTTCTATTAATGGCCCATCATTGTCCTGCCACATGACTCAGAGATAACTCCCTCCGGACTATCTTCTGTTAATGAGCCTAATCAACACTTGGCCTCATGACTCATTATCCCATTGTGAGATGCTCCACCCAGAGGGAGGAACCAAGCATCCCATCGTGGATATAAGCTGAGATGCTGAACACCAGAGACAGCCTTCCCACTGGATTTCCAGAGGATAGGAGCTACATAGCCACCACTGGACCTTCTGAGGAAGAGCAGACCCCTTTTCTACAGGATCACCACTTCAGAGGACTGCAGCCACCATTCTACCAGACTGCTACCACCACCCTAACAGGGAGTCAGGTTATATCTTGACTCTGTCAGTTTGAACCAGTGTTTTCTTTTAGTTTTTCCTTTTCTTTAATTTCCCCATTAAATTGTTATTCTGAATTGGTGCCTCCCACTGGTTTGTTTTCAAACTAGTACACAACTATATTATTTTTATCACATTTGTCCCCCAGTATCATTTCAACCGACTGTGAAATCTGACAATCTTACTACTGTAGGTACATAGAAGTGAGTGTTTCATAGACAGTCCTGTGCCAGCCTTGCTCCAGCTCTCGGGACAGATGGACATAGCAAATGCTGCTCAGAGGGCCGTGTCTCTTTGCTAATGCTACACTGTGTGCTCTGCAGGACTCACAGAATGAGAATTAGAATTCTAGATCTGTAGGTATCCTTGCAGAGACAGGACTTAAGGAGTGTCAAACACAACATAAATACTTAAATCATCTTAAAAATGAAATATTAAAATGAATAATGTTTGGAAAGGAAAGCGATACTTTCAAAAGGAAAACTCAAAACACTTTATAAGAAGCACACCATCACCAAGAAGGCAGATTTTCCTTGCCTGTAAATTGTACGCTTCCAGTATAATTTAAGGAAAACCCTGTCAGCATCATCCAATTTAAAAAATAATTCTTTATATATTCTTTATATATAGGGACAGCTTGGTAGGAGGGATCTCAGTCTTGGGCTGACAGCTGAGGTTTTTTTCCTTTGGGTGGTGAAATTCTGTATACAACTGAGCACCAAGAAACTTAAACAGAATATGTTAATACATCAGATTAACTGACATTTGAGCACATAATGCTGACTTTTACCTTTCCAATCTACATGTTAAATATTTCTCTGTGGAAAAAACCACCTTTTTTCTTGCCCTCTACAGAATTAAGTTTGAAAGTTTCTGCAAAGAAGGAGCTGAATTTCAAAACAAATAATAACAATGCACAATTATTGTAACATTCTATATTTCTTAAACTAAAGCTATCTGGCAAAATAAAAGCTAGAATCTGTAAGAAGCGTAATCACAGAAACTCTTCTGGAGTAACAAACTATAAAAACCAGAAAGAAAAGTGTTTAAAGAAACAATGCATCTGAAGAACTGAATTCTAGATATTCTCTCTATACATAGTTTGCATCAATACCTACATTTAACTATCACAGAGCACTCTAGTGTGTTAGAACATTTATATTCTTGCTGTTATTAATATTACCATTACTATTATATTATTCTGTTTACTGGCAATTTCCAAGGTAGATAGAACATATAATTATAACTTCTTTTTCACAGTAAAACTCACGCCTACTCTAGTAGACTACTGGAGTATTCATTCTTCTGTGATCATCAGAGCTGCTGCCCACTAAAGCCAAGCAGAGATAGAGACAGGTGGGTTGACAGGAAGGTCGGAAAGAAGTTCTTTACCTTGAACAACAAAATTGACAGCCTGCCTCTCTGCTTGAGTGCGTAGCTTGTAATCCTGGGCATTGATATTGGCCAGTGGCCTTTTGCGTCCCATTATGGAAACCACGTAACCTTGCAGGATTTAAATAAAAATTAGTAATGTGATATAGAGTGATTAAAAATTTCAAAAATTCTTTTTGAAGATAATACAGATATTTGTAATTATGTCCTGCCTGAGTCAATTTAATATTTTGTCCTCTGAAAATAGTCAGAGCTTATTTAAACTTTCAATGCTTATTGTATTTTTGGTTTAAGAATCATCATTCACAGAACTGGTACATGTTATACAAGGAAAACTTTTCTTCTTTAAAGCTGTTAAATCTTCATTAGGAATGTCTACTGATAAAACAGCAAACTCTCTCTGTGGGAGATGAAACTATAAATACCTAGCAGAATTAGCTATCTATTAGCAACCATAATTAGAGCTTTCCACGCAATGAATAGTTTACTTGGGAATAGTAAAGAAAAATCAATTTGTGGAGTAATTAAATCAGTAATGAATATTTCCCAAAAATAAAAAATCATTTTTTGGGGGAAAAAAAAGTTGGGGTTTTTTTCCATTTTCTTTATGTAGTATTTCTGTGTTCCTTTCACAGCCAAACTTCCTGAATTCTAGTGTGGTGGGAATTTTTAGTTTAAAAGAAACATAAAAACACAGTTAAAGCTTTATGTTAGGCCTAATGACGTATTTTGTTAAAAAAACCCCTATTTTGGAGGGCAAGTGAGAGGAGTTGAGAGAGGAAAAGAGATGTGAGGATCCTCTTGTCAAAATAACACACACAAAACTTAGCTTATCTTCAAAAATAAACTTCTGTTGTTTTAAGAAAAATGAAAAATCATCCATGTTAAAAATACATCTTGAAAAAATCTTTCTTTATACCTCTGGTCACCTTGACTACCCATGAATTGTCAATAGATACCATGGAAGTTTAGACTGATGCAGTTTCTTCTCCTCTGCTATGCAAGTACAAGTGACAAGGAGACCTCTTCAAAGAAAAAGTTATCACCCTGTTACGGACAACACATACCCAGACTTGTGTGCAGAGGATGAATTAATACAGCTCTCTGCAAATTAGTGTATTTCCAGAAGCACTGATACCAAAAATACCAGTTTTGAAACAACGAACAGAATTATGTGGAAGGATATTCTTTGGCAATTCAGTCTTCCCAATTTAACTAACATTTTCCATGAAGAACAGTATTTAAAGATGGAATTCATGAAACACTGTACTCTTAAGTAAAATTAGATTTGCTGTAATATCCTTATTCCTGTGAGGTGTGACTCCACAAGAGAATCACCCCTGCAATACTCATAACTGAGCAGCATGCCCAAACAAACACCATCATTCGTGTTACAGTGGCAGAGTGTTTGCCTGGGATCAATGTTAATCTGCAAATGCATGCCTGAATGATGTTTTAATGTAGTCTTGCCAATATATCAATAATTTCATCAAAAAACAACAGCAATATAGTAATATATACACTAACAAATATCTTCCTTATAAAAGAATTATTTATATGCTTATCATGTCTACTTGGAGTATCAGACTTTCATAACACTTAAATAATATTAGTCAGGCGGGTGCTGCTGACCTTTGAACTGCACATAAGTTAAGAAAAATTACCATATAATGAGCTCAATAGGTTGGAATGTTTTTCTTGGAAAGTTAGAATCTGAGGTGGATTAACAAGAAAAATATTAAATAATATTGATCTGCTGAAGATTTCTAGAGCTTGTACAACCTAAACAGATTGCTCTTCTACCATTAATGGTTAAAAAAGGTTGATAGACAGAAGTGTAAGAAGGAGTAATTAGACAAGTGTGCTTTGATGACTTTAGAACATTAGTCAGGACATTCTTGTCTACTGAACTCATAAACTGGAATCTCTAGCATAGAGGTTTGTGTATTGAAATTCATTCACTTTTAAGAAAAGAATGCTAAGTTATTTTAAATAGATCATAAATATATAATAAATGTGTAATATTTTACTAGGTGTTATGGTGGGCTTAATTACAGCTAAAAATAGATGTTCAGTAACTTTACTTTTCTTGAACAATATAAACAAAGGAATGCAACTGTGTGACACAATGACAGCTCATTTCAGTAAATTTTTAGGCTTTACAAACTACAAAAAATGAATACTACCTATTTTCATAACTAGAAGTCAATTATATGTTTCTGTCACGACACTCACTCATACAGTGATGGGTAATATTATATTGCAAATTTACTATTTATTTCTAAAAAATGCCTTAGTACTGCATGCCCTATTAAGAAACAAAATAACTCAATTTTGACAGTCCTGCTAATTAGCTTTTAAAAGACAATATTTCAAGCAGCTATGTTTTCTCTCCTCAAATTACTGCACTCCTAGGATTCACTAAATATAAATGAACATGTAGACTAAAAACAAATTTGATGCAAGAAGAGCTCGCAGCTGCTGGCTCCAGAAGCACTCTGCACGCATCTGTCATCACAGCTACCACCTGAACTTCAAGAACATAAATTCTGACTGATGCAAAGAAAAAATAAGCTAAAAAAAATTGGCTGTGTAAATTGACTGAACTTTCACGGTCCAGCAGCCATGTATCCAATTTATTAAGTAGAAGATTCCTTGGGCTTTTTTTGTGTTGGAGTACATTATATGTCAAAATGATGCAGTGTAACTTGACATTAAGTGGGGTTCATTCTGAGAACAGATGTCTTATTCTGTTAGCATCTTTCTGAGAAAAGGCAGACTTAACCAGCTCCTTTTAGAGTTAAAAAAGAAAAAAAACCCAAATCTGATTCACCAAGAAAGGATATTCCATCTTTTTTTGTTGTCCTGTAACTATCTGAATTTAGGTCAAGCTCAATCTTTGTCTTCGCCACTGTCACACAGTGCCGATCAGTAAACAAAATATGGTCACAGACTTCGGATTACCTTTATTTCGGCACTGTTCAATAGTTTTCTTTGTAAATTCATGTACTTTCTTGTATTTTTGCATAAAACTCTCTATAAATTGACTGGCTTGAACAGGAGTAATTCCCAAGCAGTCAGCAAGACGTTCTTTACCTGGTGGTACAGAAATCATCTCCATTATGCAATAAAGCAGAACAGAAAACCACTTCATAAAATAGCACTGTTACCTGCACAATTAATGGAATTAGTTAACTTTACTTACCTCTATGAAAGAAGATAGATCTGATACACTAAAATTATATTGCAACAAAATAAATGTTTAACTCCGAGCTTGAAGGTTTTACTGATGTTACTGGATTAAGTATATAATTAATAAAAAGTATGCAAACAAGAAATTCCTAGTTATAATTTATACCTATGATGTTCACAGAGTAATGCTGTTGCTTTAAGTATAATTTTACTGGTTCAGTGTTGCAATCTCCAAACTTTGAAGAGTAGACAAAGATTTGGAATTAACTTTAAACAAACACAAATACAATAAAGATCTAAAAAAGGATGGAGATGTTTGAGGTTGAGTTTAGCTAGAAGTTTTAGAGCTTAGCCTGAATTTAGAAAGGGTGTTTGGAGTCTGAGTCTCACAGATTTCAAACAGTCTTAGGCTCCTCAATGTCAGTAGAAATTGGGGTCCAAGTTCTGAGATAAAAGGTTGGAAAAAGGAAAAAAAATGGATAAAGAAAAACCAGAAAAAGTGTTTCAACAGAGAGAGAAAGGAATAATAGCTTTTGGATAGGATATAGGCACACAATATATATTACGTTGGATCTGAGAGCACTTATAAGAAAAGGTCGAAAATACCTGAAGATATTCCAGAGTTTGAAAATATAAACTATGAGCTACAGTTTAAACCCATTTATAAATCAAACAGTTCCAGTAAAAATAAAACATACATCAACATTAGTCATACGAAGTTTGAAAGACAGATATATTTATGTCAGCTGCACAGCAACACAGAACAAGCACTGTGTCTGCAAAGAACATAAGCTGAGAGGTGACATCTCAAGGCACCAAAGGCACAGAATAGTCATTGTCACAGTAAGACTGTCAAGAAAAATTATCTAGCACTTTTAAAAGAGAAAGGATTTCAGCCACCTAAATGCCACCACTGTCAGGCTGATGTGCATTTCAGAACAATTCTTGTAGCATTTTGTTCTCCGTCACGCCAGGATCTGCACTTAGCTGCAAGAACACCAGTCTGGACAAGGTGCTAGAGGAAGAAATTCACATAGACATCCAGGACAACATTTGCTGAGCTATTATAGATCTGTAATTTTTTTTTTTTTACATCTAACTAATTTGGGTTTTCTTCCTGGATCAGCAAATGACAAATCTATCTGATAAAGCACACATTGCTAACAGCTAGGAGACTACTGTAGCTTCCTTAGAGAACTGTAACATCTAAGTTTGTCCACATTATCAATTTAAAGAACTATTAATGTACAGAACAATTGCATAAAATACTAGGAAAATTAAAGCACGGTATTAGCAAGGATGCCTGAAAGTTCCCAGGGAAATGCAGTTTCTGGGAAGCAAAAAGAGGGGGATGCACAGCCAGGTAATTGTGTCAGATCATGCTCCACAGTGCAGGAGCATAGGCCATGCAAGGCAAAGCCCAGGAGTGGACTAAACCTTCCCTGAGCACTCTTTTTGAGTTATCTGTGCCAGGGGAATTATTAGCAGCAGCTATGCGTTTCAGAGTTCTCCATCCTGCAATATCATCTTTCAAAACTGAAAATAGCAGTAGTTTTCATTTAAACACTTTGATAGCCTGCTGTGTCGATTCAGGGCTTGAACATACTGACGTTGAATAGAATGAATTCCTTATTTAAGTTCAAGTTGCCTGTGCTTTAGTTCTACAAGATGACTGAGGCAGAAGCAGGTGAATTGAACTGACTCAAACCAAGCAAAAATACTCATAGAATGTCCTGAGTCAGAAGGGACCCACAAGGATAGATTCCTTGCCCTGCACAGGACACCCCAAGAATCACACTATGTGCCTGAGAGCGTTGTTCAAATGCTTCTTGAACTCTTGTCAGGCTGGTGCTGTGACCACTTCCCTGGGGAGACTGTTCAAGTGCCCAACCACCCTCTGGGTGAAAAAGTTTTCCTAATAACCAGCCTCCTTTCTTTATTATCCTCCAGAACTACAGAAAAGACCTTGAAAACATGAACCAAATGTAACCTAAAGCTAAGAAAACAAAACAAAACAAAAAGATTACTATTTACAACATGAAAGGTTTTTATTAACTCCTGTAAGCATAATACAGGCAAGCTCCTCAGGGAATGTTTTTGTAGTTTTCAATACTAAAAGAAGTATTATTCACACTCTTCAGTTGTATCAAAAATGTCTCCTTAATGAAAAGTGAGCTGTCCTTTGAAGGGAGACAAACTGTGGGTAGAATTCAGTCCATCAATTTCAGGTATCTTAACAATTACTTTTTGTCAGCCCAGTTTCCATCTAAGTGGTTTAATGATATCATGTCATGTCTTAATTAGGATCTGATCACACTTCTAATGAACTGGAAACTTCTTATTATCTTTGAGGTACTTCAACTGCCCTTGTTTGAGAGAGAGGGACATAAAGCAAACAAGTAAATGGAGATACTTATATCAAGCACTGCTGCACTGAAATGTTCAGTGCCTGGTACAGAGCAAATGAAGAAGTGCCAATACTGTGCTTAAATATAAACATGAAAGCTCTCTATAGATGAGTAGACAGACATAGGCTCCACTGAGCCCCAGGAACTGAGGCATTTCTGACTGTATACAGAACTACAGGACATTCAACTGGTGGTGATTCATCTGATTACATCTGGTATCTGTCTGTTCCACCCACAGTGAAGGGGAAGAGATAGGAGATGTGTAGCATTTGCATGGACCAAGGGGCAGGGGTGATAATGCTGGCATTTTGTAAAATAACCCAGTGATTAAACCATTCAGGCTGGAAATTGAAGATTTGATTCCAATATCAGCACAGGCAGGTCTGAATTTACAGTGGAGGGAACTAGTGCTGGGTTTTTTTAATATAAATTTTAAACACAGTTGTTTCAAATGCAGTACAGCTTAATGTAAAAATGCAGGTTATGTATGCATATATATATACATATACACACACTCTTATAGGTGTGTATATAACATACACACACCCCTCAACGTAAAATAGATATTCTGGAGAGCTGAATTTGAAGCATTTCTTCCCAACTGAATGCTGTAAATGATAAACAGAATGCCCTGGCTGATGCTGCCTTTGGTTCAAGGACTCAGTGCAAAAGATGGCTTAGAAAGCATTCTCAGCCAGGAACGCAAGATGTAGCACTAATTGTTTCCAAGCTACATAAAGCCTGCAGCCCAGGCCTCTCATTTCCTAAATGAGTTTTTCAAGAATTCATCCTCTGTAGAGAAAGTTAGTCAGCTGTTCACTGAAACCAATTCACAAGAGCTGGTAGGCTGATGATACACATGCACCTATCTCCCCAGAAAAGGTAATCCTAAGCACGTATGAAGCATAAGGAGAGTTGGGTAACATTTAAGAAATAGCAGGCAGTTTTGGAAAGTATGCAGAACATCTTGATGTATCCAGGACCTGGTCAGGACTTAGGCAGAATGGGTAACAGTGGATTTTTGCAAGTTTTAGTTGTGAAGAAATGGCAGCAAACATTAAGACTCAAAGTAAGGAAACACTTTTATACTGTGAGGGTGAGTGAGCACTGGCACAGGTTGCCCAGGGAGGCTGTGGAGCCTTGAAGAGCCCTTTCTCCAGCCTTGAAGACATTGAAAAGCTGGACACAGTCCTGGGCAAACAGCTCAAGGTGTCACTGCTTGAACAGGGGCCTGGATCTGATGACCTCCAGAGGCCCCTTCCAATCTCTGCCATTCTGTGATTCTCTAAATGTGTTTTAAAACAATATTGGTGTTTTTTAAAAATTTTGTTGCAGCTATTCTCATCTCTGTCTATATACTGGGAGAGTACAAAGTCCATTCAAAATTAAACTCATTTTAGATAAATGCTTCAGTTATATCAGCAGCAAATAAACACAAAATCAGATAATCTTTGTATATGACAATGTAGCTACATTAACTTCATAATTTTTATACTGAGTAGATAATTTAATAATTCTGGATAAAAATATAAATGTAATACTCAAGAAAACTTTTACTCACCTTTAGAAATTCAGTCTACTTATATAAATTATGAATAAAGTATAAATTTACAGTAGCTGGGTTTTTTTCTAAAAATGCCTACCTGCTCCATAAACCACTGAGTAAACTATACGCTTTGCTTGCTCTCTATCAGCATGTTTCACTTGTTCACTTGGAATCCCTTTCCTAAACAAACAAACAAAAATCATACATTTTCAGTTAAAACTAATTTGTTATACCCACAGAAAACTTAATTAAAGTCAATAATTGTTTAATAACTACAAGCTTGTAAGATATGAATAGAAGCACTTAAGGGCTTTTGTTGTCAGCCAAGAATGCACAACTTCTTTACAAATTTTCATAGTGATAGTCCATAGTCAATGAAATTCTTTATTTTAATTTTAACTTTAATCTTCTCCTTTCATTTTCAACGAAATTCTTGGTTAGGAAAAATCCCGCTACTGTATTATTAGTTCTTCAGATTGAGAAGGATTTAATACTGGCTCATGAGAAAAATTAATTTTTTCCAGCAATAGCATTTCTTCAAGATGTGAGAGTCTAGAGACTCAAAGCATAAGTCTGACCTAAAGCTTGTTTAAATAAGGTTATTATCAGGGCTTCACTAACAGAAATATCCAACCTTTTATCAAGAAATTACTGACAGAAGCAAGCACTGCTTGCTCCATATGCCTTACAGAGCTCCACAACAGCAAGGCTCCATAAAACAGCAGCAGTGGCTGTTTCTGACCTCAAGAGTGCATCCAGATTACTCCCAGCCAAGTGTCCTCCTTCCCAGTTCCCATTCTCTCACCAAGTGACAGAAACAGTCCTACAAAAATGCTAATGGATTTAGCAACGTGAAAAATGAAAAGCTATGACTTCAATCATCAAGTATGTGCCACCTATTTTCCTTATCCAAATGCAGCTTCAGAAAGAATACTGACATTGTTAACAACTGAAAACACTGAAGAATATTGATCATTTGGTTTTAATAGAAGTGTGTTGGGGGAAATCTCTATCATATACTCACTCTCTGAAAACAAATACCTACAAAAATTGTATTTGAGACATGGAAATTGTTATCAGAGATACTTGATGATATCTGCACCATTTGGGAGAAAGTCTCCCCATAAGTTTGTCCATTTTTTTCATGAGTCTGGTTGCATTTTTAAAAGAAAAATTTTCTATGATTTTCTATGACAGCTTTTTTGCCAAGAAAGATGCTTTGTTGTGAAGGTTTTAGCTGAGGAGCTTTAAGAAAATGGTGTATTTCTCTGTATCTTCTTCAAGGAAAGTCTTTCACCACTATTACAGTATTTGAACTCCTAGAAAATCAGCAGAGCCACCAATTTTCGCTTGCTTAGCACTCACACTGATTTTAGCCAAGCCTATGCTCAGTGCTGCTATAATTTGGCATTCTGAATGGTAAACAGGCAGACCCTGAATGAAATCAGATTTAAGCAAGTCTTTATGGCAGTACAGATTTTCTGAAGAAGAAAAATAAAATTGAATATAATTTCAAGCCTTCACTGGGCAACAAGTCTTTGGTTTTGTAGAAGCTCACATTGTTCCTTTGAATACTACTAACTGCTCAAAGATGAAACAGACTTTTCATTGCTCTGTTTCATTGAGAAACAATAACAAGATAATTTAATAGTGTTTTCCACCTGTAATGAAGGCTATTCCCACTTAATCATTCTGCCAGTTTGAGACTCTCATAATTTACTTTCTTAGCTGTGGCAGGTCAAAAGTTCATGGATCTTTTGAACACAGTAGGTTGAGATTCCCAGTTCTACCTGAATACAAGGACAAAGTGGCAATTGGAGCTAATAAGTGCAGCATTAGGAAACTAGACATCATTAAGGATTTCCTGAAGCAATCTCCAGCAGAAAGACCACAGGAATTTCCTGAAGAATCTGGCAGAGAGCTACACAGACACTTGAGAAAGCATCTATCCCAAGGGAAAATAGAACCTGGTAAGAGAGCAAATCTCACCTCAGGACCTTTCTGACACGCAAAACTAAGACTGAGGAATGCTGAAACTGGGGAAACCCTAGAAAATTTAATACTGCTTTCCCAATACTGCATAATTTGAACTAGAGGATTGGAGAAGGCAAGAAATGGGAGAACAGCAACAGAGTTTGCTTGCAGATATACTGAAGTCAGAGGCTAGAGAGAACTGAGAGGCAGTGGGTACATCAGCTGCTCACTTCTCTGGAAAAGTACGGCTACAATAGAAAGGACACAGTGGGTAAGAATCATGGAGACCTGCAGAGGAATACATATATTTATCAGACCATGGTACTTAGGAAGACACAAGGTGAGACTTGCTGGGAGGGACTGGTGGTTCTAGAGAAGTTTTAGCAGTGAAAAGACACTAGAACTGGATTGTGTGCACAATTAGAACCGCTGCTTGAACTTTGATTATGATTTTGCATTATCCAGGCTTCAACTTGGACGGCTGATTTGAAAAAACAGGAATAGTCTTAATGCTTCAATCATGACTGGCAGTGTCAGCAATCACAATAAAACCTTGCCTAACACAGTTATTGGTGCAGATGTACATGCATTATGTAATCACGGTAATTCAACAGTCACTTAGCATTTCCTTGTCTATGGTTAGTCACGAAACACACGGAAAAAAATTAAAATTTCAGAGCTTTATCTCAAATATTTCCTTTAATGTAATGTTACAACCAAAATGGTCAGTCAACATCTCCGAGTGTGTCAGTGGGAAACGTGAGCACTGGACAGAGAGGCATTACATCTACCACTCTGAGTATTTGCAAATTTATGTACCACATAAAATACATAATTATAAGGTATGAAATTGCCATATAAATCAAAACTGCTTGAGCAAACAGAAGTCATTAATCATAACTAGTCTTTTTTTTTTTTTCTAATAAATGCTTTTTTTCTTTTTGTATTGAC
>NW_008236769.1:11737875-11753834 GCF_000691975.1 Corvus brachyrhynchos | reverse complement strand
ATTCCTGCAGGTTGAGGTGAAGGCTATTTATTCCTTTGAATAACAAAACTAAAGGGGACGTGTGCAGTTTCTCAGAATTGCAGCAGCCATGTTAGAAATCCCCACAGTGGGCTTTCTGCTTTAACCTGTTTCCTTTACAAACTAATTTACGTTTGTGATAATTGATTTGTTTTAATGGGTACTGTGAGAACCTATTGCAAGGTAAAAACTTTATTTTGCCTTTGGACTCATCATGAAGCACCATGATAATCATAAAAAGACATTGTTTTCTGCATACTTGAAAAGAAATTTTTAGCAAGCCATCCAATGCATGCAAATACTCAGTGCTGAAGTGCAGTAGGATGTAACATAGATCTTCAGTGGAGATGCACTTTTCTGAATAAATTTGAACCTGAAAAAGCAAGGTGAATGGGCATAAAGTAGTCTTAGCTGCTGGGCAGTGACACTGAGGCACTGACTCCAGCTTACCCAGCAGTTTCAGTACAGCTGGAGTAAGAGGAAGACTGTTAATGCAATGGTAGAGAAATTGATGCAGGAAAAAAAGCTCAAGAGGAAAAGGAACTTCCTGCAGATTTTTTTGTGGAAACAGCAAATTTCCTGAAGTCCTACAGGAAATAAATATGCAGTTACTAGTTCTAGCATGAAATGTATTTTCCCATTTAGTTACATCCTTCTCATTACTCTCTCTCTAATAGGCTGGGAAAAGTTCAAGTTCATAATCTATATTTTCACCATCTTCAAATCTCCAAATATGCAGTATTTCACCTCCTACATTCCTGTCCTTGCCTGCATACTTGTCTCAGGCTATTTCCACATCTCTGATTTGTTTGTCCTCTAATTTGTTTAGCACTGACTTGCACGTACTTTGACTTATAGTACTTTATTTGACAGACATCTATTAGGTAGAATAAAGAACAGCCCTCAGTGCTGGAAGACACATTCAGGTTGGCAGATCTCACTATCCTGGGATGGAGTCAGCAGAGCTAAACAATCTGGAAAGGTCTGTGAGGGCAGCAAACAGCTTGCAGCCAAAAATTGTAGAATATCTAATAAACAGTGAGAGTAGAGATACACAAAGTCTTCAAAAAGGTAGCTATACTAAGAACTGAGCTGTGTGCCTAAAAGGGAATAGCTGCCTAATTCTGAGAGTAAAAAAAATGGAGCAAAATTTTCTAGCAAACAGTGAAGAAGGATAACATCAAATTATGATTAAGAAACGAAGTGCAGATATGAAACAAAAGGAGGAATATGTAATTTATTACTTTTTCAGAGAAAATACTTTGAATATTATCATAATTTCTCCAAAATCCACTATATATTTTCATATATTATGGTGTCTAAGGGACATCTCAAAGAGTTTCTACTGAACTAAGTCTAAAGTCTTTAATACATATGAACACAAAGTTTCTTTATACCCAAGAAAAATATAGCAATCGTATCTCTAACTTTAAAAAAGTTCAAGTGTAAACTGGAATAACACATTTAATATAGAGTAGAGATCTCAATGGATTAATTTTTACCTGTACAGAATATAAAAAGAACTAACATGAATTTTAGTATACAGAAATGAGCTCACACAGCATCAACACATTAAAAAAAAAAATATTAAAGAGGCCACAGGGCATAATGTATGAGCAATGGCAAAATAAAACTTTGAGAACAGGTAGAAATGGGAGGAAATCAGTCTTAAAAGAAAGAATGCGATAAGACATTCCAGCATTTCTGGGAAATGTTGTGTGGTGACGGAAGCCGACTGTTTATGCACAGGAAAAGGCAGAACAAACTCCTCAAACACAATATGTGGCAGGCATGCATTGCCTTGGTCTGCACTACACTCCAGCCAAGCTAAGCTCAGTCATAATAGTCACAAACTCTTGGCTGCTCTCTTGCATCTGCCAATTAATTCAAGTCCAAACTGTGAATTGTTGATGTGGGAAATGAGATGGAGAGGCACTAAATTCATTTTATATGTGGTCATTAATGCCCAATAAATGAGTAAATGTATGAGTGAATACACATTTGTTCATCTGACAGCTCTTACAGCTTTTTTTATTTTCATCAATGAACTATACAAATCGCTCATTTTCAGTCATCTGTTGCTGCTTAGTAGCAGATGATGGTTTTATATTCTGTAAGTTTGTGCCTGGAACTTTGTGTTGGGATATCAAACAGGTACAGACAATTTATGTAATCAGTAAAATTAGAAAAGCCCAGTTTTACAGCAGTATCACCATTGGGTAGATCATGTAGGAGGTAAGTTCTGAAAGTTCACTTTTTCAGTTCTGCAGACCTTATTATACCTGAGGCAAACAGAATATCTATAACAATGTATGTGAGTATCCTAGACATATGGAAAAAAATTGGCTACCTGTAACCCAGTTCACTCACTGCTAATGCAATGAGCAAGAATAAACAATTTTTTTGAAAGCTGCTATTCCATGACTCCTGGAAGATGCTGACAGGGCTCAGAGATACTTAGCCTCAGATATCTGTAAGGTAATACATGGAAGCGAACTTGGAATTACTTTTGCCTGGCTAATCTCTGTTACAAAATAAAGAAAAAGAAGAGGTTGGGAAACAGTTTCCGTGAAGACACTGTCCTATCAAAATATATCACTACTTTTGCCTTACATCAATCAAGAGCCAGACATAAGATACATACAATTAGCCCATGTAAATCTTTTCATCATACAGAAATGTAAAGTGTATGGTTTCTATGCTTTCTATAACTATGAGGCATTTACACAACTATGTTCAAAACAAAAAGTAGTGAGATTATCTTTTATGTAAGAACATGGAAACAGCAGGATGAAAAATGAAATTTTTTCTAGACTGCCCAGAAAGTGGAAATACAGTTAAGATACTTTTCTAAAAATAGGAAAGAAACTTCTCCACAGAGAAGTTGTGGAGTCCCCATTCCTGCAGGTGTTCACAGCCAGGCCGGATGGACTCTGAGTAACCTAGAGCAACCTGGCCTAGTGAAGGTGTCCCCTGCCCAGGGTAGGGGGTTGGAACTAGATAGTCTTTAAGGTCCCTTCCAACAAAAACCATTCTAGGAGTCTATGAAAAAAAGCACCTACAAAGACTAAAATGCAGACTAACATCTTGCCAGAAGGAAAACAGCAGGTCAACAGTAAGATAAACCTTTCTGATGTAACCTAAGTATACATTAATTTTTTCTTGTATGTTTTTATATATGCCACTTCTAAACACTTCTCATGTCTGATTCAGAGGTTATGTCAAATGCTTGTATTTGCAATTTTATTGTGACCTGGTTTGCATAAGTGAGATAAAAGGTGACAGAATAACACAAAGAAACTCCTCACACCATAGGACACCAGATCCCTCTCATCTCTTCCTCCTTATCTAAAGGACAATACATAGTATTACATTTTATCCCCACCCTGCCGTCAGGAGAGGCAGAGCTGTCTTCCAGTAGCCACTGCACATGCTGGAGGATCTCTGGCAAGGATCTCCCATGTAAATATAGGAGTCAGGTACTTAAGCACAGAGGGGAGAGAGTCACAACACATGGTTCAGGAGTTTAACATTGTGTTGTCAGAGGTTAGTTCAGAGGTTTTTAAAAAAGTTTTTTTTGTGTTCAACTTCTTTGAATGAAAGACTGCAGCTGACAGCTTGATGCCATCCTTCCCAGACTACAGTCAACTCTAAAACATTTTTGTCATTGTGTCTCTTTTCCCTTTGGGTATGCCACCCTAGCAAACTGTGGTTTAATTTATTTTATATCTATTTAGCACCAGGAACATCTTTATAACCCCTATAAAACACTTTTGCAAGAATCCAGAAGCACTTTAGTATTTTAAAACTTCTTCCAGTAGTTAATCATAAAATAATTTATTTTTTCTGAGTAGCCTCTATAATCCACTACATGAAGATTTATTTTATTAGTCGTCAACCTCCTTTTAAAGAGCATGGCATCTAGCTTTTATGTATTTTACAGAAGATGAAGACATGTCTTTGCAGTTTGCTATGAGAATCAAAAGTCTTTTGTTGTTACATTTTAAAGTAGCAGGGAACCAGATAAAGAAATTGCAACAAGGTCACATCATAAATTATAGCTATCATCAGTAACAATTTGCTGAGCAATTAACTTGTGACTAAAGTGATCCATTATCTTTACTAAGATATTTACCTGCATGTTGCTGTTTCAGGTATCAAATACTGAAGAGATAAACTAGATAGCACTTACTTTCAGTGCTCTTCATTAGAAAAAGGCCACTTAAAAGATTTTTCCATAAAAATGCACGATTCTGGACATATGTCAGCTGGAACAGAAAGTCCCTGACATTGACATAGATTCTTGAAAGACCACACCTTACCCTACAACCTTCAACTTGTCTCTCCTTCACTCCTAAAGGGAAAAAGAAAGGCTTTCATCTCACATAACCACAGTCCCTCTTACACAGTGAATTACATGGACTTTATTTGATTGCCAGTCCAAGATACTTATTTCTGAGTCACGAGGGCAATCAAATATTCTTGATTTTAGGGAGACCTTATTTTAGGGTCTCTGGGTCTGTGAGTACAGAAGACAAGGAAGTCAGGGTAACTAGCTCCCAACATCAGGTGCTAGTGTGAGCATTGACTGTGATAGGCACCATCACCAAAAGAACAAATAAATGTTAATGGATTAAGGGGTCTATGCAAACTGAGATGGCATAAAATTTCTCAGAGGCCATCTGTATAAAACAACGTCAGGGATCAAATGCAAATTAATGTCCTTGGAGTTCTTTCTTTACTTATCACAAATACCTTTCAAGCTTTTCTTTAAGAGACTTCAAACAGTCAAGAAGGAACAGCAGCCATTTTGGGAGATGATACAGGCAGCTGCAGCAGAGCATCAAATAATTACACATCTTGGACCCATTAGAAGTCTCATAAAGAAACAGAGGGACCTTCAGAGCAGCCTTTAGATAAATAGCAGAAAAGTGAAACAGAGAGAACAGAGTTCTTAACATATAATCAAAAGATGATGTAATGCCATCTCAGATATTACACAGAACAAAATATGGAGCTATCATACTGTTACAACAATGTACAGTTTGCTCAGGAAAAATAAGCAGGGGAAGAGGGGAGATGTCACGCTACATCAAACTGCATCCGCACAGTAGAGAAAAAAATACGAGACAGACTTTGAAATATCTCAGACAGGCAATCAAAAATGGAAGAAATTAGTCATGCTATATATAAGGGTCTTGAACAAATGAGTTCTGCAGAGAGGGATCAGAACCTTCCTATCCCATCTTTTTCAATTTTCACTAAAAACACCTCTTGCAACTTAAATTTCTACTATGCCTTGGGTCAACACTGAATTAAAGGCAAAAGTAGAAGTGAAGAATGAATTGCCTTGACATTCTTGATTTCATCAAAATTTAGCTTGACACTAGAGTTGAAGTTGAGTTAAATGAAATAAATGGAAATATTTTATTGAGCTCTGGAGTGTACTCACAGAACAGAGCATTTTATCACTCTAGAAGGACATAATGGTTTGGAAATAAGAGTTTCACGCACAAGAAAACCTCTCTATGAAATTAGCAAAGCCAAAAGTTATCAGATACCACAAAACAACTGAGGACTGTCCAGCCTCCTCAGAGTTTGCTTTCTCACTAGTTTCTGTGTGAGTTGTGATGGTGGCAACTGTAAAACTTTAAATTTTTTTTATTCTAGAAGGCTAAGAAAGCATTTAATGTACAAAAATAAAAAGCTTCCAATGTGACATAAAATTAAGCTGTCTGGTTAAACTTCTAGTTAACCCCCTGGTTTATTTAAAGCTTCTAAAAACAAAAGCCATTATGCTTCCTGAAGACTTTGTTCCCTCTGCTTTATTATGTGCCTGTCTAAAGTCACAGCTGCACTTCTACAAGGCACTGTAAACTACAAGGTGAAATTTCCATAGGTTGCCACACAGAGTCTGCCAGAGTGCAAAGTAAGACAAGTGTTAAATTTCTTTAATATCAACTATTGCAAGTGAGATTTCAAAACAGATAGAAATTGTTTTGCTGCAAAAGTAACACTGTTAAAATATTCCACATCAACACCCATGAGGTGTTGAACCTTGAGCTTAAAATGTTTTAAAACTGATTCTGAGAAGGCAAACTGAACATCCTCCCCTTTTACTAGATACAGCAGCTGCAGGAGCTGCAAGTGGCACAGCCTCACTCACAACTATTTTACCAAACAAGTTATCAAATACCAGATTCATAATGAGTAGTACCTGTCCATAGTACCTGTCCCTGAAAATGTGACTTGGTTTGAAAGAGCATGCCTTCCCATTCAAACTGAAATTGTCTCTCTCTTAACTGCATATATGAAACAAATTATTGATTCCACACTTTTTATCAGTATCACTCTAAATAAAGGTTCAAGATGAGAGATATTTTAGATATTGATCAGAAAAGAAACGATATATATACTGCAAAAAATGCTTCTTCCGAATCTATTTCACAAAAGGAAAGTAAGCAGAAGCCTTGAAACTAACTAAAAATTGTAACAGGATTATAAAACCAGCCAAGTAAATGATAATGAAAGAAATGCTACATTAACCCTTAGTGAGTGTCCTAGAAGGCAGCACTGAGCTTAGCACCTCCTGATTTACAGTGAATCAATACAGGCTGAATTATACAGCCAAACTTCAGAGCTGAAGGATCACAACACAGTCATACACTTCTAAACAGAGACTTCAGCAGAGATACTCAGTTACACTTCTTTAAGGGGGCTGCCATGTAACACACAGGGAAACTTTTCTCCACTCTCTTCAAAGGCAGGATTCTAGAATTAATCCTAAATACTCCCTGGTGAAGAGCAGGTGTGATTGTAACTTGTCTTAATACTGAAAAAGTTTCATCATCTTGTATGTGCTCAATGGCATGGAATGTCTTGTTCATTGCAACTCTATAAACAAAGATTTTGCCATTTTGCAATGGATGAAGTGAAATTAATTAACTCAAATCCAATTGACATTAAGTTCATAAAAAGTGGATAAATAAATCCAAGAGACCGCATGTCCTAACTGATTAGAAGTGTATGAGATAGCCTGGATTATCTACAAAATCTTTAGACAAATATGGGGCTCTAAGAACTCTAAACTGGTATAGCTCATTATTTAGACAACGAACAAAACTAAGAAAGCTCCCCTTGGGGGAGAGGGAGCTGTGTAACCCTGTGGCTGCCTCTTGTAGCTGTATGTCTGCTGATGGGGACAGGAGGAGAGCTAAAGCTCTTCCTGTTTCCTTAGTAAAAACCCACCTGGATAAGCATGATTATTTAATCATTCCTTAATCACCTAATAAACACACAGGCAACATCTCTTAATTAATAATGACACTGTTCAACCTTGTTGATAATATTTTTGTTAAATTAATATAGAAGGACAAATATTAATAGCTGTTTAAAAACCATTCAGCTATGGATGTGGTTTTTACTTCTCAGAAATCTATTTATCTCATCCCTGATTAACAGGCCTTTGCTACTGCTATTTGAGTAGGCAGCCTAACTGAATTCCCTATCTGCTATACCATACAGTTGTATGAACTAACCTGAAAAAAATACTATTTTGTGGAGGACTAATCTTTAATCTATTTAATACAAAGAATGTATTTGAAACAAGGTTGTATAAAATGGGTATGGGCAGGTGTATATATATTTAGTCAGCCTACCACCAAGCATTTGTGCATATTTCACCTTATCTTTTTCAAACATACCCAGTTATTTTTTTTTATAATTCAGCCCATGAGGACTAATTTTGATTCATTTCTGGAATATCCAAAATACCTCTGCTTATTTCCTGTATTCTTCAGAATTCAGCAGGGTATCAGCAGATAGAGCTATTGTCAGGAAGTATCCTGAATTGCCAAGAGGCTGGAAAAACAAGAGTCCCTATTTTGACACAGTTCCTACCAGACCAACTGCCAGTGTGCAACAGTTTGGCTCACCTGGCTATCACTGGTTATAATCAGCTTGGTGAATCCCCTGCTTGGCAGGTGGTAGAGAAATAAAATTCCACACTTCCTGTAGGAAGACATTCTGCAGAGAACAAACCAAATCTTTCTTCACCATCGTCTTTCTATTCAAGTATGGCTGAACCTATCTTTTAAAAAAAGGACAACCCAAAAACATAACAAAAAGCCTTTTCTCCTTTAAACATGCTGATTCCAAGTAGTTCTGTGCTTTTCTTCTCTCTAGGCTTTTTCTCAAGTAATTTCCAAAATTAGCATGTCAGTCTCAAACAAAACAGTTCACAACAGATATTACCATGATTCCACATAAACACCAGCTGAGGAAAAATGGACTTTTGTGTTCAGAACATTTTATAAACAGTCTGCAGTTCCCAAGATTATTGGAAATGAAGTGTTCCAAGTTCCTCTGATTCTGGCAAGGATAGTATAAGATAAAGACCCTTCCATGTCTTAAAAGCATCCGCCAACCAAGCCCATGCTATAAAAATGGAAAGAAATGTTTTTCAACATGATTGGTGGTAAAGAATTTATAAATCCCTTGGAATTCCAAGATAATTACACACTTCTTTATTTTAGATATAAACTGCCATTGCTACAAAGACATGAGATATGTCCTCTTATCTGCAGCCATTTTTTTTAACTCTCTGAAAGCCACACAGACTCAGGTGAACAATTATTATATCCAGTACTTACTAGAAGGTAAATTCAATACCTGGAAGAAGCACAGGTATTTATGCTGTTCTCCATCACCACACAAAAGAAAGCACTAATAGCAAGAATATGAGGAAGCAGATGACAGATGAGAGAAAAGGGAGTATTTTGTGGTTTGGACTTTACAAAATTCAGATCTCAATGTGAAACAGGAGCAACTAGACCACTATCAAATTCTCCAGCCTTCTTTCAAATGCTGCCATGAGTGTAAGCATTGCACACAACTACCACAAATTGTCCTTTCATTGGTATAATCAGAGTAAATATCACCCTTAAAGAGTATCCACTAATTACCTTGTTACTTTAATTCACCATCAGTAGTTAACGTGTACAGGTTAAATTACCGTTCAGACCTAGAAATTGATACTTTAAAGAGAATGCCTGTTTTCATACTGGAATGGCATCAGTTATCAGATTATTCAGATTATTATACCTTTTAATACATAACACACATGTATATTGAACAGTATTAGAGCTATTCCTCTACTACATAGTACTACATAAGTATTTTTAATACAGATTATTTAAATATCTCTACTCTCTTATTATTTTAGCTTTTAGAATATAAGGAAAATTCATTGCATACAGGCAAGATTTTTATGTGCTCTCTGATTCATATTCTCTGATTTCCACACTGTAAAAGAATTAGAGTACAAAAGTTAAAATACTAAGCCACAACTGTCTAACAATGCCATCCATAAAGGCATTTTTCTGAGGCACAGACTCACTAGGTATCATTACACTGGATCTACACTGGCCCAACAGACTATCTACAACACAGAATATGTGACAGAAAATACTCAGGTAATTTATCACTGCATGGAAAAGTTTGTGCACAGGGACAATTATCTCTCTGCTCTCACACAAATGAAAATACACAGTTTATAGTAGTAGCAGATTTATGCTTGCAAGTAGATCATACTGTAAGCAACTTACTAAATATCTTTCTTAATTTCTCCCCTTCTCAAATAGCAAATATCATCTAAAGAAAATTTATATTTACCATGAGAAGATAACATTAAATCAATACAAAAAATCCAGAAACATTATTAAATCTCAGAGAAATGATGTGGTCAAGAGAATGTTCTTTGTTTCATATGCTAATATTATCCCTAGAGACTATAAATTACCTGGGTATTCCCTTTCCCAAATTTCTGGATATAGGAGTATTGGATTTTCACTTAAATCCATTTGCAACAAATCTACTTACAGGGTCTTTGCCTCTGAACCTCTTGGTTTATGAGGATATAGTCTACATGTTTTAACATCTTAGTTCATAGTTATAATTTAGAAAGGGCAAAATTGTCTCATAAGTCTGCTAGGCCATTTATGACAGACACATCAGTGTTCTACTTCAGGCTTGAGAACATAAAACATAGGACATAATTTGCAGATATCAGAAATGTCTGTAGCAAACGCTGGATCACAGTGACAACATCTTCAAGCTTAAGTTGACTAAGCCAGTTCAGTGCCATAAATAACAGAGTTGCATTTGTATGGCCAGGCTGCCCTCACAACCCTTGATGGAGGGCACCACTCTGCTCTGCTGGCTGCAGCTGTACTTGTCACTGCTGGGCATCTCCAGTTGTCTGAGACAGATTCTAAAGAAACAGAGGAAAGGACTTACCCAAATATTTTAAGTATGGATTAATGCTCCAGTCATGGGACCCTGAAGCAGTACTATCCCAATTCAAAAAAGCACTCAGGCAGGAAAGCAGGCATATGTTGGATAGGATGAAACCCCATACTATGGTGTGTTTAGGTGGTTAGCTAAATCAAGATACTTTTCCTGGTTTTTGACTCAATCTGGTCAATATGAGCATATACTATGATAGAGGAACAACAACCTACTGAGAAGGGTGACAAAAGAACAGCTTGAAAGAAATTGGTAACCATTACATATCGAATTAAGAAATTCTGCAAAGAAATTGCAGACTACCTAAAAGACTAAACTTATTTTTCAGCACCTATTTTTGAAAGAGATGTTAAGATATGCATATCAACAGCATTTTAAATACAATTATTTGTTTTTCATCTATTGTGTAAAAGCTATAAAAGTGACAGAAAGTTCACACTGAGGTTTGTTGTCATTTGGATGTGTAACAGCAGTTAGGTCTCTTGGCCAGTCAGATAGCTGCCAGGACAGCTCTCGTCACCTTCAGCACTGGGATGATGATTTGGATTTAAAAGGATTATGACTGTCATAGGGCATCAAGACACCTTAACACAAGCTGAACTTGCAGGTAGCTAGAATCCACTGTATCATTAATTTTTAAAAGTTTAGGCAAGCCTTGAAACTTTGCCACGTGTTCAATATGTCATTAACGTAATGCATACTTGGTGTTGTTGTAATAGCAGGTGTTGATCTGTCTTTAAGGCTTTCTCTTTGTAGGACATAACAGAGGAGTCACTTTAAGATAATTTTGGTAATACCTTATGATCATCATCGCAGGGGAACTAAGCACTAAGCATATACAAGTGAACATCAAAATCTCTACAATCTTAGTTTTAGCTGGGGTAACTATGTTAGATGACCAGAAAATATATTGACCATACAAGGCAGAGATGAGCAAGCTGGTCTAGTGGAAGATGTCCTTGTCCATAGCAGGGGGGTGGACTAGATGATCTTTAAAGGCCCCCTCCAACACAAACCATTCTGTGCTTCTGTGGTAGTTAACTGCAGCTTCTGATAGTTTTACCTGAATAGCAATTTCAAGACAGTTCTGCCAAAGAGATACAATACTTAAGAAACTATCTACAGCAAGCAGTGTCTCCAGCAAACAGCTGAACACAGTGCAGAGAAGCACAGGGTGGTGGAGCTGAGTTACTCCTGAAATGAGCTGTCTCAGCAAGCTCACCAGAGCAGCACAAGATCCCAGCCCAACCTGGCCGGGAGCGTTGCCTCTCACTGGGGTCGGTGGCTTGGGTATTGTGTTGCCCATGACTGAATTTTAGCATGGAAGTTCATTCCTCCACTCAGCCCTTTACTACAACATACAGACACAGTCTGGGCTGACACGTACTTATGCATCTCTACCTGCACTGGTGAAGAGTACGAAGATTCCATACGAACAATGCTTAATAGAAACATGGATCCATCCAACAGGGTTCCAAAAGAGATGCATCTCTAATGAACCAGAGACAGGCTGAGTCACAGTACAGAATGCCTAACCAAATTATGAAAGGAAAGCTTTTATACATAAGAGATCTTTATTTAATCAGAAACTCATAGAGTTCACCTCTTTGCAGAAACTGCCCACCCATGTGTATTTCCTGCCAAATGCTATAAAAAGCCTGTGAAAGTTTTTTAAAAGGTTGGATTTCAGACAGAAGGCTTTAGTCTGAAGGGCAGCTAAGGAATGGAGTTACATTTCAGTGGAGAAGCCATGACGTTTAGAAAAACTAAGTGAATAGTTTTGATATAAAACTTGGCTGGACTCTGGAGTGTGGCTCAGATTTCTATGTAATAATGTATTCTTTTCTATTTATGATTTAATATTCATCAGTCTAAGAATTTTTATATACAGAAAACCTCTAAAAGATATCAGCTGACATGCATTCAGAAGCTGAAATGCTACTAGACGCTAACACTAACTTAATTTTTTGTCTTTGGAGAGGGAGTTTCAGAAACAAATCCATTCCTTCCAGATCTCTTAGAGAAAAAACCTTTTTTTGTCAAGGTTTTCCAATTGTACAAAATATGTCAGAAAATATTTACAAATAGTAACAACATGCAACTCCTTCAAACAGAATGAAATATTTGCTATGCCCATTGATGTATCAGTTGCACAGATTTTAAAGGATTAAGACTCAGAGAAAACCAGACAACCAAGAAGAGATAAAAAGTTTCTTGTTTATTTTGCTCTTCTCATAAATCATTCTAATACTAGTGAGTAGAATCAACTACAATAAAGTCAATTGACTAATTGTTGGCCCTAAAGATTTTATTTATCAATAGTGGACTATGAGAGATGAATAAGTATCTGGAATGAGAAAGCATTTGTGAAGCCTGTAATTTTATATCTTCTCTTTGGTGCCAAAGAAATTTAGGACAACATTCAAAAATCCAAGATGAGTTCAGTTGGAACTGACCCAACAGAAGGAATTCAATTCGTCAGAACAAATACAGATGTCTACATTTGAGCTGGCCATCCCAGACCTGCTTTGTTCTCAATGGTGAGAAGTCAACACTTTTAATGTGAAATCGACCTTATTACACAGGGCATATCAGCAGTCAGCCAAATGAATCTCTCCAAGTATGTGACAGATGTCCAAGGTTAGATGAGATCAAGCACGCCCTTCATGTTTCTGTGACTGATAAGTCATCTAATAGATTCAATAGAAATTTTCTTCCAAGCATTAGCTTTCCTGAAGCTTAAGAGAAGAGTCAGCAGAATCATTATGTAATGATTTTGTAGACACACCATGACAATTCTGTCTGATAAAAATATTTGCCTGTAATATTTCATTAAATTTAAAGTTACCGTGTAGCAACTGCAAGAGGTTGACGGCTGCCAAGAGCCGTGAGATTGCTGAATAGAATGGTATTTCTGGAGCCGTGCCCAGAGCTGAGACAAAATTTGACTCATCTTCATGCATACATTTCCAATAAACCATCAAACTAAAATAAGGATTTAACTCCATCATGAGGTTCTGGCGATATCATGTTAGAGCTAAGAATTTATTACAGTATCAAGAGAAGCTTCTAAGAAACTCTAAAAGAAAGGTGATCTTTCCATAGATATATTCAGTGGAATGTTTGTGGTCTTGAGTTTTGTTCTGCCAGAATGCACATGCCTCAAGCACTGGGTCAGGTGTTGGTAGCAGGATAATTATAATGTGAGCTCCATTTTGTTTCTTTGTATGACTTCAGAGCATTAACAAATATGCCCCATTCCTGGACGTGTTCAAGTCCAGGTTGGATGGGGCTTTGAGCAACCTGGTCTAGAGGCAGGTGTTCCAGCCCCTGGCAGGCAGACTGGAACCAGATGGTCTTTAAGGTCCCTTCCAGCCCAAACCATTCCAGGATTCTAAGATTCTGTGAACTATGGAAGTGTGTAGGAAATACCATGTTTGGGAAGACTATGCCTGCAAAAATTTAGAAACTGTAGGATGAGAATTAAGCTCAATCATACGTATTTGTGCTTTCATTTTCAGCTAACAATCTTCCAACTAAAAATGGAGATAAAAAGATAAAAGAGAGAGGGAGACAAAGAAAATAAGAAAATTGCATAATATTTACATGAACTTCAGTCTGTTCAAACAGCTTTATGCTACACCATTTTATTTAATCTTTTTCTGACCTATATGTTGAAACTGCAAGCTTCTTGACATCTATCCTGTCACTTATTGAATGCTCATGCATTTTTGAGACAAGGGAGTCCCAGTCTCAAGTGAGATTTTTAGGCATCACCATAATACAAACAATATAAAATACCTTCAACAGCTAAGTAACTAATATTCCATCTTTTTTTGATAGTTAATCTTTTAATCTGCATACTGAAGAGATCAGTAAATAATTATATAGATATGGAGATTAAAAAATCTACCTTTTATTTTGGTTATTGGGGTACCACTTTTTCTAAGTCCTCCATCAGAATATGGAAGCACTAAACTTTATTAGTTCAAAAGGAATCCCGTAAGCGCTAGTCTCCATTTCTTAAATATATGTGATTTGATTCCAATACTTCTATTGGATAGATAAGTAAATTTCAAAAATGCTTGTTCTTTTACTGAGTAAAGCTGTTCTGCAGTTTTTCAGATGGAAAACCTATCTAACTGCCGCTCAATTTTTAAAAAGAATCGAATAAAAATAATACAAGGAGAGAGTTATCAGCAACCACTGTTCACAATGCAACATTGCACCAGCTTTAGTCACAAGGCTCACACTGGCCTGCTGGATTGCAACATTTTGATACGTGGTAATTAAACACAGTGGAGAAGAAAAGGCTCAGAAAGACAGAAAGGAATTCATGGTGTTAAAATAGTATGAACAGTAGATATAGTAATAAAATACTGTCTTTTGTTATCATTATGCAGTAATACAATAGCTTAGGTTATTCTTACTATTTTGTCTAATTACTATTAAAATATGCAAGATTTTATCTTACCACTGAGAAGCCAGTGTAGAAAAGATATCAGTGATTTCAGGTTCTTGGAACAGTTTCAGAAGTTCTGGTTCAGATGATAAGTCAGCAAGAATCCTTAACTCAATATGGGAAAAGTCTAGAAAACAGTGTTAAAATGCATCTATTGCTCCAAAATAAAAACATACTTGCATTTTAACCAAACTATCACTAATTAAAATGTAAGCCTGCAGTATTCAATCACTTCCTCATGCCCAAAAAAGACAGATGCCTGTAAGAAGCTCATCCTGAAGATATTATATTCCAGCTACGGATCACAAAGTGTCTCATTCCTTCATTATCTTCATGTGTCAATTAATCTTACTAACTCTGTTTCTAGTGACAAGGCTTAAAGATCACCCACTTCCAAAGCATAATAAGGAATACACATCATATAACAATATTAGTTGATACTAAGAGATTTGACAGCCTTGTAAAATATGTCATCCAAAGGAGAGCAAAAAAAGACATGACAGAACTGTGAATATTAATCTGTATGAGAATAATAATACACACTCTCTTACCTGCTGCTAAAAATGTACACCCTTTTTTTGAAACAAACAATGTTCTTGGAGAAATAGTTACTATGTCCTCTTCTTTTCCTAGAGATGTGACAGACATTTAAATCCCAAAGACCAGTTCAAAAATACTGTGTTGCAAACCATAGGAGGTTTTATACCAAACACACATCTAACACCACAGAAATGGCAATATAAGCAATCTAGCAGAGCATCAAGTGCCAGCATCACAATTATTTCACTATATCAGTCATATACAACTTAACCTCTACCATCCTTGCAGTACTGCTTACTTCCTTTCTCAAATCCAAACTCTTCCCTAAACATATGCTATCAAATATATACAACTAACATTATTCACAGATCACTTAATAAAGGATGCATTCATAAAGAAGAGTCTATAAAAAGAAGTAAAAATATGCATTTTTGCATCTTTGAACATGCCACAGCAATGTGTTAATAACCAAATTCTGAGTTACAGGTGGAAGGGGAATATAATATTGAGAACATACAGCTGTCATAGGCATCCAAACTGTAATGACAGAAATCCCCAATAATATCATTTAACACTAATGCAAGGTACTAGAAACCAAGTACATCCAGGGAATATCACTTGACATAGTGTAGGG
>NW_008236769.1:11691910-11737853 GCF_000691975.1 Corvus brachyrhynchos | reverse complement strand
TGTGGTCAGTATAAAAGTGAAGAAAACAGAAAAAAAAGTGTCTTGACACAGGAAAAACTTAGAAATACATTTCTGAGAAGCGCATAAGATCATTAACAAAATCTCCAAAGTTTCATGTGCTACAGTTATGCCCAGAACCTCAGGTTTATGCTGCCCCTGCTGACACAGTTTTTTATAGCAACTTTTAAAAAATACCTATAAAACTGAATCATGTCGATAAAACTATTATCAAAATTTTACATTATCTTCCATAGCCTCCTGTTTAATGACCTTTATTATTTCCAACAGAGGGAGTGAATAGCTGTGAAAAGGCAAGGCTTGCCCTTAGCAGAGAACCAAGCACCACAGTGAGCAGCACTGCCCAGCTGTGGCCGCAGGCATTCAAGGAGAATGTATGTTCCAAAGTCTCTCTCTTATATTTGAGTCTGCTACTGTGCATTTCTCTCTTTATCACTTGGCTCATGCTTTTCTAGACTTTACTTTGATTCTCTCTGAACCATCTGCTTTAAATCCACTTCTGTTATCAAAAATAACACTAACTACTGGTGTTTAGATGTGAGTATTATTAAGATGACCCAGCTTAAACATTGACTGAGACAGAGCCTTATGAGCTGAATGCACACAAAATCATCCCTAGGATATTTAAGATGCATAATTTCATCTGGAAAAAGTGAGAGAAACAAAAAAATCCCTAAAAGCTTGTAACTATTTAGATCAGGGCTGAAACACCAAACTTTTTTTCAGGAACAACCAGAAAAAGTAATTGGTTTAACTGCTAATGTATAACAAAGCATTGATCATCTGTTATTTAATGCTGGAGCTATCAGTCTATATAAAAATATAATACCACTCGGTAAAATAATTAGATAAAACTGTCTTTTCATCTTAATAAAAACACAGCTTACCTTTTATGTACTGTTTCTTTGTAATTGTAACTGGATGTTTAGAGATACCTTGAATGTTCTACAAACAGGAAGAATAAAAAGGCTTAGTAAGTGCAAGTTTATGAAAATATGTTTATGAGCAGTTTATTAACAGCATTAGTGATACTAGTGCCAACAAGTTTTTCCCATATAAGAAGTAAGAATAACCACTTTGCCTTTCAAAGGAATCTTCACACTCTGCATCTGCAGACACTTTTGAATATTTGCTCTTCCTTGAAAACTGGAAGCTTCTAAGAACAATTTCTCATTGGCAGCCTTTGCAAAGACTAATCTCTGGATGCACCATAGAAGATAATTGGTAATCCAATAAAAATAATTTTATTCTTATTTTAACCTGTGTCTTTTAGATATAGTGCATTACTTCTGTGCAAAGAACACATGTGAATCTTGCCTGAAGTCTAAAGGAACTGAATATTCTTCAGCCTCTAGGATTTTTTTCTAGTATCTATTCCTACTTTTTTGAAATGCATGATAAAATAAATATAGAACTCTTTACTGGCTACAGTACATCAGTACAGGTTAAAAACTAGAGCTAATTTTATCAATCAACATGCAGGATGAGGATCAGCAGAAGATTTTTTTTTAAGATCTGGGTTCATACACCTCTGGTAAAGCATCAAAGATGCACATGACAACTCCTTTCTGTTATTTTGTGTCATTATGACTCTTTATCTAGAAAAGTAACATATGACAAGAGAATGTGTATCAAGCTCTGATCTTGTCATTCCATGTAATTAATTTGCAAATGGTTCAGGAATTAGATGATCATACTAATATTATGTAATACTGGGAATTCAGAGGGTGGGAATAGTGCTTATAATTTCCAAATCAGAATGATAATTTTCTATGCAATTTTCAACTCAAAATTATAATTTTAAACTTGAGGGATGTAACAAGACAGCAAAAGATATTGAAATTTAAAGCAGAAGCAAAAGAACAAAATCCCCAAACCACAACAGTATCATTCCTAGTTTTAGTACCACCCTTAAAGTTGTACAGTTAAAAATATTAAAGTTGAACACCTGCCACAGCACCATACAGAGAGAGAGATAGGAAACTACCACATAACATACAGAATACTTTCACAGCATGGGTTAAAAATAGGAACACTGCTCTTGGTCCACCAATACCCAGAATAAACACTTGCCAACTGGAATATTTTATTCTTTAGCTTCTAGAAACATTTAAAAATACCATTGTGGCAATGTTTACTGTAATGTATATTTTAAAATCATATTTTGAAGCAAGTGGTTATTTAATCTGTACATAAAACTAACATTCCTATTGGGAACTATTGATTTCCACCAATAACAAGTTGGGGAGAATCAGTGCCCAGGTATTATTCAGTGTACGAATAATAGGCAGTTTGAGTGGCCATGGAATCTAGTAGATCCTCAGAAATTCAGAAAATTTAGTCCTTTATTATGTACCTGGACATGAATAAAAGTGGGAGCCTAATTTTACACACATTAAAAAAAAGTTAATTCTGACTTACAGAACTATTCTAACAGAGGCTGTAGAGGGCCTTTTCATTTGGCTCTGCACTGGTATTGTGACATGTACTTAGTCAGGCAATTTCCAGCACAAGTAAGAATTGTTTATAGTTACTCTAACTGCTGTTTTTCCTTGTCTCATTAGCTTCAAAATCCTGAACAAATTGAATTTTAAAAAACACAGTATTTCAGGATCTATCTACAATGTAAAAATAAATCACTATATTGCTATCTTGTTTTTATTGCGAGCATCTGTACAAAGTCTGCTTTCAATGCAATTTTAAAAGCGTTACTAATAATTCTGGAAAAGACTAATAAGTAATTACAAGTGCAAAATGTCTTTTCACTTGTAAATTAGTTAACAACTCATAATTTGAATAGATCTTCAGAAAAGAGGTAACTCAAGAAACATGAGAGTTGTAATGCTCATCTTCAAGCTATTGGAATAGTTTAACACATCCCTCTCATCTAATTTTAGATTAACTAATTTTAGGCAAGTTGTTGGCCTAAACTAGCTGTGTAGAATCCCTCCATAGCCAGCAAAGACAGGAATCCCAGTGGGTAGTTCAACCTATCTGTATAAGACACATACTGACAAGTCGTCCTAAGGTTCCCCTGGAGGTGATGTATTCTAAGATTTAGATCATCAAATCTGATGAGATAAATTTACTCTACATGTTTAAAGGAATAGAGAAATAAGGAGACAATCTCACAAGAGTCTTCCAAATAGCAAGCTTTCCTCTGCTTGAGTCAGGTGACTGTTTTACAGTATCAGAAGTGGAAAATTAATGTGGCTTAGGCAAATTATTATCACCACCTTGGACTACATAATACAGCCTGTATTTTTGCTTTCATGTGTATATTTCAAGTATTTCTGCAAATCCTTCACAGATCGAATCTGAGATGTGACTATTCTGCCTTATTGTTAGAAAAGGGTATCCACATTTTGTTAGATGTAACAGAGAAACAAAATTGCCCTCCCTGAAAAATCACATTCCAACAGACAAGAAGGAATACTTGATACAGTGTGGTGGAAAAGCTGGTTGTGGAAGTTAACTATTGTAATACTTCATTGTTTCTGAGTGAGGGGAAAAAAAAATTAGGCTACTCTAGTAGATGGTTAATAAGAAAACCCTAGCAGTATTTTTTTAAAAACTAAAAAACATGAAAAAATAACTAAAATAAAATAATTATTTTAATATAAAAGGCCATAATCCAAAATTAACTTCCAGCAGTTCCAACTGATAGAAGGATAGATGAAGCCAAGGTCCCAGTTTCAATATGTCTGAAAGGCTGTGATGATCAGGGGAGATTTCTAAAGAAAGCAACTGTCACTCCTATCTTCCATAAGGCCAAGAAGGAAGACTCAGAAAACTACAGGCCAATGAGGTTGTCCTCAGTTCCCAGGAAGATGATGGCACAAATAATCCTAGAAAACATCTGCAAACATATTAAAGTTGAATAGACAGTCTGGGGTAGTCAGCATGGATTTAGAATGGGGAAATCGTGTTTAACCAGTGACAGCCTTGTGCAATGCAGTAACCAGCCCTGTGGATGCAGGGAAAGCAGCAGATGTTGTTTACCTTGACTCCAGCAAGGCTTTCAAAACACTCACTCATAAAAGCCTCAGAGAAGCTGCTGAAGTGCAAGTTAGATAAGTGGACAGCGAGGTGGACTGAAACCCGGCTGAACTGCGGGTCCAAAGGGCTTTGGCGAGTGGCACAAAGACCAGCTGGAGGTCAGTCACTACTGGAGCAGCCCAGGGGCAAATAAGGCCCAACACCTCCATCTATGACCTGGATAACAGGACTGATGCAACCTCAGCAAGATGGCAGGCAATCCAAAACCCTGAAGAGTGCCTGACATGTCAGGTAAGCGATTCAGAGGGATCTCAGGCATCTGGAGAAATGGGTTATCCCACAGAGTTCACAGTCTGGAAGGCAGCTTTGCAGAAAATGACCTGTGGATCATGGTGAAGAACAAGTTGAGCATAAACCAGTAATGAGCCTTTGTACCCAGGAAGGCCAACAGCATCCTGGGCTGCATCAGGAAGAACATGACCAGCAGGCCAAGTGACAACAATCCTTGTCCTCTACTCAGAATGCCTGATGGGTGCATGTAAAGAAGACAGAGCCAGGTTCTTCTCACTGATGCCCGATGACAGGACAAGAGGTGACAATCAGAAACCATTACAGGAAATTCCATTAATGTAAGAAAAACTTTCCTACTGTGACAATGGTCAAATACTGGAATAGGCTGCCCAGAGGAGTTCCGAAACCTCCATCCTTGGAGATGTTCAAACCTTCACTAGACAATCTCCAGCAGTCCTGGCAAGGAGACTCAGAACCGATGGACTCTGGATGTCTCTCTTAAAGCCTCACAAACACAGCTTCAGGCCTTGAAAAAATGATGCTCTAATCCATAAGGAAAGTCACTGTATCCAAGGAGAGTAGAATTATCAATGAAACAATACCTAATCAAAATCAAACAAATAGACAGTTTCCCAGTTGTACGAGTTTCTTCTCAGTCAGTTAGACTCTGTTGAGCTTTCTATTTTGGTATCCAACATTCTACATCTTCATTTGCCATTGATTTTTTATTCCTTCCTAGATTAAAACCAGTATGCTATTTCAGTTCTTTCCAAGGACTACAGTATACAGACATATATTGGATGAACTGCCTTTCAATTCAGAGTAGTTAGACTTCACCTAATCTCAGAGACCAGTGGTGCATTTTAAATATTTCTCACTCTTCATCAAGTAGGGTTGCTGATCATGTTTCCTATAATTCCCTTTTCTGTTTTTTATATGGCATCAGCTAACCCATACATCTCTCTTCCTCTCTATTTACATTTTCAGTAGCATAAACTGCTATTTTGAACAAGTAACCTCCATCAACCCCAGTGACTCTCAGAATAGACATCCATGTCTGTATACAAAGGCATCAATAGCTATATGCATTTTTTTTTTAACTACCAAATGGCTCATTAATCTATAACTACCCAGATCTGCATTTCTAAACCTCTATGGAATATGTCCATCTAAATACCTACAAGCTGCAGGGAGGGGAACAAAGCAATGTAACACGTAGTTACTGAAATAAATAGGAATGTGCAGAGGTGGCTGCTGACTATTCTTTGGGCACTTGATTCTGACTAATTCCCCCACTGTTCTAAGGCCTTACTTAAAAATAAGAATGGAGACAAAACTTACTACTAAAATAAGAGTATCCATTCATAAATGCATACAGGGTGGATGTGTCATGAGGGAAGTTAAAAAATAGCCAAGAGCTAGACCAAGCAGATATAAGGAAGGAGTTAGACCAGGTAAAGTTATCATGTACATATCCTTTGATGTGGTGACCAAACCACCTGCTGTTAGCGAGGCACAGTGCCAAACACTAGAGCAAAATAAAGGAATTAATTATTGTTTTACAGTGGGTACCAGTGCAAACAAATAGCAAAAACTAGTTGCATTTCTTGTAAGCAATAAAATTTACTGGGACTGTGATCTTGTTAGATTTAATTACTCTAATAGATGTTGCTTCAGGAAACCAATTATTTCCTCATACTTGAGAAATACACTGATTTTCTTTTCCATTTGAAAAAAGTTCAGAGCAGCAAAATTCTACTTTCTATCATGGAATGTAGCACTCCAGCAAAAATTGAAGCATTATAAGTCGAAAGTTTCTGCAGTTCTCTTAGCAACTTCTTCTCCAGAAAGTTTATTAGAATAATTAGGCCACAACTATTCTCTTTGAATAGTTTCTTTGAACATGAACTCAGCTCTACACAATGAAACATGAAGTAAGCTTTTTAATCCATGGCATCTGTTTGATGACTAGCATTGTAATACTTTTGGAGCAGAAGTAAGACTTTGGTCTGTAAGACCAGACTTCATTACAATGCTAATAGATACGTAGATGACAAGTCCTTTGAGCTTTATATTCTAAATTTCGAATTACTTTTTAATTTTTTTAATTTTTGTTATTCTTTACTTTTCTCTCTGGTTTATTTGCTTCTTCAAAATTATCTCACTCCTTCTCCTTCTTTTTCAGTTGTCTTTTCTTGCTCTACATGGGACCACACCTACTGATAAACTGTGCTCTCACACCTCATTTGATCAGTTTGAGAAGAAAGGTAAGCACAGGTTCAGTGAGCTACTTCCTTAACAATCAACACTCCACTTGCTCCGTTGCTAAAGGCCAAAGCCATTGTAGAACTATCAAGGAAAACTTTACCCTGCCCAGAAGAGCATTTTTTGCAATGCAGAACAAGAAGACTGAATCCTGAGGGCACTCACAACATCAAATTCACTCAATTTATCTGGCATCTGCAAAGCTGGAGGCGACTCACTCATGAGAAATTACACAGAAAGAATAATTTTTAAAAGACTTTGGGAAAATTGCCGCATTTAATTGTTGCACATAGCAGCATTAACTTATACTTGTAAAGGAATAAACAGTTATTTTCTGTGACTTCTATATGAAACACAATTTCAAGACAGTCTGGAGACATAATTCTCAAAATATGGCACGCATCTCAATAAACAGAGAAAATAGGAAAATGAACAAGGTCACCATACCAATGCCAGCCTGGTATGGACATGCACATGCATTCCTTCAGAAATCTTGACTTGTCTGCAATTGCCACCTAGTGGCTTGTGGAAAACTAAGGACATCTGTTTTCCTTGTCAAAAACCACAGAACCATATAGACTTCTGGAGAAGGTTTCCCTCATTTTTGGTACTTGTTTCTACTTTTCAGCCCAGAACAATCAATCAAGGGTAAGGCACTCCCCTCTTGCGTTACCCAGCAGCAAAGAATTATCAAGGTTTTAGACATCAGACAAGTGGGAAACTTAGAGGTAAATCATCCTATTCCCACAAGTTTAATCAGCTTTGAAAGATGTGAATACAGGGAAAGGAAAAAAGAGCAACCAAAATTAATGACTTCTTACTTCAGAGAGTAGGCCATATTCTGCCATATTCCCTGAAATTTAGACCTGGCAATGATCTCAGCTAATAAAGATACAGCAGCACATGAAAAAGGTTTTGATGAGTGATTTTTAAAATGAAAAGAAAATTATTTTACTCACTGATTTGAGTAAAATCTCTGTGTTCTGTGACAAATATTTTGTCAAATCATGGGTTCAGCCCAGATTCTTGGCAACATACTGACAGATTACTCACCTTTGCATAGTAAGCAAGGGAGTTTGTATAGACATAGCTCTTTGCATCTTTAAGGAGAAAAAGACTGCTTTTATTTCCCATAAATAAACTGACTACATTTTATTACTTATTTAATTTCATTTTCCTGAAAGAAAATTATACACAGAATACTCACTCTGTTACACTAAAATTCATTAATATGGGAAGCTCAAACTCTGGGATGAACTCCAAGGAGATATGATTTGGTTTTGGTGAAATAAAACCATTGCTAAGGCATTGAGATAACGACCCTTTGAGTGGCAGCTGGAGCTAGTAAATATTGTATAGCTGTAGATTAGCTGCATATTATATAGTTTTTTAATTAAACAGTGTCAAGGCAATATTGTCCAAAGGTAAAAATACCAGACCTCTAACCACACAAAAAATTACAAGAGCTCCAGGCTGTAGGAATTTGCTGTTAAAAGAAAAGATGTAACAGTTGTTTTACAAAAAGAGTAAAATTTAACATCTCAAACAAGATTGTTCCACATACTGAGGAATTTACTCAGCATATGTTAGCAGGAAATTCCTCTTGTAAGGCTGTGAACAGGAAGCTAGTTGCAGGAGTTAAAAGAAACCTAAATAAGTAATGTCTCTTTCGATCACAGTGAGGAAAGGACAGTTCCTGGCTTTACAGAGGTGGTCCTTATACTGTAAGTTCCCGAGAGTCAGAGCCAGCAGATGATCATGCTGGAACAGGAGAACTAAGGACAACAAGGCCACGTGGCAGTCAGCACGATGACCTGTGTCCTATTCTGTCTCTCTTCAGCAACCCTTATACGAACCACTAATTTTTTTCCACTGTTGTTCCCAACTTGAGAGAGCACCTCCAAAACTGCACAAAGTTTCCTGAGGCTTTATGAAAGATTGCTGAGGAAATAAAGAATTGGCAAATTTTCCACTTCTTGGCACAGAAACAAAAATTGTCAGCAGAGAAGGATGAATACAATAGGAATGTAGAGCTACTGAGATAATTTTCTGTATTTCCTTGGAATGCCAATGACAAAGCTTTAGAAAATCATTACTGTGTGAAAACTGGACTATCCAAGAAGTCTCTTTTAATCTACCTAACTTCTGATCTTCTCCTATAAACCATTTCTTTTTATCTTTCTGCATTTCTGTCCCCTTCATTTTTGTCTTGTCAGACCTCTCAGATCTTTTCATGTTTTCTGAGACACGAATTGGAAGAAGATTGTACAGTAGAATATTACATAGCAAAATAAACTATTTAAATGCTTTTGCTATGTTAAAACATAATGAAATCTATGCTGACATCAGAGTTAAGACTGTATTTTGTCCTTGCAAAAAGGAATTCAGATATTAGAGAAATATAGCAACACTTCTCCCTTTTGAGAGCTTGTAAGACAAGACATAATTCGTGTGTCTGAGATTTTTATTTTAACTGTCCTGTCAGAACATAAGTCTCCAAGCTCTGAGTAGTTCCTAAAGTGTATACCTCGAACAACTCCCTCAAATGGAGTAATTCATATGAAAAACAAAAAAAATCTTCAGGCAGAATTTCTCAAATATTAATCAATTCACAAGAGGTTCCAACAGAAAACTTAAAAACAAATAGACACACAGATATTTAATATAAGGATCACATATATATTTGTGCATATTGCTGAATATTCAATTTGAGCTACTGCCTTATGAATGAGGACAGTAAAATTTACCTCAGTAGGACATGGGCCCCATGAAACTCCTCAGAGCTTACAGAGGTACAGTGACTCTGACCAGTGGAAACATCAGGGCATGCTGCATATACCAACCTCAGGCATAAGAAAAGTGCCCAGCCAGGAGTTGAAATGTGAATAGATAAACAGTAGCAGAACAAAGATTGTGACAGACTATGAGGGAATGGCACCAATTGTTTCCTGTAACCTAAGCACCATGCTAATATTGCTCTTAAACTATTCTCAAATTACGTGGAATCAGACTTAATAAAATTCTAAGAAACACAACAAAGTGCGTAGATTAACTTACGTAACAGAATACTTCAAGTAATAGATATTACTATAATTACTTCACTTTAAAACACCTTTGAATTTGTAAGGTCGTGAAAGCTACACAAAACAAGTTTTTTAGCAAAGATGATACTAATTTTGATTCTTCTTAGCTCTGTGCTCCAATCATATTAATATTATGGAGAAAAATAACCTGGCAGTAGCACTAGTATTCCAAGATGAATTTCTAAAACATGATCATAGCTTTGGCTTTTACCTGTAGCATTCCCAAAACATTGCTGGCAAAGGCCATTTAAAGGATAAAATAAATCAGCATATAATCAACAACCTTAACAATGCCCACTTATAGCAGTAAATGCTCAAGTGCTGACAATTTAATTTATACATATAGGATTGAAATATATCATCTTCTAATTTTAAAGAAACAAGTGGAAGTATGCAGTGCTGTCATCTCTCTAGCATAGGAAAATTTTAGAGGAACTTTTTTTCTCCCATTTCTACAAATTTAAGCTTCTCTGAGAATTTCTTTTGCCAGAAACTAAAGGACAGTTGTGGAGGCCAGCAAGCCTACGGTACAAGGAACTAAGAGAGTCAGCTGGTGAGACAGTCCCTGGTACCAGAGAATCCTCCCTAGGGTAGGGTGACCAGAAAGGCTTCTCTCAGAATGCTTTGCCCTGCTGCGGTAATATACCCCAGTTCTGCTCCCTTGGTTGGCTTGTGAGCCTCTCCGCCCCCTTGTTACCTTATTTGTCCCACGCCATAGAAAGTCCTCCACTCCAGGTTCCCCCCACCGGTCTTTGCCCCTGGAATCCTTCACAGTGTGGAAGCAATAAACTGCTCCTGTGGAACTCTATGCAAAGCCCCTTCCTGCCTCTTTGCTGCTGACCCGTATTACTGAAGCTGTGCGTGCGTTTGTGTGCGCGGCTGATGCTGCTGAGCGCCTTCGCTTTGGAGACGCTTCTGGAAGATCGCAGCACCTCGTGCTCCAGCACAGAAGCTGCAGAGCCCGGGATAGCAATAGACAGTGAAGGAGGATTTCAGCCTCCATAGCCAATATTTCATAATGTGCTAAAACTGATTTGGCCAATATTTTTCCAAGTTGTATAGAATCTTTCATTTTTGAACTGTCAATTTTAATTGCTCTGTTTGTTTCTGTGCTTATGTTTAGCTTGTAGAAGAAAAAATGACAGACTATCTTACCCTGCATAAATAAAATGCAAGTATATTTTATGCAATTACTGCAAAGAAGCAGATTTATACTGTCTGCACATTACCTTTCTTTAAATAACACACAGAACAATTATAAAGATAATCCGAAACAGAAGAGGACAGGATTGAACTGCTTGTTTCTAGAAAATTACAGCCCAGATGATGCTACAAGCTTTACTGAGCCAAATTATGCTATAAAATTTTGTCCATGTATTGGATACACCACACTCACCATGAGATAAATTAATCTATACAAATCAGGAGCATTACAAGAGAGAATGCCAAAGATGTGCATGTATCATAGAAAAGGACACTGTAGTCCAGATGCTGGGAGAACAAGGGTCTGTAATGAAGAAACCTTGTTTCTGCATTTGGGTAATAAATCAACACAATGATGTTCTAGAGCATCAGATATGAGTGTTATGATATGACCAACAGTGACCTTCTATACTACAGCTGTCACACTAGTACCTAAGAACTTTCTATTGCAATGTTAAGGTAGTGTAAAATTTCATCCTGAAAATGTAATTGGACCAAAGTCTTGTCAACATGCCCATTCAGTCATTTTAAAGTACAATTTTCCTGTCATAAAACAAACTGTGATGAGTGAGGAAGAGGAAATAGAGAACTTCTGTCTCCAACACTGTAAATACAGTTTCTTGAAGCCTTCACTAAGATTACTTTTAAAAAAACTAAGCAACAACAAAAGAGACTATAAAAACATCATGACTCTACTCATAAAATGAGATACTATTTTAGCGCTATTAGTGCAGTCATAATCACCATATGACTCAAGAGTGTTTATTGGAATAAACATACTGAAAAGAAATATGGCACAAAAATATGTTCTGAATGCAAAAAATACTCAGAGAACACCAACCAACCACAACAATCAGCATGCATACTCTGGCTTTCTCTAACTGCACGTCAGCTCATCTGAGTGACAGGGGTTTGTACTGACTAGAAAATACAACATTAAATTGCTTTAATTCAAAGGCCCAAGAAAGCACAGACACATTCTCATATCTGTTAAGATAATCTACCCTTGTTTTAAGCAAAGCCCACATTAGCCTAGATGATATTATAGAAGACTTTGGACTATATATATATATATATATATTTGTATATTTGGACAATTTATACAGAAGACTTTTTACATGAACCTGTGATGTGTCTGACGTGTCTCTATCCCCAGTGCTTTCCAATAAACATACGTAAAAAAAAATAGCTAACACATTCCAAGACCAATGAAAATGTAAGGCCCATACCATTTGTCCATCTTAAGTAAATATTCTTCTCAGTTGGACAAAGTATGAACAAGTTTACAAAAATCTTACTCTTAGCAGTGCAGTTGCAAAAGCAGCCAAGGCCTTGGCTCATTTCAGGGGAGGGGGTTAAAGAAAAAAAGCAAAATGCAGTCATATCCCTGTTCCTAGACTTGGTGTCTGGCTCCTCACATTGCATCAGCCTCTGCCAAACCGTCTAAAAGCTGTGAAAGAAAGGGGCAGGGATAAAACAAGACACTGTAGAATCTCATCACAATTGAAACACCTTGTAGAACATTTCTGCTGGAATCTGAGTACAGACTTCAAACTTGCAGAAAGAATATTTGCAGTATCACACATCAGCCTGTAGCCTTAATGAGGCCTTGGACAAAATGCCTGAAATTTGAGAGCTGTCACAACGGCTTCGGTAGCACGATTCTGTCAGACCACCCTGCTAGGAGTGAGCATGTGGGGATGTCAAAATGTAAAACCTATTGGGATTCTGCTACAAAAGGGAGATAAACAGGCAGGATCTCATCCACACTGTCCAGAAACAATCCCAAAACTACCTCAAAACCACATTTCCATTTTACCTCAGAGAAAACTAGTCTATTCACTCCAAAAAAACATAGCCCAGAGGGGAAATAACACAGATACAGTATGGATAATCAGAAATACTGGTTTGCTAAGTTAATTGAGAGAACAGACTTATTTTGGATGGCAGTTGCTCAGAGGGGCCTCTACTTCAAGGGATTGTCTCTCCCCTTAGAATAAAAACCAGATGGGTAAATTCATTATTCATATTCCAAACACTACTTGCAACACACATTTTCTAACAAACAAGCATGTAATTCTCTATTGTGCATTCACCACCAGAAAATCTTATATCTGTTGAAGAGACTGAGATACATTCAATATTTCAGGTTCTTTATGATCCTTCCTTAAGCATGTTAACATTCAATATGCCCTAATTAGTTTCCCTTTCAAACTACATTCCTGATTTCCAAACTATAGGCTAACATGCTTCTTTGACTGATAGGTTAAATTATTTTATTTCTTTGCCGTTTTTGACAAGCTGTAAAAGCATTTTTCCTGAGGACAAATAGGAATGCTTTTTTATTTTTTTCCACTTGCTCCAAGAAGGTGAAAATGTTTATTTATCTTCAGCATAACTTTTTGTTACTAAAAGGAAGGAAATGCTCCCTAAAGGCCACCACTTTATGCTTTTTAGTTTAATGATACAAACATCTTCTGAAGTAGAGAAGCATAAACTCATTAGCAGCATTTCAGTTCTCCCTGCTGCAGAAGCCTGGAGGAAAGAAATCTTAATACAGAATATCTGATTCTAGCACTGAAATTTACATCTTAAACCAAATTGTAACATCTAATTGTATGCAATCTTTACATCTCAAGTTAGGATTTCTCTCTTTTCATTCTGAAAGGGGCTTGATCTTAATTGGGTTTAAGCTTTTCCACTCATGTCTTGACTTATTTCTGCTTTAAAATATGAGAGGCTGAAAAAATGTATTTCCAGGTGGGTTTGGAGAACATAAACAAGCTTCTATGAAGGTCATAAATATATCTAATAGGAAAGTTATCTATGAGCAATATAAAAAAGAGAATCCTAATGTAGACAAGACTAATATATTTATACAAAAGCTATTTGAAAATAACATATTCAAATATTAAACCTAATTAAATTCCCCTAATAGTCATAAGCAATCCATCATAGAGAAAAAAAATAACTACCCTATGGATACATTATAAAATAATTTGCAGGGTTTATATTTACTTCTATGTTTCAGATACTCAGGTTCTCCAAGAGCAGCAAATAGACACCTACAATGCAGTCACTGGAGACTGCAAGATCAAATGTATCCCTGTTTAACAATAATACATTAACACTGTTATTTGTGAAAAACATATGATTTATACAGCACACATATCGTAGAAGAAGCAGCCAAATGAGAAGAAATGAAGTGCACAGTTAAACTAAAGTAGATGAACACATGGAGAGCCACTGAAGTAAAGTGCTGCTAAGAAACCCCCTCTAAGTTGCTACAACATAAAAGTCATAAAAATTCATGTGAATAAACTTATCTATTGAGAAAAACCCACATAAAGCCAAAAATATACATCATCTGTATATCAAATGTGAAACTGTCTGAAAGAAGATGACAGTAGAGTTTATCTGAAAAAGAAATACTGCTCTGTATCTAATGTTTAGTCATTTCCCCTCAAACCTGTAAGTAAATCCCTCCTGGACTCCATTAAATGCCTTAAAGGAAAGAGGACAGATAGATCCATTACCTTTACAAAACAAAAGAAAGAAAAAGAAACCTTTGTTTGGAATCCCATCTCTCAGAAGCACTGTAGAATATGGGATGTTTTTCCATTTGAATTCTCACAGTATCTGATTCACGCTTATCTTTTGCTTTAATCCCTTGTTAAAGCATTTTAAAACAGTTAAAAATAAACTACCTCAGCAAAAATTCAGCTAAAATTTGACATAATATCATAGTAACTGCAAAAATATCTCCAGTATTTATGATTTCTGGCAAGAATCTTCCCAATCCTTTAACACTTAGCAAAGTGACTGGGCACTGCAGTGTATCTTCTATATCAATAAGTGATTCAGAAACAGATGGTATAAGTTCCATAAACATTTCAAACAAAAAAAGCCATGCCAATGTTTTTCCTTAGAAGGAAAAGGCAGCCTTAGGCAGCCCTGGATGCTAACTTTAGCAGCATTATTTTGAAGAAAATCAACTTCTAAGAAAAATAGATTCATGTCCTTTTCATTATGATGGGCCAAAGATCACTTTGTGTTGTATGTGGTTGTTCAAGACAGCTGTCTGTTCAGCTCTGACTTGGAAATGCCTGAGCATCACATCAGAGACTTCAGCAAACTGTGACCTTCATGATCATCTTTTCCATTTTCCCATCACTTTCTCCCATCTGGTTGCATGAGAAGAGAGAGCAGCAGTAACACTTCCCCATTGTGTTGTTAATTCAGAATCATTGTGTTGTTAATTCAGAATCCTAAACACTGATTTTTGTTCAACAAAAGAGCACAAGCACTTCCTATAAATTGTTTGATGACAAACTGTAAGGGAATATGGACCATGAGGGTAGGAAGATGTAAATGAAACCTGAACTGTGAAGACAGGTGAAGGAAGAGCTAAGGAAGTCACCAGTATGGTGAGGGCGAGAACTCCCAGGATGGGTTTCTGTCAGAACTCCGAAGTCATCACTCCAGGCAGGACTTGCCAGGAACCACATGAGCCCATGCATGCAAAGTGGTCACAGCTGTTAAAGTTTACATCTCTGCTCCCACACAGAGCTGTGGAAGACCGTGGACTTTCTCCCAAGATTGCAGAAAGCTCCTAATGCCATTTGTACCCACAAAGCTAAAGGCTGGGTCCTGCACAGAGATAAACAGTACCCAAATCTGCACAGATAACAAATGACAACACTTTGGGGCACAAGTTAAAGGGACAAGGACCTCACAGATTCCCTCTAGCCTTCATGAGCCAAGTCCCATCTCTGCATCTGTTCCCAGTCATCCCAGGGCCAGAGGCCAGGTCTTTACTAGAAAAGGCCATGATTAAACCAAACAGAAACTTTCCCCAGTCAGGCAGTCACTACTTTTCTTCTGCTGTTCTCTCACCTACGCCTTGAGCCCCTGGAGCTCTGCAGCCCCATCTCCTCTCACACCAGGTCCTGCACTCTCATCCATGCAGCCATGGGCTGTGACAGAGGGGAACACAAAGGTCTCACCAGTCTGTACAGCCAAAGCACAGCGTGCATCACAAACACCAAGAGAAAAGGGATCATAGAATACATTCAAATATGTCCTTAAAAGACCATTCTGTGGGGGAGAAAAAAAAAAAGATAACCCAAGCCCTCAGCAGTCCAGAATATCAAATAAAACACATTTCAAGCACAAGCATGTACATGGAGATCATTATAGTCAAAGACATGAGAGGAAGCACAGAGCCCAAATGTCACAGTCATATAAGCAAGACTTCCAGAGCACCAGCATTGCCAGCTGAGCCCTTTATTGCTATGAGGCCTGAAGCCAAATTCCAGAAGAAGAGAGCGTCCCTTTTTTCTGTAACACCCACCTTCCAGGGCTCACTGATCTTTTAGAAGGAGTGGTTCATGAACACCAGGAATACATGACAAGGAAGTATTGAGGGTACATGCATTGCTCACAACTGTATTCCTCTACTTCAGGTAATAATGTTAATTCTGATCCACAGATAACACAAAATATTTGTAAGAACATATGTCCTAGAGTAAAATACCCATTTAATAAGCTTTTTCTGTCCATTTAGATACAATACAGCAACTGCTAGACTTGCATGAAAACAAAGATTTCCTGTGTTAAAAAATTACATATTTGTTCAAGTAATATTAATTTTTCATTTCAATTAAAATGCAAATCTTCTAATAAGCTGACTTACAGGATGTTTGGATGAAAGTCTGCCAGTCACAGTTCCTGTTTGATTCCAAGTAGAGGAAATAAATCCCTTTAATCAAGTAAAATAAAAAACAACAAAAAAATGAAGACACACTGCTAAATTTTATTTAATATAAGTATCAAAATTAAGTAACAGAAATAAAAGTAATAAAAATTCACTGCAATCAAAACAAGAAAATAAAAAAGAAATACTTTTAAAATTACCATGTATAAAAGTTCTTAACCTGTAAACACTGCAATCACCTCACATCTTTTTAGGACTTTACAAGCTACTGTATATATTTCTACCTTTTTCATGCATGTTCGCAGTCCATCCACATAAGTTGATTTCATCTTATGAACCTAAAATACAAAAAATTTAAGATAGATGTTTATTTACAAAAATAAGGAATTTTTCAAATTAAAGATCCTAATTTCCAAATGCATCTTGTTTGTAGACTTTTCTTTTTTAAAGACAGTTTTATCCTAGGAAATAATGGATTTATACTCACTAATAGCTTAACCTATTCACATAAGTTGGGTAAGTGCTTGGTTATAACCTAAAGCCGGGGCTTTGCAGATACTATTAAATGAACTATTGGAATTTATTATTTTACATCTTATATCTCCAGCTCAATAAAGTACATGCAAACAAACACACACAAAAAGCCACAAATTATTAAAAAAAAAAAATCTGAACCAAACACAAACCCACACTTTTAAACTTTTTTTTTATTTTTTTTAAATTCTTGGAAGCTCATTCACTGAAAATGTCAAGATTAAGTGTGGGAGCAGACTAACTAGTTGGTTTTGGATTTTCAGGTGGCTCGTCACCCCAAAATCCCCTACAAACAGTTATCTCCTTCACTTTATGCAAAGCATTTCTTCAGAACTCAAAAAATAAATGTTTTGCTCTAAATATGCTTTACAGCACTACACAAATTTAACAGTATTAATTATTAAGAGAACACAAATTTAACAGAATTAACATTATTACCGGAAGTTTTCCAATTGTTTTTGCAACCAAGTTGTTTGCTAGCTATAATCTAGCATAGTGTAAAACAACCATAAACATTTAAATTTAAAACCTTAAGAATACTGACTACAAATTAGTATTTGAATGAATTTTCACTAGAGCCACCTTATTTATTTGTTTAACTATGAATATGTTATCTGCCTTGCTAAATTTTGCTTCAGTGCAGCTACACTTTGTGAAAAAATATCAGCTCACCTGGCGGTATTCTAAAATTATCTTAGGCAAAGGGTGAAGATCTTGCAATTTATTTAGCTGCAAAATCAAGAATGTGAATTACTGACATACTTTTCTTTAAGTTATATTATTAAACAAACCTTAACAGAATACATTTCGGAGGAAGAAATTTTCTTGACAAGCTGAATGGACAAAATACTGGCTGATGGATGATGTCCTACAAGCAATCCCACCCCAGGCCCAAGGAAGCCTCCTTTCATTCCTGCCTTCTTTAGGAAGGCTGGAGATTACTCCTCCCCATTTCATTTTCACTCCTGTCCCAGACAGGGACAAAAAGACTCAGACACAAAAACTTTTTCACAGAAACTTTGAAAATACTGGGGTGTGATGTGTGTGTTATTTATGGCCTTTTGTTTATTTTTTGTGCTATGCAGCATTAATGCAAGAGAGAACACAATAGAAGTAGACAAAATAATACATATATACACACATACATATTTATACACACACAATCCAAGAGGAGAATTTCTCCTGTTCATGCTTTAATAAAAGTTCCAGGAAAACTTCAAGAGAAATTGAAATTGTCAAATTAAAAACCAATAAAATAAAGCATATTTATGATTACTTTGATTGGAAACTGCCAAAAATTCTGTTGAGAAAAAGAATTAAGTTATTAAAATAGAGATTGGATATTTATAGGTACAACAAATAAATACCTGGAACTACAATAGTCCAGGGTGAAAAACACATACAACTACACTACAATGTATCTTTAAAAGCATAAGGGTTTTTTTCTTGCTACCAGGGAGAAACAACATCTTAAGATTAATTGTCTACTATTTATCTCCTGGAAGGCTTCATCCTACCTTTCTCTAAATAACCAAGTCTCAGCAGTTGTTGGAAAGCAAGTACTGGACTACATAAAAGTATTGGTTTGATTACAGCAACAAATCTTACGTCCACACAAAAAGATGACATTAATTCTATTTCACTGATCCCTCCCATTTCCCAAGGCTCTCTGTCACTCTCCAAGATTACATGTTTGATCTATGAAACCTCCTTCTCCTTGAGTAGTGTGTGGATTTAATGGTTATACTGTTGAGGTTACTGGAGATCATATTTGGTAGTTCAGACACTTGACTGAAAAGTGGAATTTCCTCCTTGAGAGATAAATGTTAACCCTTCTACCTTCCCCAAAGACATTCATGTTCAGCAATGAGTTGAGCACTTTACTCTAACTCCTGTGTAAACTGGAGCAATACAGTTGTGGCACCAAATCAGAAACAGGTGCAGCTGCATAGAGGCTTTTTCTCTTCTAAAAAGAATCTCCATTGCTATTATTATATAACAAAATGATTTTTTTTTTTTTAAATGATCTGACAAGGGGAGCAAGAGCACCCCCAGTCAGTTTGCAGATGACACCAAATTGGATGGAAGAGTTGATCTGCTGGAGGGCAGGAAGGCTCCACAGAGGGATCTGGACAGGCTGGATCAATGGGCCAAGGCCAATGGTCTGAGGTTCAACAAGGCCAAGTGCCAGGTCCTGCCCCTGGGTCACAACAACCCCTGCAGTGCTACAGGCTGGGGCAGAGTGGCTGGAAAGGGCACGGTGGAAAAGGACCTGGGGGTGCTGGTTGAGAGTGGCTGAACATGAACCAGGTGTGCCCAACAAGGCCAAGGGCACCTGGCCTGGATCAGCAATAGTGTGTCCAGCAGGACCAGGGCAGTGACCATCATCACCCTGTACTCAGAACTGAGTACTGTGTTCTGTTTTGGACCCCTCATTTCAAAAGGGAGATTGAGATGCTGGAGTGAGTCCAGAGAAGGACAACAGAGCTGGAAAAGGGTCTGGAGCACAAGGCTGATGAGGAACAATTGAAGGAGCTGGGGATGTTTAGCCTGGAGAAAAGGAGGCTCAAGGGGAGACCTTCATTAGCTGCTTTGTTTCTCCCCATCATACAGGGCAACTTTCTTTTCTGGCACAAGTAATTGTAGTACAAATAGTACAATACAAAAATAAATCAAGATCATTAGGAAAACTTAAGATAAATTCCAATTTCACTGTAATAAAACTCAGAAGCCTTGCTAAATCATGCAGCTGGTTTTAAAACCCTTCCCCGTCTCACCACAACTTCTGAGGTGGATACAAGTTGCTGTATTTCAGTTCTGTGAAGTTTCTCACACAGCATATGCAGCTTTAACTTATCAAATAGTACCTACAGTAAGACAATAAATCTTTCAGTGTTTCAAGTGTTAAAATAGAAAGAAAAATTATTGGGTGCTTGAACTTACACAGAAAACAAATTTCAAGGTAAATAGAGTATACTGTAGCAAAGAGAACTAACACAGTATTGAAAAGACCAGATCTTTATTTTTGAGCTACTAAAACAGTAATATATTTACTAAAAATAAATACAGAATTTATGTAAATACATTCAAATACAGATTATTCAACATTGTCATATTCATGAAAAACTGATAGGTCCTTCATTAACATCGGAAAATAAGATAATATAGAAGGAAATCATTCAGAAGTTGTAAGGATACATATACTTAACAGTTCTTCGGTATCAGTAAATTTATAGAACTTACACCTCCTCAAGTAGAAATAGTACAAATATTACCTCTCGGAGTTGACAACTGCTGGTCAAAAGGAATCGTTCTCCAGCAACCTCATGAGCTTCCTGTTCAAGCTCTTTGAGCCGCAACTATAATTTAGGACATCAAAATTATTCTGTTCACATTATTATTTTCTTCAATATCTGCTACTTCTAAGGTTAATGAGAATATTGGACCTTTATTCAGAAATGGAGTACTTGATACTGTGTCATCATTGCTGGCTAACAACATTTGGTTGAATAGATTGCTTATATACTCCTTCATTTTTATTTCTTCATGATCTGGGAAGGGGATTTATTGTAGTAAGAAGTACCGACATTTGTGGTCAAAGAATTTAGGTTACTGAAGCCTATAGAGATCTGTGAGAAGCAGAGCTATACAAATTATTCTGATAAATTAGCAATCTATCGGACCACTATGATTAACTAATCAAATTTTATGTTACAAAGTGGGATTCTCTTGTAGCTATTTTTATCAAAGAACACTCATTTAAAGAGTGTATTGTTCACAAAAAGAGGGAGAGAACTCTATCACTTCTCAGGAAGACAGTTACTGGAAACTGTAGGTTCAGAAAGAGTCATTACCATTTTTACTCTACAACACATAACCCAAAAGGACCTGTGCATTTTGCACTGCAATTTCAGTTCTGCAGCAAGGCTGATGAAGCAGATGTGTCATTTTTACTTGCCTAAATAAATAAGGAAGTACCCTAAAATGTAAATATAATTAGTTTTATTTGTAACAATATACTAAAAGCCCCAAACTATTACATAAAATATGACAAATGTTCCATCTATTTTTAATCAGTTATCCTCAGTAAATGCACAAAGATCATGCTATACAACTTCCAAGAAAAAATATTAATACAAAATTTACCCCTAGGATCTCTGATGTTTTTTTCAGTTCTTGTTTGTTCACATATATTTTGTGTGTTTCCATCACTGTAAATACAATTTTAGGTTAAGAACATTTATAATTGACAATTTCAATCTTACATGCTTCTTAGACTGTAAAATGGAAACTCAAACTCACACAGCTGTTATGAGGCTAAGATAGCATTTCATATTCTGAGGAATTACATCCCACTTGAGCATAGTCAGCAGCTGTGTGAAAATAGTGAAGATTCATATTTTGAACTGAACTTTCATACCTGCCAGAATTTTGATAAGTGGAAGCTCTAATGTGCAAAATAAGTTCCACAAGCCTTGAGCCTGTAAAGTAAGATATAAATACATTCTTCAGTACCAGCTAATTTTGATCTTAAAACATACCCTAGTGTCATTAGGTGAATGCATTTTCCATTGAGGAGTATTTCACTTTCTGTACATTCCCTTTTTGCACAACAACACTGTTTGTGGCATGAAGTACTACTTAGTGTAAATCATAGTGTCTAAATGCTGTTACTAGGAATTCTGCAATAGTAACCATTTTGTACAAGAATGCTAATAAAGAAAGATATATACCTTTTTTTTTTCTTAACAGCTTATTTTTAAATCAATCTTCATTATAATAGGACACACAGTTATCCCTTTTCCTTTGTTCAGCTGAACAATTAAGCAAATATTCATAGTTCATAACTTTGTTTTCATTAGGAAGAAAATAAGAGTTGATAGGGTTATGCTCCCAAATTAGTTACAGAGAACAGAAAGTCTGGTTTTTCTCTAACCACTGAAGCAATCTGACTTTTCTAAAAACTCTTGTAGGCTGGATCTCGGTGTTCCTGTGCCTTTGGTGTTTCCCTGCTGCCTCCCTTCAGATTGTTCACCATGCTGGGCTTCTTGGATATCCACACTTATATGGCTCCATCACCTAATGATCTAAGCCCTACACCTGCTACTAGCAACTTCAAAGAAAATCCCCAGGAAACTGTGATGTCCCCTCCACCAGAACCTAAGCATATCCCTATATCCTGGCACTTTTCCAGGTATATGATCACAGGCAGAAAACAAACACACACACACTAACAGACTTCTTGAGATTTATTCTGAACTGCAATAAGGGGTAAAATAGAATACAATAGTTCACTTGGAAAGGACCTACAAAGACCATCTAGTCCCACTGCCTGGTCAATTCAAGGCTGACTAAAATTTGAAGTATATGATTAAGGGCACTGTCCAAATGCCTCTTAAACACCAACAGGCCTGGGCCATCAACCACCTCTCTGGGAAGCCTGTTCCAGTGTGTGACCAGTGCTTGGCTAACACAATCTAGAACAAAAGATATGCTGAGAGTTTTCATACACAGGTAATACATGGAAAAAAACCAGCTATACTATGTTTTACCTCTGTCAATACTTTTTAGACAGTAACATATAGATTTAAAACACTAAAAGAAAAGTCACAATATTATGAAACTGTCTTGTTCTCAGAATCTTCATTTAATTAACTGTTGTAGAGAAAAAGTTTCTTCTAAAGATTAAGCTTGACGCTCACCATCTCCTTCTAGAAAAAATGGCAAGTTTGATGGGCAATTTATTTTAAATGTTGACTACTAATGTAAACCACTAAGGACTGAAGCATTCTATTATTCCAATTTGAATGAGAAATAATCATTAACTCTCTAATTCGATACTTACATAGTTATTCCTGAGCAAATTCTTTTTATGTCTTACCTTTAAGCCATCAGCAAGGTCCATCATTACATTATAAAGCTTCTCCAAGTTCACACCTAAGTTTTGATACTGATATAAATAAATCAAAAATAAATCAATAACTAACAAAAATACTGCTAACATAAAAATATTTAGACTTTCTTTTTTAATATGTATAAATTGTAAAAATGTGCTTTTCTGTATGCCTTCTGTTAACATTTTAGAAATGTTCTTAGATTTCTGACAAACCCAAATCATTAACACAGCACTACAGATTATGAACATTCCAGATTTTGCCTGTTCCTTTATTTACATTTTGCATCAAGTACAGAGAAATATTTTATCGATAAACTGCCTTTGACACTGAAGTCAGAGTTTTCTTACTACTTGTAAAATGAGGAAAAATTCCCTGCATTTTTCTTTCTCATATAAGTACTGCTACTTTTGTGCCAGAACTGTTCACTTCCTTCCCAGAGGTGTTCCACACAGCACCAGGCCACCTCCTTCAATTGGCTAGAATACCATTTTGAAATGTATACAAACACAGAGTATGACTATTCGCTCCAAGAACATGACCATTAAAAATAAACTTAATGAAGACTGAGAAACAGCAGGCCCTGAAAGGTAGGATGCAGAGGGCTCTCTTCAAAGCTGAACTATCTAGATCCACTGGTGATAATCTTTGTTCTAAAACAATCTAGTACACACTGCAGTGAAAAGTCATCAACCTCTCTCCAAGAAATGTTGTCCATACCAACTTGTTCTGGAACAAACGAGCTGTCTGTGAAATACAGACCGCTTGCTTGATCCCTTTCTGGAGTGGAAGAGAGCCCAGTGACAGGCTTCAACTGACACCAAGATTCCTCATCAGTAAATGCAGCGATGGCATGACCAGCATAATGTTTAGCACCTGTTCCAGCAAATGTTTCAGGGAATATGGACCACGACCACTTCGGCACAGCACCAAATATACAGACAAGCAGCAAGCAGCACATCTTCATGCTCGTGGTGTGTGGGTGAGTTGTGGGCTACAGAATAAACCAGCAGTCATTCCAAGTACTGTGGTGGGTGGACAAGACTAGCACAAGACAAGGAGCTACACTGAAGTAGTGAGGCACAAGATGATGTATCACCACAGATCCCTCTGGCAGTACAGACAACTGCTAGAAATCTACCAGTAAAAACAGAGCAAGAAGATTGAAGAGATAAACCTGGCAAAGAGCCAGGATTCACAGGAAGAACTGGGACTCACTGAGCAAAGAGAAAAGCCAAAAAGGAAGTGTGAGAGTCCAGGTGACAAAGAATAAGGAATGGGGGGAATAAGCACAGGATGTTCCAAGGAGGGATTAACTGGGAATTAAGTGAACAAGTCAGCATAAAGACACTGGAGATGGTTGGAGCAAGGAAACAAACTAGACCTGAAGTAGGACAGGAAGGAAATAAAATTTCAATATTTAACTCAGAGCTGGGAATCAGGATGACAGAGTTGAAAAATAGCTAAGAACAGATGTGATATCTGAAGAACAAAAGACCGAGTCAAGCTAAGGGAAGAGACAAGATTAAGGATGCTGACTCACAGCAGGGCCATCACACATAGAAATAACTATAGATAACTTCTGTCTGTTTGCTTGTCTATTCCCGACACTAATAACTTAATTCATGAAGTATCTTCTGAACAACTGCAGTTTAGAGTGTTTTAAAGTAAACTGGCTCTGGTTTGTCCAGAATGTCTACACTGATGGGTAGGTGCCAATACTACTGACCTCTGTTCATGCTCTAACCCCCGTTGACATCTGTGGGTTTGTACCCTACAAGTCCTATAACCCTGGTGCAATACTTGTTCTGAACGAGCGAGGTCTTTGAAAAGTGAATGGCATCAAACAATCCATTATTTAGACTGCTCTACATCTTATCATTCAAACAACCTCTGAAGGCTAATGTGTCCACAGTAGATTACCATGGCCCAAAACAGACACAAATATTTTGTAACATTCAGGAAATACATTTCAATAGGAATACAGGAAGACATTTGACAAGATATAGGAAGAAATTGCCAGGGCATAACGTCTCAAAAAGTTCATCATGCATTCTCTCACACTGAGAATTAAAATTCACAGATTTTTTCATAAAAGTGCTTGAAGGTTCACATTTGACTCACTGATGTTTCTCAGCCTATGATGTGGTGTCCTTTACCAGCTGTGAAATTTAGCAAAATTGTTAATAACAACTAAATATAGGCTACAAGTCCACAGGAATTGGAGAACACAGCATTAGACATTTTGGAAAGGAGAGCTGGAAATAATTTCGCAGGCAGATGAACAGAAAAAGCATAAAATTATATATTAATTAATGTTGTTCCTGAACTTTACAGTTTTGAAGGAAAATTTTACAGGTGTTCCTGGAGGATGAGCTCCCATCTTGGTAGAATGCAGTGAAACCTCCCCTTCTCCCCTTTCTCTAGATTTCCAACATGTAGCATTAATAGAATCATGTTCTTCCATTAGAAAAGCATTATCTATTTTATTTTGCAATATTTTCTAAGCAAAAGCAATTCTATTATAATTTCCTTCCCTTTTTAACTCAACCACAAACAACTGAAAACAAACTACTTACAGATACATTTCTCAAAGTGCCTGTATCTGTATTTTCTGTTCCCTTTGAAAAAGGCTTTTCAAAATACTTCTGTATTAAACGCTCAAAGGAAGGAACTGTGTCACTGGGGTTTATCAGCCATGCTGCAATCCTTGGATCTAACATGACACAATCGGCAACTACAAAAACAAGTTATTCAAAATATTTAAATTACCTCCCATACTGAAAAATAGCTCTAGAGTTTGGCCCATCTTTCCTGCAGACACACATCAGAAAAGTATTTACTCAAGAAAAATGCTAAGCATTGAATTTGCAGCTCTAACAATCAATATCATGACTACACAGGAGGAAGTTCAGTATTGCATATTTTCAAAGAGTTGTTTTGTGAGGTTAGGGTGGATTTTTTTGGTTGGTTGATTTTTTTCAAGTTTTCAAATATAAGTAAACTTCTGGCTCCCTAGATTTACTGTAAAAACCTCTCTTTCTTAGAACTGAAAAATTTCAAGCTGAAGTTCTTTTTATAAGAGTCTCACTCTGGTACAGTTTTCTTACTGTTGTTAACTTGACTGATATCCACAAAATTGCTATTGAGAATCAGGGAGAGATTTACTTCCAAATAATCAGACCAAGATTGTTAACATATATATACGAATTCACATATGGGTGCACAATGCATCATTTCCAAAACTCAGAACCTTTTGTCTTATAGGATCATATGTGCTTACAGTGCACCCTCACGTTCACATAGATGGATAGGATGGGCCAAGCCCAGGGCTGTTTCACTTCCCTTTGAACTACAATCTCAACATGTGTCCTGCAGCTCTACAAAGAACAGGAGAAACTAATAACTACATTGCTTTGTGATCTATTCAAAGATAAACCTAAGTATCCTCTTCAGTAACCCCTAAGTAAGTTCAAATGATGACCTACAGGTACATTTATAGAGAACTCCATGCTACACCTTACCTGGATGCAAATTTTAATGTCCATAATGCAAATTACAGCTTCAGAACTACTCTAAAAAGAATTTTAGGGGTTTTGTTTGTTTTATTGGAGCTTTGTTTGTTTTTTCATAGCAGAAATAATATGTGAGGAAACATCAAGTTTCAAAGTTTAAAAGCCTAGACAAGAATTCTTTTGGTTACCAGAAACTTCAGATTCAAATCCCATGGATCAGGTAGGATCTAACCTATCTAGTACTTCCTCTGTGTGTACAGGTTACAAAACTGTCACTACCACCAGTCCCATTATGGCATTTCCTTCCCCATCTTTCCCATTTCCAGTGCTGGTTTTCATACAGATCTTCACACCAGATTTTGAAAGATCAAGAGTTTACTGTGATTTACTGAAACTTTTCAAATGCTGAGCACAAGTTGACGATTCTCCATAGAGGGAGCCCTCCCTGAAAGGTCATGTGTACTTTTGTAACTCACTCAGCAGTAATTTGATACATGGAACCAAAAAAACCCCCAAAAACTGAAAAAAAAAAACCCCAAACAAGAGATCATATTTACATCTTATGCCTGTTGTTTGCAGTTGCTTTTAAATCCACAGAGAAGAGTCTTGTTACTATCAAAAAAACAAGGGCCATTCAATGATTTCTAGTTCTGACAACTATGAGCATCTCTGGGATTTATTTCAGCCTTTCCTTTGAGAAGAGGAAGTTTTTTTCTAGGGAATATGAAACATGAAGTAGTTTGACCTTTTTGGCTACAGTCAGGACTGTGTTGAGAGCTTTTGTTTCCACTGGAAGCTATCCTTAAATTACTCAGTTATTTGATTCCTGCTCTGAGAAGAAATGTTATCTTGATGTGCCAAGCCTCTGGCCACAACCTCCCCCAAGAAGGGTGCTCTTTTTCATGGTACTAAACTCTGTTTTTCAATATATTACTTAACCACCAATTTAGTTATTTCTACACTTAGTGATCTTAACAGAAACACCAATTGTGCAGAGATTACAGGATGAGATCATAGATTCAATACTTGCCTTGTTTCCAGCTGATTTCATCACCATAAACTTGAAGTAGAGTCCTCAGGAAATCTTTTGCATTGAAGCAAATTATTGGAACTTTGCACTGTAGCATTTGAAACAACACTTGCCTGCACAGAAGTAGTTCATTAACACACACTACATGCTACCAGATTTAGTCAATCTATTTACTGTTTGTTTAATTAGCATCTAATACTAAACAATTAACCCATTTCCTTATTCCTATAAGAACAGAATACTGCATTTGAATATTAAATTCTCAATTCAGTAATACTCAAAGCTACGTTCTCTAAGAAAATAAAACATCCTAGCAGATATGCTTTATCACATACACATAAAGAAAACAAATCCTTGTTTAACTCTTAAAGTGCAACCTTAATCCAAAACACCAACTGGCATCCCTGTAATACTTCAATGTACCCAAATAAGATCACAGAGGCTAAACTGATGTAGCATTATAAAACACTGATTTAAAAGTTGCCACACAATCTAAACTGTCATAACTGCCCTGTGTTAATATGCTGTTTAAATCCAAAAGGCTTCTCTTTGTCGTGTATTTCCATACCTCTTGCAAATGTCTGTAATTCCCTTATTCATGCTATTTTAAATAGATGTAACCAACTATATATCTATATATATATATCAGTATATAGATTTACCAACTATGTGTATCTTTTTTTTACTAAGTTCTATTTTGGGCAATACAGAAAAATAATCATTTTATAAAGCATTTTTGATGGTATGAGACCACAATCCCAAGGGTTTGGACATATTAGAAATCACATGGATCACTAGGTATTGCTGTATGCATTATAGATCCATTCTTAAACAACTGCACTATTCTTACAATAAATAATTACCCATAGGTTAAATCTGAATGCTAATATCCTTATTCAACTTATTATTGAATTTTTACTGTTTATATGTACATGCTTTACTGATATATTATTCTCAATTCACAACAACCTATATTCAATCTGACAACATCCTATTAAACTACTTGTCACGTAACCCCAATATTACAGCTGGAGAAGTACAGGTCACCAAAGTTATGACTTGTTTCAAGGCATGAATTCAAGCAGTGGAAGAGATGCAACTAACAACCAAGTCCCACATCTTGAAAATTAATGTTTTGTAATTTAATAATCCAAATTCAGCTGTTTACAATAAAACAACTATTCCTGAAAGTCATAAAATATTCTGATGAAGTTCTAACATGCTAGACTATTACATCTAAGAATCCGATTCAATTCTCATTTCTCCCTTTATGGGATATGATTTCTAAGTTAATAGGAATAAAAATGGACTTCGGTTACAGTAACTGGAAGTTTAAAACATAGTCCAACTTTTTGTTAAAATTTAATCCAAGCATTAAACAGATACACAGAGCCTTCACTTCAAAATTATATTGTGTTATTATTGAATATTAGTAAAACTTCATTTGGAATGTCAAAAGTCATTAAAAAACCCTGTGCTAAAAAGATTTAAAGTATTAACAAAGCTCAGAAAGGGTGCTTATCACAATGATGTCCATCATAAATGTGCTAGATAAGAAATGCAATTCAGGATTTGGAAGATAAAATACAAGAAAGATAAGCCTGGACAAAACATATTCTTTGGTGCCATCCAGCTTTAACTGCTCATAAAGGATTTGCAGGTGAATGTAAACAGCTCCTACCAGAATCCCAAACTAATTGTGCAAGGGCTGCAGTCAGTGATATGCTGAGCCCAAAGGAATAGTCTGTTATTATTTGGTTTGTATTAGTCCAGACTTGACATAGAACTAATACAGCCAATATGAAACTCAAGGAGTCTGACATGTAAGGAGATTAGGCTTGCGCTAAGTAACCAACATCATTACTGCAGAAAGCATATGTAAAGCAAAACAGTATTTTTTCTCACATACTCTCACCAAGAAATTTTCTTGTGAGCCTGTTCTTGTTCCCAGGGAGATGATTGTTCAGTTTTGAAATAAAATAATTTATCGTTTTCATTAGCAGCATTCCAAGTATAGCCAGTTGAAGTGTGACTGGGAGGACAAGGGTGATCAGTCTGATTCTTCACCAGCACAACAACTCCTTTTACTGATGAGGTAGAGGCCTGTTAAGTACAATTACAATAGTGTTTCCTCTGACAGATTTTGTGCAATCCTATAAAGTAAATTCTCAAATATTTTACAATATGAAACCTATTATGTATGCTACAGTTACTGCATACACTATTGACACAGTAGAAGAGCATGCAAGTGTTTCAGCCTTGAAAGAAAAATCCTAGCAGTTTCATTTTCTTCAAGTTTTACTTGGTACTTTAAAATAAAATGTAATCTAAATGTACATGTTGGTATGTCATACACCAGTGTGCCCAGTGGACACGGGTTTGTGTTTATCAGTCAAATGCACACTGAAAGGGTTCTATAGAACTGACTCTAAACAAAACCCATCTTTCACTAACCTGCTCTGAGTTGAGCTGTGAAGAACCATCTTGAAATACCATAGTAGTTACAAAAGCCACGGCCTGTTCTAGAGTTACAAGCAGTTCATTTCTTTCTTCACATCCTAAACTGCTGATATCACAAGGGTACCTTCCAGAAGACTTTACTTGTCCAGGAGTACAGCTGTATCTTCTTTCATGTGAGGACACGGAGGTATTTACATGCAATCTTCTTGTTTTCTCTGAACAAGATGTAGACACATTTTGTTTTCTTTTAAGAGGAGTAACTATTTTCTTTTCCCCATTCTTCAGGTTTTTTGCTTCTACTGAAAGACTCCTTTCTCGATACCCCCATTTTGGGAAGCCTGAATCCTGGTAACAGCTCACCATTTTAATATCTTGACAGCCAAGCATTTCATCTGTATGCACTGTCCTGACTATCTGACCAGAAGGTTTTCTTCCAGGGCTGGTAGTTGCTTTTAATATGGCAATTCTGGAATCACAAACCTCCTGGGAAAATCAGAAATTTTTTAGCAGATCCAATTATTTGACTTATTAGGAGGAATTAAAAATTCCATGAAGTTTATTGAGATAAACTTCCAAGAAAGCAAAATTCTATGAAAAAATGTTGATACTAACAAAACAGAGCCAGTTTAAGGGAACCACATTACATAAACCAAAATTCAAGTATTTATCAGTAGAGATTATTTTGATGACATATATTGTTTACATCCACAACCACTTTTTTTTTTAATCTAATGGTAGTCCAACACTAAAAATGGCAAATTAACAACTGTAAGATGCATCTAGCCCAGTAGCCTGTCTTCCACAGTGACAAGGTTATTATTGTCTGAAGAGGGAAGAGACTATTCATCTTTAGCTTCAACATTCAGAGTTGTTTTCATGACAGCTTCATTTGTTATAGAACTTCTGGCAAGGGACTTTAATGACTGCTTTGGAAGTTCAAGTACATGAGTCAATTGGATCCCTTCAAGCAATTTAGAGGATTGTAAGACATAACAAAAATACATAAGAAAGTTGCATTGAAGAATTATTATCATCTGTATGAGTAAGTATTATATTCCATTCATTTTAATCCACTACATCCAGAAGAGTTTTCCTACTCCAGATAGTCCCTTTACAGCAGCATGCTACTAAACAGCATTAAGCAAGATGCTGCATGGTAATGTTTGAATTCTTCTCCTTCATCCTTATTTCCTTCAGAAATTTCCTCAGTATGTTACCGGCCCTAGTACACCACAGAAGGGCCAAATGCTTAAGAGCCATAGAAAGGCAACTAATTCACTCAAGTGTATTCGCCAGTCAAACTGCAAATAGTTTTATCATTTAACACAGCAGAATTTGAATTACGACACTCTAGTAATTACAGAATCAGGAATAAGCAATTCTCTTTTAAAGGTTAAAAAAAATAAGAACAAAGCAATTTAATTATCAAGTCAGAATAATACAGTTGGAACTACAATTAACCACAGAGAGAAACAGCAGCTTCTGTGACAAACTGATCTGTTAGAAATAATGACATGGCTGGAAGTAGAAAAAATGACTCCCAGGATGTAGTTTCATAATTTATGTCAATGTAGGAAGATCTCATTAGATGTAGTGAGTCAGTATTAGTCTCATCATCACATAAAGGGGCTCCACTACTATCCATGTGCACCCACAGCTGCATGAGCACCTGGAAGCCAATGTAATTTGTAGGAAACTATCCCACTCCACACAAGGCATCAGTTTTCTACATCTTGAGCAACCTGAATGGAATTGAAGTGTGCAACATGCACCAGAGTCAGAGTAAGGAAGGCTGTGAAATCTGCAGCTGGATCAGTTGCAGCATCTGCAACTCATCAATCAGCTCAATGGATTTTACAATCACAGCCTGAGCTGCGGCTGCCACAGCTACCTGTTTCCACTCTTTCACTAACACTCATCAATAAGCTCAATGGATTTTACAATCACAGCCTGAGCTGCGGCTGGCACAGTTACCTGTTCCCACTCTTGCACTGACACTCACATGCACATCAAACAAAATTCAGAAAGACGATTAAACCCAAAATTAAGCTTCCTAATATAAAATAATTTTTCATATGAATCAGCTCATTTTATGATTGTTCAGTGACAGAAGTCTGAGAACATTTCTAAACCCTGGTAACTGTCTGAATGTGGCAATCACATTTCTGATCAATCTGTCATAAAAGACCAGCTTCCTGTGAAAAGGGAACCGAAGTGGGGCCAAGAATCTCATAGGTAAATATAGGCCAAGTGTAAAATAAGACAGAGGAAGTTATCTGAAATATGACTGTGTAAAATATATCGTGATAAAGCTTGTTATGAAAGACCCAGTCTATAACTTCAAACCTGCTACAAAAAGTGTGCTTTTAGTGGTTTTCAATCTTACAAAACGCTTGCCTTTTCATTTCTCAGATGTGCATCCTTATCACCTAGTTTATTTTCCTTTGTCTTCTCCATACCTTTAAAAAAGAAGAAACAATTTACAACACAAATAAATCTGCAAGCAGCCCATATAACTTAGGTTACATACAAGGTTATGTTACTGACACTTTTACCAAACCTAAAAGAATTGTCAAAAAATTTCCCTTGACAACCACTTGTCAAGTTAGTATCAAGTTAGTATTCATGCTTAAAAGGGCCGTGCAGGTTCCAAAATACGCATATGCTGATGCCTAAAGAGGCATCCTAGAAACAGAGACTAGAAAAGAGTAAGGGAATAAAGGTAGGTATTTGTTTGAAAGGCCTTCAAAGGTACTCCCCGGGGAGCCAGAGGCTATTGCCAAGATGGACCCCAAGATGGACAACAGGTCATGAGTTCTTTGCACTTTTACAGGTTTGGTTCATTTGCATATCAGGGTTAATTCTCCAATTAAAGCTTCAGTTAACGATGTAGTTTCCCCAAGCTTGCCCCTCCCTTTAGAGGCTTTTGGTTTTTACTTTTTGGGCCTAGGACAGTCTGAGTGTCCTTGGAGAGCAGCCCCGGAGAGGCTTTGTTATGTCTACCTAGCATGAGAGAGCAGAAGTTAACAGGCTACAAGAAACTTCAGAGTTACACACTAGGCAGTACATGATTTGAAAAATATAAAAGTTAAAACCTAAGGCATCAATGCAAAAGCCTGCTCTGTCACCATTAATAAAAAAAATTACTTAAAATTCACTACAAAGCTAAAAACATTTTCCATGGTATTCAGAGAAAGCACTACTATAATTCCATAATTATGTGAATTTCCCTCTTTCAAGAAAACACAACTCAGTTTGGTCATAGTAAAGCTGGGGGTATGAGCATGAAGGAAAAAAAAAGAAAAGAAAAATCCAAACTCTAGAAACTTTACACAGCTTAACTGTTTTCTTGGAATTCAGCAGCAAGTATTCCACAAAATCTTTGTTCTATAAAGCATTATTTGTATTTGAGTTTAGCATTTCATGTCCTACAAACAACTGACCATGTTTCACCTGCAGAGAATTTTTTCACATTGTTCATCTTGCAATAGAACAGGCATTTTAAGACCAGGTGAGAGAGAGCAAGGAGAACTCAGACCTGACAAACTGACAGGAAAATAAGGTGACACCAGTCCCACAAGAAGCAGGACAGCCACTGGTGCTGGGTCTGACACAGAGCACAGCACAGCTGTGAGTCTGGGCCCCCACTGAACTGCCAGAGACCTTTAGCCCACGGCTCTGAAAGCACAGATGCTGCAGTTCCAAGAAGGGTTTGGAAATGCACCTCAGACTCACACCATGGCAAGTGAAACCATTAGGACACGTGTTTCTTTTCTGCCTTAGCACTGTCCAGAAGTCCCAAGAAGAGGAGAAGCAAGTGAAGACTGAAATGAAGGAGCCAGGGGTAACAGGTTAGTGGCACTTACAGTCTGTGGGTACAGAAGGAGGAACATGGAAAGAGAACTCCCCTGAAGTGCAGGTCTCTCCAGAGTTTGCAACGAGTTCGGATACCTTTATCTCTAGATTATCTTACTGCCCAGCCAAAAGACACATCACGGGCAAAGCACGTATTTTGTCCCCCCATACTGAGTACAACACTAAACTGCTGCTGTGGGCTATGAACTTGCATTACCAGTACTTCTGAAACAACAATGGTTTTGACCAATGTCAAAGCATAAGGTGATCTATTTCTATTTACTAGAACTGTTTTAAAAAAACTTGTCTGGGCAAATCAAGACCTTTGTCTACAGAAGAAACTAAGCCTATTTCTACATGTTGGTCTAAGTGTGTAGTCTGACATTTAGCTCCAGCTCAGACTTCTAACCCAAACTCTTAGAACAGCCAATATGGCACAGCTGTATTTGGAGCTTCAAACATTTTACCTTTGGTTTTCTGAGCACTTTCTACAACAGTAAGATAATAAATTAAGAATGATAGTATCTGAGTTTATATTCAGTGCTTTTAATTGTTTCACAGCTAGACACTTTTCCTTGACAAATCCACACAGACAAGGATTACATTTCTCTCCTCCAGCACACAATAATCAGTATGACAGGTATTGAAGAGATCTGCCAACTTCCAGTTTCTGAATTATGACAAAGTATCACCAGATGGCAGCAGAAACCCGTCCTTGCCTTCCAGCTCCTCAAGGCTTGATGGAAACATTAGAGCTCCACTGCCAGGATAACCACAGAATTTCACCAAATAGGTCAACATTGCAGATATTTGTTCTATTTGAGCCCAATATTTACCTTCTATAGACAAACAGCTTTTACATTAAGTAGAATTTAAAATTTAAAAATCTATCTATAAAATACAGTTCATACAGTCTGAAACAGACCAACATCAGAGGTTTGCAGTTGTTTCTGTTTTTTTAAAGGAGGCAAACTTCTTTTTTATAGACCCATACTAAAGCTGTATGTGTATATATATATATATATACACACACACAGGCAATGACAAGGTAGCAAGAGAAGTAAAATATCAAACTGAGGCTAAAAAGAGATCAAATTCTGTAAAATCATCTGGGTTTTAGTCCCAGATGTAACACATACAATGAAACATTTTAAAATTAACTCATCCCATATTTCCTTAAACATGTATCACTGATTTACACAGTGATGAACTACTACCTTTGTCACTGGTACACCACCAGGCTCCACTGATCCAAAGCTTTACTGAAAGAGGAGCCTGAACCATAATTTATATAAAATGGAGGCTGCAAAAAACATGATGTACACAAGAATAAACATTAGATTTAAAGCCCATTGATCAGATAATATTCCAGGATTTAGTTCTCAGGAGAAAACAGAAAACTAAAATCAAGGAAAACTCAACTTTCTATCTGGTTCTTTCTAGAGCCACAAGATGATAGACTGTGACTTGCACAGAACTGAGAATAAAAACTGCACCTTGCAAAACCTCCTTAGTATCCACAGTGTTCCAGATCTGCTGAGGCACTTTTAACATTACCTAATTTGCTCCTTCACTGGGACTTTTGTTCACTCTTCCCCCTAGAATTTCACAATGAGCACACTGCTAATGAACATACGTTTTAAGATTAGACATGAGTCTGGAGAGTTCACAGGTCACTTGGTAAGTTCCAAGTACCTCCAGTGATCTTTAAACATCTAGTCCAGAGTCAAGCTAATGTATGCATCTAATTTATTACATTGAATAGAATTACTTAAGTAACACCTTGAAATTCCCATATACTTCTGTACCACATAGCAAAACAGAAAGAAAAAAAATTAAATTGGTGGTACAGTTCCTTGTACTCAGGTAACATTATTTAATCAGAAAAGTCCCAGCAAATGTCACAGTTACAGTTAATTCCTTTTCTAAACCTGTAAACCTAAACTCTCACCTTTTCTTTTCATCTATATAAAAAAAGGGACTAGAGGTTTGATATTTCAATTTTTCAACTGAAAAACACATATAGGCTGAGATTTACTCACTCTGGTTATTATCTCTGTTAGTACGAACTTCTACAGGAATAGACTGCAAAGCTGTCAGAATCCTCTGAGCAATATCAGATAAAGGCACTTTAGAAATCTCACATCCTATATACCGCTCCATTTTTAAGATTAAACCTAAACACAGAACACACAAATTATAAATTAATCATGGTCATGAGTAATCCTCACTTATATTCTGTTGAAATTAAAGACAAAATATAGTGAATATGTTCAGCCATTCATTCTCAATAGAAAATTACATTTGCTCCCAGACATGCCCATCAGTACTGTATTGGAAATAAAAATGTAATAATTTATAAAAACTAACTTATTTGAATTAGTGTTTCAATACACTGATTAAAAAAATCACAGTCCTAAGTACAGCTACCTTGTACTAAAAAAAATCTGACAAATAAAACAAAAAGTATGTATGTCTGAGATACTTTCCCCCTCCCAGCATCTTTAAACTAGTCTGTATCTAGCACTTGCTTACGTTTACTGTTACTAGTGCTTGGATTTTATCAGGAAAAACACAATGAACTTTCAAGTAATTGTAAAAATTAAGCCAACATAAAATTAAAGAAACAAGCATTACTATCACAATATACAGTCATTAGTTTTGTGCTGTTTCAGAAAATACTTACCATAAAAGACCTGTACTTTCTTAAATTTTGTATAATTGATGCACACAAATACTGTTATATATTGGTAACTTTAAAATAGCTACTATAGCTTGTCAATTTAAGAAACGGGTCAGCAGTATCTATAGTCTCTACAAGCTTTGACTCCAGCTACTGTTGTTCTAAATTTTATCCTTTTCTGAAAAGGAGCTGGTTTTCCAGCTGACCTGTCCATATTCTGTAATACCTACAAAATACTTGGAGAATCCCTAGGTACAACATACGTTGGAGAATCACAAGTAACAGTGTCCACAGATGACTTGTTGTTTTACAGTTAGACCAGAAGAACATGTAAAACTTGACACAAACATAAGACAAATATCCAATATTTTAAAAAATACTTAAAGTATCCAAGCTGTACAAATCAATCACTCTACCAAAACCTGCTGTTTACTCAATTATTCCTATACAAGTGGGTAACTGGACTCCTGTTACTCTGGTCTTCTCCCACTACATCCAGTGCATGACCAGACTGTCAAACTTAACCATCAGCAAACAACAGTTCCTCTGCCTACATAGAAATCTTCTTCTTGGCTCAAAACCACAGCTACATTGCAACTTTCAATACTTACAAGTGCAAGCATTTGCATCCAATTCAAAGAGGAACATCCATCATACTGCATTAGTACTGACTGTATCTATCTAGCTCTAATCAGTAAGCATGTGAAGGAAAGGGTGAGAGGTGGAATGGCTTTCTTTTCCCTTACATTCCAGGAGTCAGAAGTATAATCCTTCCCTGCACACAACTCCTCCTAACTTCTACAATTAAGAGCAACACTTCTTTCCTACACAGGGTTAAAGTGCTCTCTGACTTCTCAGGCTGGGAAGCAGCAGTCACAGCCTCAGGGGCAGATTAAAATGAGAACCCATCAGACTAAATATAAACAAGACACCATGCCTGAGAACAGGCCTAGAAAAACCCACACAGATTCACCATAAATATTAGCCACACTGAACTGAATTTATAGAGTTTGGCATTTAATAATAAACACAAAGTATAGAGTTAAGCAGCATAAAATCCAGACATAAAGACACCCAACCAGTAAGCTAAAAAAAATATTACACATTTCAAAATAAGTTATAATCACATAAAAGTTAAAAGTCTGCCATCAAAATAGTTTTAAGACTACTGTTACAGAATTTAAGCTAATATACTAACCTTCATCAATATGTAAAACGCTTGAAAGCAAGCACAGCTGATCCCATCAAAAGATAAAAGACTGGAAGTTATCATACTATAAAAGCCTATTTAGTTCCATTGGTATATTAGGAAGCTATATAAAAATTTGATAAACAGGCTAACAATGCACATTGTTACAGAAGTATGAAAGCATCAGCACTCTGAATTGAAATGCCTATCATTATAAATTATAAGGCAAACTCAGAAGTACAAAAGATAAATTTAAAATTCTTTTTCATTGACAAGCCCAGTATAAGTATGGACTGGTTTCAACGGAGAAGATAGGCCATAAGTTAAATTAAGAGATGCTGGAATGGTCTTAAAGCAGATGGTCTTGGTAGTTAAAACAGCTTCTGGTACATATTCCAACACATTTTTAACAAAACCAAGTCTCCTTAGAAGAACTGTAAGGGAAACAATCATGGAATATCTGCCTTGGAGAACTCTCCTCTTCACTATGAGGACATTATATTCATGTTCCAAAATCTGGAATGCCTCCTCCACATTTATTTTGCAGTTCAATCATAAGTTCTTAGCGTGCAAGAAAAAACTTAAGGGTATGACACATTCCTTTCGGTGCTATGCTGTGTGCAGCAGAAATGAACACACAGACCAGCGGAAGAGCAGCCTGAACATACTTCTTTCAAATAACCAACAGTTACTTCATATCCAAGAGTTCTGACAAAACTGAGATTGAACTCGGCGGGCAGAAGCCATAAAGCAGCACTGGTAACAGTGGCAGTTAAGACTCACTGCAGCGACAGGTAAGTGTAAGCATTGACAAGCTAATGCTTATTATTCCATATACTCCTAGACAGTTTACATTAACATTTTCCTTTCTTAAGAGTACATTGCTGTTTAGACATTAAGAACTCCACTGGTTGTGAAATTCTCATCTTCCAGACCACTGGCTTTAGCCTGAGACTGCTGCTCAAGCTTCTCCACCATCTCTTTCAAGTGATCTTCATCTTTGAAAAAATACACATACAAGTCTCTTTCCATCTGATGCAGCCTATTGGACTCTAAAAAGCTTCTCTTCGACTTCAGATCAGCAACCAGATCCATAAGGAGATGATTTAGTTTCTCTAAATCCACTTCTAGTTGGTGAAACTGCTCAGTAAGTTCCTAATAAAAAATACAAGACAAAAAAATTACTACTTTTCTATTGTTAATACACTAGCTGGTCTAGAAATATAAAAGGTTTTTTGCTTTGGGAAGGCACTTGTTTGTAATCGAAAAGCAATCACAAAAAAAACCAGAAACAAAGATAATAAGGAATTCCATTCAATTTACGTCAATTTTGAGCTCCATGTAACAGAACTCACATCAGGTTATGCAAATGTAATTTCATTTACTTGTTGACCGGATGAGTTAAGACCACAAGAACCTGACCCTGACCTAGAGAGATGAGTGTCATATTTTATCAATTACAAGTCTTCATTGCTAGTCAAATCTTAAAAGGGAACAAAAAAAGGTCATAACAAAAAAGCCAAATCACTTTTACAATTAAATCATTAATTACCAGCTACAACTTTCCCAACTGTCATTCTTATGATAGTTCAGTATAAGCAGACTAATCATCTACTTGCACATTATTCCCTTATTAAGGAATTACTTTTCTTGAGAAACAGTAGCAGTAGAACAAGATGTCATATTTTAAGAAGCAACCTATATCAATAGGAAGGTATTTGATTTATCAATGTGCAATCCCTAAATACATACTGTTCCAATTACAGAGTCTCGTTTTCCAATAAAAACTCTTCTATATGTTGCAAATTCACTTGACAGATTAATGTTAAATACATTTTTATGTAATTAACCAAGGAAGTATTATGTAACAGAATATTTCCCTTGATGCATTTTTGAGGTATCTACAATCTTTTAAAACCCGTAACAAGGTGCATTTAACAAACCCTGTTCCCATTTAAAAGATGTTCTAAACACAACACCTGAGAGCTGTGTAGCAGGACTGTCCTACCACAACTGTCCTTCAAAATTCTGGTATTTTTATTTTATCCAAATGATCCACCTGTAGCCAGTACTGTTGAGGTTTTAGAGGTAACGGGATAAAACCCATATGAAATGAAGAACAACATAAATGAGTTTTCCAGTGACACCCAATCCAGACACCACATTTCTCACACCGTAAGTTTACGGGAATAGAGGACTGCACATGCCTTTGAAAGAAATTCAGTTAGATGCAATGGTTTGCTCAGAAACAAAAAAATTATTACTTGCCAGCATTTACAAAAATCCAACATTTGCCAAGAACAATGTAAATACAGCATCCATCATCATTATGTTAATAGATTTGTTGCTGGTAAGTGGGGACAGTTTGTGTGTCTAGAGCTTTCACACTATATTTCTATCACTAAAGAACATGACACATAATGTAGTAATTTTTTAAAAATCAATAAGGGCTTACCGGACTCCGGAGTTGTATCTGATTTGTTCCACAATAGAGAGCACCATGAAGGGCATCCACATCCCGTTCTAGGCTGGACAAAAGGAGAGACTGCTCTTGAGCAGATGCTGCCAGCTGATCTTGTACTGTAGCACAGTCCTGCTTTAACTTCTGAGCCATCTGCTCCAGGCTTTTGTATGTTTTAAACAATTGTTGTTTTTTATTTCCTCCTTCCAGGAGCTGATACAGCCTGTAACAAGTGAAGTTAGACACACAAGCACTTTTAAGTTTCCTGTGCACTCTATCATCATTAGTTAAGAGACAGATGTCTGTGTTGAGAAGTCAGAGGACAAGTAAGGCAAGTACAGCTGAGGGCACTTTTACTACACTGCTATATCTCCCACTGATTTCAGGATTCCATCTATATATAGTAGTGATTAATAGGAATCCAAAATACTTCAATACCAAATTAGCAGCAACAAAATACTAAAGTAACAGTTAGTAAGTACATCGTGAATGCAAATAGAAGTTGACAGTGTGCTTCTGCCAACTATTTCCTGACACTTCAAGGACTGCAAAATAAGATAGATTTTTTTTTAAGTGCTGAAAGAAAGCAGACTTCAGTGGCCAATGAGAAATAAGAACAATCTTTGTAACAGTTTCAAGCTTACTGAAGTATTTCCTGTTTTCCATCTATGAAGAGACTGCTAAGAAATTCTCCAATTAGTTACAAGTCATGCAAAACACAGCATTACAAACTATAGCAAACTTGCCCTTACCCAAACTGTACCCTTACACTGCACAGGAATAGGCTAACACAATTATAGGCAACTTTGTTCAAATGTTACTACCACCTCTGTGTAACAAAATCTTCAGGAATTGATCCCTAACATAAAATCAGACTGGCTTTATTGAGAGCAGAAGCTGTATTTCAGAAGTAACTGAATGTCTTTCAAGCGTCTTCTGTTTACAAACCCGATAAGGTTTTTAATTCTTTCAATTTCCCCTCCCTTTTTCTAACAAAAAGAAAGAAAAAGAAGAAAAAATAGCCAGAAACATTTCAGCGATTTGAAGACTTTATAATAAACCTGAACAAAAATGTAACAAGTTGACACAAACACATTCAGTTTCTTCCTAATTCTGCTGCCTAATTCTTCCAGTTATTCACTGTGCCAAACCATACTCAGCTATCACTAATCAATTATTAAAAAAAACAAAAACACTTAGATTTTCCTCCTTCTTTAGAATAGTGCTTTGACAGTAACACACCTGTAATTATACAACATACCTCATCAAAAACTTTAGTCTTGATGGAAGAGCAGCACAGCACACATCTTTAACTGTATCACCTGAACTACAAGACTTAATTACTTAGATGGTGTTACTAGACTCATACATGGGCGCCAGGACACTCCAACCAGCTGGCAAATCAAGCAGTAAAAATGAGCTAAACACATTTCATAGTCCAAAGGAGTCGTTCCTCTCTCCTACCACACGGGGGTTTTTTTGCGGGCTCAGCTGATGAGGCCGTGCATACAACCTGGGAAATCACTGCTATGAACATCTATACCTCTAGAGTAAGTTTCAGGAGGTGCTAGATAAGAAACGCTTGGGTTTAAACATTCTTCATGTTATGCATATTAATTAGGAATGCTTCAGCAAGATTAAAAAGACTGATAATCGAACAGTTTTTCCTCAGGCAAACCTGAAAAGAATTTCAAAGAACAGGGACAAAACAAGTTTCACATCTTGAAAATTCAAAATTCTAATCAGCTACAACACATAACTAAGAACTTAGCAGCAGGCAAGGCTTAGCTTGCCTGAGCTTTCATCTCCCCATTATTTCAAAGTAAGTCTAAGTTCAGTAATGACTCTAATGCTCACCTGCAAGAGAAACCATCCTCTGAACTAATAGTGCTCCTTGGCTTTGCCTGTTGAGTTCGTTCAGTTATCACCTGTAGTCTCTGCTGCAACTCATCAGTGCTCTGTTTCAGAGATTCTACCAAATTCTCAAGCTGACAGCTGATCTCCTGATGTTTCTTCATCTCCATTTCATAGGCCAGATGAATAAGTTCAAATGATGTTTTCTGTCTTATCAAATGCCTGCCTATTTTATCTTGAATTGCAGCATAACAGTCCTGCTGAGCAATTTGGTGATCTAAGTATTCTTTCACCACTGGTGCAGTCAAAAGCTGTGCATTCTTCTTAAGAAGGGGAAGTAGCTCTTCATTATTTAACTGAGCTATATCTTGTTTAATTGATGAAATTTCAGCACTTAAACTAGGTATTTTAGCATCAATGTTTTCCTGTTGTCCAATATCCTGCATAAAACAAAATACCTGTGAATTTCTTCATAGTTCCCTCCAAGCCACTCCCCAAACATTTCTTCAGTTCATATAAAATTCATGTATTTATATTACATTTATCTATGAAATTAAATCCACAAGTAGTTTCACAGAATTTTACAACGTAATGCAAATACAGATGAACAAAGTAATTAATATATTTCAGTAAAAAGTAATTTCATTCTACCACAGAGTCAGGGAACAGTTTATTTTGTTAAAAATAAAAGAGCTGCATTTTACCCAGCACCTATATTTCAATCACGTCTAACTGAAATCTCACATGCAAACTTAATTTTTTATATTCAGTCGGATGATCAACACTGCTGGCAGAATCAATCTTTTTCAAATTACCCTCATCAATCAAGTCCTATATACTAGTCATCCATAAATGAAAATATACAAACTGACAGGATGCCTCAAGTGATTCCACAACTGGCATAAGCAAATACCTTTCCTTTCATTATGATTTCTTCACAAATCCCACTAGCCACATCTCATTGTCACTAACTTGTTGAGAGACTTCTGAGGCTTCAACTATCAGATTCATTTATTTGGTACAAATACTTGAGTTTCCAGAGTAAGTGAACTAAAACTTTTTAAGGTTATGCTACGCATATGAACAGGAATACATTTATCATATTGGCTCCTTGATACCACGAAATTGCAACCAAAGCTAAGATTCTGTTTATTGTACAAAGAGCCAGTTCTAACTTGAAAATTCTAAGTTAAACTAAACTAGAAAGGTATTATAAGTTCTAGTATTTTAAAGGTAATAATGCTGGACAGTAGAATTAAAGGTACTGTGCCACACTGAAGAATTTCTAACTATGGAAAATGAAGCTGTTTCACAAGAGCAATTTTGTGAGCAAGACGAGAACTTCATAAAAGTGTAATTTCACTACATAAAAATAACTGAAATACCAATAACTCAGCAATTCCTTTCACTAGATCCAGTGGAACATGCCTGTTTGAAACTCCAGTACCTTCTCTTGTGCCTTACCTTGTCCCAGGACTGCAGCAGGCTCTCTGCACACTCGATAGCTGAATTCAGGCCCTCCTCTTCAGCTTGCCGCTGAATTAGCTGGTTCTGACCACAAATATACGCTGCCTGGAGCCTGGCTATCTCTTGCCTTTCTTCACAAACTTCATTAGTCTCATTGAAAGTGACTTCCTTGATTAAATCCTCAAGCTGAAAGCTGCCTTCATGTGAATTTTCAGCACATTCAGGCATACCTTTATAAAAATGCTTTTTTACATATGATGTAAGTGCTGCAGTGCTTTCATCTTCCAGAGACAAATATTTGTCCAAAGAAAGCTGGGAAAAAAACACTGGATGTACATCCGACTCTTGTTCTGAATCTGAAGCAGTGAAGAAAGAGGCAAATTTCTTCACTGCAGCTATAAGAGACTGCAGTTCATTGTCAAGCTTATTATTTGCTGCAGTAAACGCTTCCAGTCCTTCTTTCCAAGCCTTACGTGCTTCTTCCTCTCTGCTTTGGAATGTTTGTAACACGTGGCTGTTTGTAGTAACCAGCAGTTGAAGCTTATTATGCCGGTGAATTTGAAGGTTTTTTAACTTCTGAAGAGTTTGAAGCTCATCCTCTAATTTCTTCACTCCTTCCTCTTCTTGCATGTCCTCCTCTTGGCTACTGTTCTTTGAACCTGTGGGCTCCAAGGTTTTAAGGACTGCATCCAGTGCATTTCCTTCCAACACAGGCTTACCACACTTGAGAAGATTATCAAAATCTTGCAGCTCTTCTTCAGATACCACATGTTTCTCATTTATGTTTCCACAAAACCACTCCAGAAATGATTTGTCTTCTGAAGACTCAAACATCCAGTCAAAATCTTCTCCATTAAGCTCATCAGCCTTTGGATATCCAATTTTTTTAAGAATTTCCACAAAATCCTTTCCACAGCTCATGATGAAAATATTTTTGCAAGCAGAAAATATCCAAATACATGAAAAAATCTGGGGTATTATTCCAGTTTTAATTTTTTTGCCATTTAAAATGAATATTCAGTATTTTCATAAAAAGAGTCTGTACAGGAAAAAGGAAGTGTCAGATCACAAAAAATCCCCTGAAAATTGTTTTGGATCAAAGTGGCTATTCAAAGACTACAAAACAATTTTAATTTCAGAGATCACTTAATAGCTTTTGTTAATCAAATCAGGACATATTTTTGCATCAATTATATCCCAGATCATTGCAAGCACATATGTTTTTCCTTAATTCACATAAACTTATTATGAAAATAGAATAACATCATTAGTTTAAAAGCAACAGGTGTTAATATTGAGCAACTCATTGACCTACAGAAGTGATTTTACTTACACAGTTTTCCTCACATTCACTTACAAAAACACCCACAATTATTTTAAATCTTCCAAAATGAGCAGGGTTTTCAGTTTGTTCTAAAAACAAAACTACAGTGAAGTTACACTGCACTTCAAGATCTCGGCTATAAGGGTTGTTTTTACCTCGACAGCAAGCAGAATCTTGTCTTCTAAACCTTTGTTTTAAAGTTTCCTCTGAAAATGGAACAAGAAATACTTTAACATATAAACATCTCAAAATAAAACTGCAGGGTTTTTGATCAATTACAAAAAAATTAAAATCAGTGTAAAAACACTCTTGTGAAAACAGTCACAACTTACAAGAACAAGGAGTTTGCTGCTTTTCTGTAGTTTCCTAGTAGACAAATAATCAGCTTTGGGATCCTAAAGTGCATGTAACAGACAGCAAAGGATATAGGATAAGTTATCAATAGATAACTTAGAGGCCTTGTTTGCAAGACTCTGGTAATACTAAGGGATTTTTTTTAGTTTTATATTACTTAATACTTCGTTTCTAAAACATACATTTCACCAGAGAACCCCACTTTGCTAGCCAGCCTGGAGTGCTGAACAAGTAAACGCATTCCTCTGAAGTTTCCTGTGTCTGACTTAGCTCAGTTAGAGACTGCAGATGACACAGAATGTTACACGAGGTTCCTGTCACAAGGCAGTGCTCCAGCCATCCTCTGCCCCCCCTGTTTAAAAGGGCTATCCTCAAAATACATAAATATGGGTGCCAAGAGGATGGTGCCACACTCATTTCAGTGGTGCCCAGTGACAGGACAAGGAGTAATGGCCATAAACTAAAAGACAGTAAGTTTGACTTCAGTATGAGGAAGAACTTTACGTTGAGGGTTGCAGGGCACTGGAACAGGCTGCCCAGGGAGGTCGTGCAGTCTTCCTCTCTGGAAACATTCCAAAACAACACGGACACGTTCTTGGGTAACCTGCTCCAGGTGACCCTGCGGGGGGAGGGATGGGTGGACCGGATGCTCTCCAAAGGCCCCTTCCAACCCTACTGCTTCTGTGAAATAAAAGGCCCTCACACAGCTCTGTGCGTGGGCACGCCGGGCCACCACGGCATTACCGCT
>NW_008236769.1:11667466-11691404 GCF_000691975.1 Corvus brachyrhynchos | reverse complement strand
CGCGCTTCGCCTCAGGGCGGTCGCTTGGGGCCCGATGACTTTGTCCCGTCCCCTCAGCTCCCCGCGGCCCTTGTCCTGTCCCCTCAGGTCCGCCCCCTCAGCTCCGGGCGGCCCTTGCTGCCCGTTTCCCTTGCCTAGCACACGGGAGAGGGAGGAGGGTGCAGGCCTGAGTGCAATTGATCTCGCCCAGCTCTGACCGCTATGCCTCCCTGAAGCCCAGACATGGCCAACGGGGGCCACTTCGGCCATCCGCACCCAGTGCTGCTGTGTTGCTGGTTTTCACCCCTGCTTAGTCTTTTCATGGGCTGCTTAGTCCACGTGGGCTTTTATGTCCATGGATTTGCCAGGTGCCTTTTTGGACATGCTGACATCCCCCAAAAACTTCACAAGACAACATCCCAGACCATCACTACGTGCTGTTTGAAAAGACACTTTATTAATTGTTTTTTTAGCTCTCTCTAAAACCCATCAAAAGATTCCTGGCACTAGTATTTCAGGATCTGGTCAATGCCGCCTCTGCACGTACCTTACCCGTGGTATTCATGGCAATTTACAAGCCATCAGTACATGTTCTTCAGCTTTGTCCTCTCTGTAGAGCCAGTGCTCCATTCCCCACATTGTTCCCAATGTCTCTCTGAACCTTTTACAGCATCGCCGTGCCTTGCTCAGGGTGCAGAGACGAGAGTGCACAGAGTCGTCAAGCCATGGGTGTACCAAGGTTTTATACAGAATCCTCATTTCCAGTGCCTGTCCTTACAATGCTCCCTGTTTTCTTGGCTTTTTGGCTGCCGCTGCCCGTGAAGTCACCAGGAAGCTCTCGACACAGATTGCAGGACCTCTGCATTGCAAAGGCTGGTTCTCAGACGAGCATCATGTAAACTTGTCACTAACACGTCGAGCATCCTTTATGAGCCACTCCTTGAGTTTAGCCATCTTCACTTCCTGTTTACATTTCACATGCCACGTTTTCCTGGGCTTCCCCATGTGCCTTGCAATAGCCTCCTTAAGTTTCTCATTGAGTCATGCAAGGGGGGGAAGGTTTGTGGCACATTTTTCTATTTATGTCAGACATTTTACCTTGGCTTCTAGAACTGTATTTTTAAGCCGTCTGGGTGTTTGCAGGCTTCTTGGTTTCAAACTGCTCATTTAGGGGCTTTTTTTGGCATTTCCCCCCATTTTTGTATAGGTCATTTTCTTAAAATTGACTATCTGTTTGCTTTATTTGTCTTGCATTCATCTTGGTGTTAAGTTTAATTATATTGTGGTTGCTACTATTGAGCAGCTCACCCACTAATAGCTCTTGAATTAGATCCTCTGCACTGCTAAAGACTAAATTCAGAATGGCATTTCTTTTTCTTGTAGTTCATAGGGCTGGCTTTTCTAGAAAGAAATAATTTATTGTATCCAGAAATATTATCTCTACAATTCACCCTGATGAGGCATTGACCCAGTCCGTATGTGGGTGGTTGAGCCCTCCCACTACTTGTCCTAAATGTGCAGCTTCTCTGGTCTCCCTTAATGCAATTGTTGAAAGGAATCAACACAGGGAAATGAGCAACCTTGCAGCTCAGCACAGCTAAGACAAGCTCACATTAGGTTTTCTTGATCAAAATCAGCACCTGTATCACTTGCAAAGTGCAGAATGTTGATTTCTGGTATAATGTGGTCTGTGCAAGACATTTTTAGACTAAACCCTGACCTGGCAGTGAGTTCTCATGGGTAAAAAGAGCTGTCGTGTTGGATTCCTCCCCATCAGATTACAGCATGATATGCAGCTGCAATTTAGGCTGGCTGAGGTTTTCAAATCATCTTGCAGATAGAGTGCATTGTGTCTGTCTGGTGGGGAAGGAACAAAAGCATTCACCAGCTTATTTCGTAAGGCCCTGCTGTTTCAGTTCAGTTAGTTACTTGCACTAAAATCAACTTCTCCTACAGCGGTATTTTGCAGACTTGTGCTTCACAGTATTGTGGTTTGGGGTTTGGGTTTTTTTCCATAAATATCAGTGTTACTCATGTAAAAAAATGCCTGAGTAAAAGCAAATTCTAAACACCTAGAAAAATTCCTAAAATTCTGCTGTCCAAATTCAGCTCTGCCAATGAAGTCCACATCCTAGATGAAAGAAAATACATCTGATAAAAGTTTGCCTGTCTTTTGTCTATCAAATTGTCTGCCTGGATTGCTGCAACTAATGCCTTCAGATCCCTGTGTGACTAGTTCGTCTCCCTCTTACCAGACTCACATGGCTACGATGTCCCACCTCCTTTGTGGCCTTTCCCAAAACCTATGTCCCCATCTGTTTACCTGGGCAAGCAGCACTACATACTCATCCTGTAGCAGGTTTGGAGTTATGTCCATGCTGGCCAGTGGCCACCTCTTGAAAACAGGGAAGAGCTCAATTTGGCCATGTTCAATGCGAAATTGTTTATTTTTCTTTCTACCCAGACATGGAATTTCCATGAAAGTTTTCATCATGGATTACTAATTGCAGCCTCCATTCTATCTGTGCTTTGTCAAATTTGGTGAAAATTAGCCAGAAGGTTCAGAAGTTATCAAGGAAAGGAGGAAGGGAACAGATGGACGAAAGAGGAGTTGACAGACAGCATGATCTCATAATCCCTGCTGGCATAGGAATTGAGGCTAGAATTGAAATATTTTAGGTCAGAACACTGTGCACTTAAAATTCTCATTTTGAAAGAACAAGCCTCTAAAGGGAAACAAATTTTCATCTGTTAGACCATCGATCAGCTCTTAGGGCAGAGATTAAACAATAGCCTTCTACAAACATATTGTCAGAATTTCTGACAGCTCCTTTCCCCACCCAACCTCAGACCCACGTGCTTCAGCGTTTGCTTTTGCAGCTCCTTTTGGGTCAAGATTGTTTTCCTCTGATTCATTTTTTTCTTGGTTGTGTTCAGTCAAAACATAATTAAGGCTTACCTTACCCTTTTTTTCCATTCTAGGACCAGTTGTTTTACATCTGTTTCCTAGAACTGGAGAGGCTGCTTAGATAGCATATTGCCTTTACAAGCCATTTTATGGTGAATTCCAGTGGATTAAGGCATAAACATTTCTGGAAGGATGTCTGCAAGCTCTGCAGTATTCCATCCATACCATGTTGTGTTTGTTCCACTGCAAAATATGATGTCATTGTGCCTGATACCTCAGAGAGGAGCTCTTGGTTACCCATCGTTCGAGGCTGGAACAAACAGCCAAGGAGTGCAGTGCCACCATACAGGCATTGCAGCTGCCCAGTCTAAACCCTCCCACTGGGATACATCTGTGAGATGAAAAATTCTTTTAAGTTGTTTGCTCCTTACTGCTTTAGGGTTCTGTTTTGATTTTAGTTTAGTTTTGGGGGGAAAAAATCAACACAAAGGAGGCAAGGAAATAGGCTTTTTGTTGGTGAACTGTAACTGTAATAGAAGCTTTTTGATTTTGCATCATACTGCACATCTGCTGACAGCAGCCGGATGGCAAAGGGCCCTGCTGCAGACTGTTGAAGCAACAATCGCTCTTTGGAAACACCCTGTCCTGAAAGGTAATTCATTGCTTTAAGCAAATTTATATTCTGGGTTAAGCACAGCTTTTGAAGTGCCATGTGAACTTTTATTATAACAAAGTCAGAAGACAGGAATTTGGCACCAGCTTGTTTTCTGTCCCAAGTGCATGTATCTTCTCTCCAGAGGAATGGTAGATTTCATCCTGAGACCTTGTATTCCCAGAAAAGCAGGTCAGAGTGATTAGTTTCCTTCAGCTTTGTTGGATTCAGTACCATAAATATACAAGAAGCTCCTGCACATTTGGGCTAACACTCCTAATGTATTTAAACATATAATGCACAAGGGTTTTTTTTTTTTTCCTAGAAAATTGTTTGTTTACTCTCCTGACCCTGTTTTGAATGAAAACCCGAAGCAAGGCTGATCAGCTTGGCTGTCTCCAAATGGGTTTGGTTGGTAAGAAAGTGAACCTGTGTGTGGGAACGTGCACTGGGACTCAGCAGGGACTGTGCAGGACCAGAGCACTCCCTCCTGCTCCATCTGTCCCATCAGCCTCCTGGCACCTCATCTCTAGTGGGGCAGGGGTGGCACAGGAGAACAAGAACAAGCTTTTGGGGGGCTTTCCCAGCGCTGTGTCCTCCTCGGCTTGGGGAATGTAAAATCCTAGCAGGCTCAAGGAAAGCAGCAGCAATGCCAGCCCTCTGCTCCTCCTCTGGCCACCAGAATCATTCCTTTCTTGCCGTGCCACTATCATTAAAAACACTGAGTAATTCACAGTTTCTAGAATAATAATAACTCATAACTTTGCCATTAAAACCACTTTAAAGTACCTCTTTTAGAGGAAGCTGATGGTTATATCATTATGAATTTAATTATCATTTAAGTCTCTTTTCTATTTAAATAGGTTTTGACAAAACATTTTCATCCTGAAAGGCAAGACAAGCTTCTGGATATTTAGTATTAAATTTGAAACATCCATCATTAGCAAAATGAGGAAACTTATTTTTCTTATAAACAAATGGTATGATACAACAAATGTCATAAATGAAGCTGTGCAGATCATAAACTGTACAGGATTTACAAAAATAGTGCCAAGACATTTATAATAATATTTTACCCAGTGCAATTCATGTGCTGAGAAAACTGGTGCTGTCACAAAGTACAGCACTGCTAAAATCTTATTATAGCTATTTTTTTTCTGTTGGAGATTAATTTATAATAAGTTATTAAGTGCTAGATTGTATTTTATGTTTATTTTGTGATCATGTTAATTTCAAAGAAAACTGTGATAGAAAAATTTGTTGATTATGCTTTGCGCATGAGTATTCTACTGATTCAGCAGCTCAGCTTATTCAAATCAAATATATCAACAAGCTACTGGCCACGATTTCAGCATAAAACTGCTATTTCTGTATTTTTAAGATATCACTGTATTTAAGACCAACATGTGTGACAAACTGAAATACAAACCAGTGGATGTCACGCACTGCAGATGAGAATAAATAATGTAATTCACAGAAGGATTTCAGCTCCGTCCCTCCTCTCATCTCTCATCAACTAAAATGCTCATTTTTGTCTGGCAGCACATCACTTTTGATGTGACTTTCATATTTGAAAAAATAAACATGCAGAACTTGTAGGCTGCCTTTTAATGGTTTTTTTCCCTGTCTTGCACGGAGCTGAAATGATTTCAAGTATAATTACTTAGAACAGACACTAATGCATTTCAATTTGCACTTTGCAAACAGGTTAGTTTGTCTTCAGAAATGTAATAGTGGAAATTTATACAGCACCCATGGTTAGAGACAAATAACGTTAATGACAGTTGGGGTTGCATTGGGCCAGTGTGTGTAAAAGAACTCTAAGTAGCACCCCAATTTTCATACCATGCTATTCATTTGAATTGCTAAAGCTCAGTGAGCTCCTTATGAAATAGTTGACATGAAATAAGCTGACATGTAAAGATTTGCAATATGTAAAGAACTGCAAAGAGAAGAAACACTATGCACAAAAAACAAGTGATGAAAATTTAAAAAAACCTGAGTAACACAACAAAAAGGTATAAAAATTTGTATTTATAGTATGACGAGATAATGATACAACACAATACTCCGTGTGCTACAGAACGTAGCAAGCGCCATGTACGTGCGTACAAATGAATCTGTATAATACAGTAAAATGCATCCCACAGACTATGGACCATTCCTTTGGCTCTGGGATCCAGAGGCTCTGGCACAGAACCCACTTGCTAACACCTTTAGGTAACAATTTCACCAGTAAGCAGCAGAAGGCTCTCAGTCAGTGCTTCACCTGCACCAAAATTTCATCACTTAAACGTCCATACTGCACAGACCCTTCCAATGCCATAAATCCTGCGTAACCACAGTTTATGCCTCTCATGCAAAATGAAAGAAAGGAATTCTGAACTTGGGGCGCCTTCACTCTGGCTGGCCATGCCTCCCCAGGAATCCTTTCCTGGGCTCATTTACAATACTTCAGGCAGAGAGAACAGCCAAGGTGACCAAATAGTCTTTTGTATTTCATATATCCCCTGCATTTTAATTCTGGGTAGCTATGGAACACACTTGGATGTTTTCTTTACAGCTACCAATTAACAACAGTGCATTTAGACAGTCACTTAAGCAAATTGGCTCATTTTATTGCTGGTAAAATTAATTTCTGATGTGTTTGCCCCATTAGTATTTGTAGGGAGTACAGCTCTTCCTTAAAGGGTTCCTAAAGGGTTTCAACTATTCTTCCATCAATTTTGGAAAGTGTAACTTAATGGATTAAATACCAGCACTGTTACCGGCTCATACCACATACAATCAATGGCCTCTACCATTTAAAAACAAATTTAATAGATTTATGAAAGAGTAATTTGTTTTGCAGCGATTCCTTTATCAGCAGCATCATAAAATGAAATGTATAAAATTAATATTACTTAATTAAAAGCTGTGATGATGTGGTTCTTTTCAAAAATGTGTTTCTTTCCACACGGCTGATCTGCAAGGATGAAAAATTTCACCACTAATTACCAGTCTGCCAAAAAGTTGGTAAAATGGTGAAATAATCACTTGTCCAGGAGCAGAGACTGCTGTAAGTACCTCCAGGAAAAGCAGAAGTACCCGCTCAGAGGAGGTCTGCAGGCAGAGCCCACACTCACGCAACTTCACGTCTGTTTCCCAGTTCTCTTCTTTTGGCATTTAAATTCATCCACTGAAATGGGTTACGCAAAGTGTACAGTCAGATGCTCAGAATACTGGTATTTATCACTGTAATTTATTTGTAGGTCAATAGAAGTAATTTTTTTTCTATTTGCATTATCATATGTTGTTAGGCTGCATGTGGTACTTCTGAACCCATACTCATCCATGTCAAAAATGTAACACCACTTGAGGTCAGTCTTAATTCTGTAAGTTAGATCAAGTTAGATGTGTTAGATTTTAAGTCCTTTTTTCCAACTCCAAACCTTACAGTAATAAATTAGGATTGAAACTCATCTATAAACACCACATATAAAACTGTCCTTCTCATGGCTTTTGGGGAAGCTTTTAATTTCTGTTTTAACTTGCTAAAACTCACTCTGAACCAAGTTTGTTCTTTGCAGAAGACAATACAGGATCCAGTCTCTGGTTAATAATGTGTTATTAGCAGGTTAATAACCTGCTCTTTTCAGAAGATAAATAAATCAGCTGCAATGGGCCTGGCAGGGTACAAGCTGGGCAGAGAGAGGATGGGTGTGAAGGAGGATTCATCCTCTGAATTGCAGCAGAGAATGTGCAGAAAAAACTAACAATTTTAGGCTGGCTTTTTTGTGCCTCCCTCCGGTGATGGCAGAGTGCAGTCACGGAGCTGGAGGAAGCACTAATCCAGGAGCAATGAAGAGGCGTGTATCCTCCAACACCTGCGTACTGCAGGGGAAAGCCCTTCCTTTCTTCTTCCCCAGGAAACAGGCCAAACCTCTATGTCTCCATAAAAAGAACTTTGCGATCACTTCATCCCTTCAGAGCCTCTTCCACAGAGAAAAAGACCTAGCAGCCCTGTAATCTTGTCCTTACTGCTTCTTTTCCGATGTGGTAACTGCAGAGGAAATGGATGAGCTGAGCAGTAGCACCTCCTCACCAGCTAAAAAGCACGGTCATGACAACACGGCAGAGCTGCCAAGGTGGTGGCAGGATTAAATCTTGCAGCAAACAGTTTGCCTTTTGCAGTCCCACTGTGGGCACAGGTACACTTCTGCACATGCATGGAGCACACACACAAGTGTCCAGCTGAGAAAAATTAATAAAAATAACACTGTTTGCATCCCAAGGTACTGTGGCCACAGGCAGTGCTGCACTGGCTGTTCAGCAGCAGAACCACGGCCCTGAAGAAATGTCAGAGCCCTGACTGTCCCCACGGGACTGCAGCTCTGATGAGGGGGACAGACCAGTCCCCAAACCTGACCCTAGGAACTGCTGCGCCATTGCCTCTAACAGGGCTGCTGCTGGCCAGGGGCTGTGCCTGAAAATTCCACCTTAAGTTGGACTGTGCTTGAGGGAGAATGACACAGGCAGTATGGTGTCATTTTTCTTTACCAGCATAATAGCTCCCAGCTGTAATAACTGAAAAAGTAAAAACAAATAAACCCTTTTTATTTCCACTCAAGATTATTCGAGTAATTTTTATTGAAAATATAAGATCTACAAAGCCATGGATACCCAGCGTGGAAGAACTCATTAAGTTAGCACATTCATCTTTAAAAGGAAAATTTCAGGTTGACCTAAGGTACAATAATGTTCAATTTAAAGTCTCGTTTTTCCTTCTGTAAGTTTCAAATCTCTTTTCATTAGGAGGTTCTGTGCAAGAGCTGCTTGTCATGAAAGGAAACACTTTACAATCCATGAATGTGTTCATTATATAATAAATGAACAGCAACAATATACTAGCCTCTTTTTTTTTTTCCTGTTAACAGTCGTGTGTTAAAGTAAACTCTTATTTTTTTTTTCCATGATTTGGAAATTAGTTACATATGCACCAAAGGAGCTAGTAATTTCTGCTGCTTGTCAGCTACACACAATGAGTATATTGCTGTGTGCTTTCCCCAACAATGAGGATTTTAGTAATATGCAAGGTGTATAGAACGTAATACCAAAACCTGCATCACAGAAAAGGTTAATTGTTTACTTATTCAGCTGCCAGAGTTGATAACCTTAGGCCCCTCCCCAGAGCCAAAGTAGGGGTGGCCATCCATTAGGTTATGTAAATTAAATGTATACGTTTCCTTGTTGGCAAGTTCCAAGCAGTAAGCGAGAGTGCAAACAAGGATCTGTAAGCTGCCACAAAATGTATTCATATTTCTACTCCATGTTGTAAGAGCCAAAGGGAGGACACGTATGTCAGATGTTGAAAGAACAACTGAACCTTTGCTTTTGATCATTATGGTCAGTCTGTCATGAGGTCTTGTATCCAAATGCTAAAAATGGCACCACACTTGGACATCCCATAGCCTTACACAGTACATTTGTGTTTCCCAAGCCACTGAGCGCTGGTCTCACAGAGACCCTGACTTTAAAAGCTAACAAAAAATAGATTCGGGTGCTGAAGAATCCAAGGGAGGGCTCATACAAAGACAATTAACCCTCGCACCAAAACCTAATTTCATGATTTTACTTAAAGCCACACTGAATCAGTTGTGAGAGGGTGAAGATATAAATACACCTCTCTGCTTCATCCGTAAGAAGGTGGACAACTGACCATTTGAACAGAGGGTCTTGAAACAAAGCTTAGTTGTCCTTTAAACAATGAAAAGGAGAGGCATACATAAATGGTCACCAAGGCACAATATGACAAAGGTGAAGAGTCCCTGAGACTCTGGTCTGGGTCTGTACCATTCCCCTCCCTATACAAGTAAATGAGAACATTTAGGAAAATATAATACAAAATCTCTTACAGGAAATATAGACTACACTTGCTAAAATCACTTCCCTAAAAGTGTTTATAGCTTTTTTCTTTTTTTTTTTTTTTTTTTTGCTTTTTTTTTTTTTTTTTTTTTTTTTTTTTTTTTTTTTTTTTTTTTTTTTAGCTTTTTTCTTTTTTTTTCCTTCTTTTTAAAATTTTTTTAAAAGACCTTCTTTAAACAGATAATGCAAAGACTGGTCCATTTTTTTCTTACCCGGCAAGCCAAGCTCTAATGACTTCACTAAGCAGAAGTTGTATTAAAATACATCTTCATAGTATTGCTACAATTTGGGTAAATATGTTCTGAACAGCTTGATGAGTACTAAATAAACTTTGCTGTTTTACAGCATACATTTTAATTTTTTTGCACTTTTTTAAGAATAGAAAATGCAATTATAGTGTGCAAAAGAAAAAAAATTATCTTCTAGCTGAATACTGTAATTTTAAGCCATGCCTTCCATAAAAATGTATTGACATGTGTAAATAGAAGAAAAGAAAAAAAAATACAAGCAAACAGAGATTTCATTTCCTTGCAAGGAAAGATTTAACTATCACAAACTGGATCACTTGAGTTCTGTATTCTTTAGAGAAAGAAATGAAAACAACAACCCATAAAACCACTGAAATGCTTCAAATGTCATCCATTCCACGGTAACAGGTTAAAACTGCCATGTTGCTTTCTACTGCTCCCGTTAACATGGATAGAATGATTTGCTGCTGGTTGGATATTGAATACAAAAAGCAAAAGAAAGTTGAGATCATCCCACATGAAGTCATTATTAGAGCTGGCTTTTCCCCCGTTTTGAAGTACAGTAGTGACTTGTAAATATGACCTTTTCTAAAGATCATCTGAGATTTGAAGATTTATCTGCCTGCTTCACCCAAAAAACAACTGCTGAAAGAATTTACTCTATGGAGCCCACTATACAGCATTCAAAATGTTTTGGGTTTGGTTTTTTTTCATGAAAAAATACCACAAAAAGTAGTTTTAGGTTTTTGTACCTCTGAATCACTAACACATTGTAGATTCCATTTATTCTTCCATGTTTGAAAATGGTTTCTGCAAAATCAAAATAAACTGTCAAACTCCCTTATGCCATGCTTCCAACAGTTTGAATTTAATACTTCTTGAATGGAATGACATAATTTATTTCCTTTAATTTGCAGGATGGCTACATCAAGCTAGCTTTAAGTCACAACTGTACCTAACCACAGTTCTCTGCAGCAAACCCATGATTTACAATATCTAATATTGTGGTTACGGTGCAGGGAACCGTGGGTAAGAAACCTCCATGTCAGAGTATTGTGGTTGGGGTTTCCCGGAAGAGTGGCAGTTGACACCTCTGGAATATTCATATATAAGTGCTTCAGTCAGATGGTCCTGAGTTGAGCGGGTAACTCAGGCACTATGAGAGCCTGGCATTCAGTCTGCGGGAATGTTCACCCTCCGTCACGCGACCCGCTCTGCAAACTGTAGTGGTCTTCAGCATCACTGGCACTTCCAATACTGTCCATTTCACCTGGAGTAAACTCCATTCCTTCAATGTCTACTTCTAAAGAAAACATAAGAAGGCACATTTTCAGGAAGCTGTAGCAACTAGTCATGGGCCAGTGTCAATCAACATCCAGGTGAAACCTGAATCACACTTCAGTTTCAATAATAATAATAATAATAATAATAGTAATAATAATAACAGTAATTAAAAAAAGAACTGGCACAGTAATTCCTGAGGAAAGGATCATTTTGTCCATCTGAGAATTAAAATCCCTTCTGTCCTCAGCCACATAAATATACTGCATGACATCAATACCAAATCCTTTCCCAGAACTGTTCCAACCTGCACACAGACACTAATTTAGAAAAAAGCTGACCCTCAAAGGCTGTCGTACTGCAGCACTGTCCGTAGTAATTCCAACCATGCAGGTGCTGGCTGGCCATGGTGTGACCACCAGGTAACTGCCCCAAGACCCACCACTCCACCACCCTGGGCCCTGAAACAGCCAGCCTGGGCGAGTGTTCTGCACAGAAAGACTTCCAAATGGGAAAGTAAGAAATGGCAACAGACAGCTTGATGAGCTCTGTCTCAAATGAAAACCAAGTGCAGAGAATCCTTGGTCATCATTGCACAGAAAATGTTTTAAAATTTCACAATAAATGATGCGGAATTAATTTATTCACACAAAAGAATTAAGCCAAATAAGATTTTTTTTTTCCATGTTATGCCAGCCTTACCAATAATTACACTAAAAATTCAAAACATGAAATGGTAATTGTTTAAAAAACTGGCAAAAAACACATGCAAGATAAATAGCTTTAAAAATTCACACAATATTAATAGCTTAAAAACTGATTAAGAAAGAGACTGTTTTTCAAAGAATGTGAAAAAGATGTGGCAATGTTTTACTCTTCCAATCACATTATGGAACAATTTTGTCTGGGTTTTGTTGAAAGCTTGATTTTAGTTCTAAATGACATTTTCCTGTTTCCCTACTTCCCTTTTCCTTCCTGCTCCTGCAGGCCCCTCTGGGAAGGCCTGGCTCAATTACCTTGTTCAGAGTCAGTGGATATTGTTGATCCCATGCTGTCAGTGCGGATTCGCTCCATGCCCTGCACGGATAGCTGCTCCAATCTGCGCTTGAGGTAGCGGTGCTCCCGCTGTAATTGTTCTTTAATATTCAGAGCTTTCCGGTCCTGTTCTTCCAATTTCTTAAAGGGAGAGAAACACAGTAAGCTGTCAGTTTGTACCCACGTCAAAGCATAAGTAACTTAAGGTCTTCTCATAAACAGTAATTTAAAAGCAATTTAAATATTTTAATTAATTAATATAAAGTTAAAATTAAATTTTAAAGTTCAATTTTTTAGTTAGCATTCTGTAGAGGTCAGTACAATTTTAGCAGGCTGAATTTGTTTCACAATAAATTATATGGTTACAGGGGAAAAAATAATAATATTTTAAAAAAAACCCTCAGAGACTCTCTTGCCACTAGCAGACATTCCTTGGCTAAGACTGAATTATTGTTGCCTTGGTTGTGGGGAATATTTAGATCATTTTATCAGGCAAAACCGGCATCATCTTTGATAACTCGAGCACAGCTCAGGTTTCAGTGAGAACATAACGCCTCTTTAGCTGAGTCTCTGATTTCACCTATCACCATAAAGGAACCATCGTGAGCCTCTGAATGTTCTCCCTCCTACCACAGGCCATGGAAAATTTTAGCATTTAAAAAGCTTCATTAACAATAAATAAGCAGCATTAATTATATATAGGAGTTTACTAACAACTCTCTTTATTCTTGCATTTTTTTCTCCTTGAACTTCTGCAGAGCAAGTGTGATAATTCTGTGATACCACCTGAAAAGTCAGTGGTATTAATCCAAAATTTCTCAGCAAACAGCCTGTGAAAGAATCCTTCCACATATCTGCCTAAAGTCTCCCCTCTGACAAAATAAAAGCAGGTATTAATTTTGCAAATAAAAAGAATACTTCCCACCCGGTAAAATGTGCTGCACTGTTGGTCCAAATGCAGTAACAGGAATATTATCTTTTAGTATTTGAACTGAGCCCTCTTCCAAATCACTGGTAGCCATTTAAAAGTAGTGACTATATAATTTGGGAAGAAAGTGTTAAGATTAAAAGCACGAGGGATACACAAAACAAGACATCTTTTATTATTAAAAAAAATTATCTATCTGATGCAGTAAATTACAGGTTGTAGCAGTAAAAGCACTTATAAGAGTGAGCAGATTTCTCTGTGAGCTGTGTTTACACAATCACTGAGATTTAGGAGATGTGCAGGGAGTGAGTACAGCTGCTGAAGATTTCTCCCTGCCGTCTGAATGAAACTAGGCTTGGTTTTCTGAGGAGAGCGGGCTGGGACAGTGCACAGCAAACCACAAGCAAAACCCTTTCAGAGATTTTGCTTTTCCAGTGCAAGCCTGAAATAAAAGTATTTGAAAAAATAATTGACACTCTTGAACGGGGCAGTTTCCTGGCTCAGTGAAATCCACCTTCTTCTGCCTCATTTTGAGCCCCCTCCCAGGCAATGCACTCTGTAGATACTCATCATAGGTGGATACACAATGTTATAATAAGAAAAGGGGTTGGTACATCCATGTACACAACAAACCAAATGTGCCCAATTGATCAGACTTCCTTTTCCTGTATTTTCCTGGCTGCAATCCCGAACTCAAACGACTATTTTAGGAAAGAACTCAGTGATTCATATCCAGGAGACTCAAAACTGTCCAATCTTTCAGAGCAAATTTCAATATATGGGGGGGGGGGGGGATGTGTGTGTGAAAAGTTCAGAACTAATGACTGTGTTTGAAATGCCAGCCGGGCACGGGCAAGCTCTGGCAGTGCAGGGGGGGGAGCTGACCTGACAAAGGGAAGCAATTAAGAGCTAACCCAGTTAGGGCAGGTTCAGTTAAAACCTTAAAAAGAAAGTTAAACTTCAGTCTCAGTTTTCAGAAAATGAGCACTTGGTGCTGTGCAAGACGGATCTGGAAAGAATCTGTTCCCAGCTTTTTTTATCAGCAGCTGAAATGGTAACTACAGGGCTAATCTCACACACTCGCCACTTGTAAAAACAGTTTTTCAATTTGTATGCATAAGCCCATGATAGGGGGGCAGCCCAAGACAAAAACCACATGCAGTGCCTTTCATGCATGTTAGCCTGAATTATAAACAAGAGGCCAAAATCTCAAATGGTAAAAACAGGGGTTGCCCAGCTGGAGCAAATGTGCTTAGAAGTGCTGAAAAAGTAGCTCCATAAACTTGTTCACAAGAATGGTTTTGCTTAAATTAATCTTTAATTCTTCATATGAATCACATCCATTTCTGTAACTGCAGTGAATCTTAAAGCTGTGCATCAGCACGCTGTTCTCCAAAATATTCCAAGATTACTAGCAGTGTTCAATTTTGCCTGACACTTTTCTTGACCTGTTTCTCTGTAACACTGAAAAAATGCCAGATGAGTAATTATAGTCCTGGACACAGCAGCAGAAACCTGTTCTTTAACTTTTACATTTGAATACCTCTTTGTCTTATTTCTGCATATAACCCTGTTCCCTGAAAATGACGACAGTGAAAATGGGAGAGAAGGTGTGTTTGGAGAGAGGAGGCCTGAGGAATAATTTCTTTTGAATTACCTGTGCAAATGTAGAACCTGCACTGCTGCTGGATCATAGGTGAGATCTGAGGCTGTTTTTTGTTTTAAACTTGTAACAAGGGGAGCAGCAACTAACAGGGATTGCATTTAATTGTTTCATTTAAATGAGAATCTGGTCAACAAAATGTTGATGGGGATAAAGCTTGCTAATAGGTATGATCTTTTTGATTCCATTTTTTTTTCATCATTAATGGATCTGGCTTTTTACATTTAAAACAATGCAGTACAGTGCTACTTTGCTCAGTCCTTAAAAAATATATATATTAATCAAAGAACAGCTCTGACAGGTATTTTTTTAAATTATAGTGTAAATCATTAAATACACTAGTTATCAGAAAGCAGAAATCACAAAATCACTGTTTTATATATTTGAGATGCTAAGTTGCAAAGCACTAAACCTTGACACTGTGACTGAAATCCCTGCAAGTAATAAAGGCCAATAAATCCAGAAGATTGGACATATGGATACGGATTTTGTGTGAAAATTTGTTTTCTCTCTATGGACACACATTCTGGAAGATTCTCCCTTAAAAGAAATAAAAACATGGATGAATGTTTTTACCTTGATATGCATCTTAGCTCTTTTCAACAGACTTAGAGTGGTGTGTCTGGTGCTGTCCGGCCCGAGAGGCACAAGCTGTTTTAGCTGTTCCAAATATAGCCGGAGTTTAGCCCGCCTGCAATCATCAAAAACGAAGAGCGTTGTAGTAGGGTTGCACCCGAACAGAATATCCTATATGCAAACACCATCTGTTTGCAGGACCTCTGTGCAGAACTCGAGTCAACGGTGGCTTCCTTTCCCCTCCCTTTGGCAAAGTTTCAGACTGAAAGGTCACTTGAAATGCAGTAATGCTGCTTGGCACACTCAGACAGGAGGCTCATACCTGTATTTCAAAGCAGTTTGCTCAGCCTGGTCAGTCCCATCTTAACCAAAGGGGAGTATGCTCAGAGATCTGAGACATCCAGGCAAGGATTCCTTACCCTATGGCTGGGTAAGGAAAAAACCCTGGGATTTTGCTCCAATGCAGTGATTTCTGCAGGCACAGACAGAGCTGTGGGCAGCTGCAGACCCTGATCCCCTGATCCCCTTCTCCCCATTCTTGTCCCTGCCTGCTGCAATAGGACCCACTCCTGCTATGCAAGGCAATGGCATCCATGCAGCCCTTCACAGCTCAGAGCTGTTTCCAGCCAAGATTTGTCAATGTATTTTAACAGAGAGGTCTTGATGCCCCTTCTCCTCCCTTCTACTGACCCACAGTCCCCCCAGGAGGAGACATTCTTCCTCTCACTGCACAGCGTTTGTTATAAACACACAAGAAAAAACACTTCCAGCCATATTCCTCAACAACAGGGTCCTGGCTTTCTCTGGTACTCCCTTGCAAGTGTCCCTACTGCTGCTCTCAACATCTCTCCTGTACTACTGCCCTTAATCTATCAGTAAAAAGAGGATGAACAAAGTACTATTTCTACAAATGTTTTCCAAACCGTCTTTGAGAAAGCAGCTGGCAATACAATAGTCCACAAAACAGTTGCTTGACCTATCCAAAACAAGGCAGTGGCCAACCAAAGAACCACATGCAAGTGCGCTTCTACAGTTACATCCTAAAGAAAATCTCTCCTGGTTTTAATTCACAGCCCTTGCACAGGAATCCACATGGTTCTCCAATGAGATAGAAATGGATGTGGAAGTGCTTCCACAAGTAACTACTATTTTCCTTTCTGCCAGCCTGTTACAGGCTGAGCAAAGCGATGACCTGGAGCCAACATCACCCTCACAGCCATAAGAATAACTGAAGCAGATCACAAGTGTGAGGTGAATAATCATCTTTTTCAAATTTCCTCGATGCTGCACGAAGGAAACAAACACTGCAGGGAATTTAACACTTCTGGTCAAGAATGAACTTTCTTTGAACAATGAATTCAGAACCACGATCCAGCATCAGTGCCTGAAATGCGGCTGAAGAGGATTCAATATACACCAAATGACAAATTACACACGTATAATTGGAATGATCAGTGCAATGTGAAAATAACCTGAGAATTAATGGTAAAAAATCCCAAACCAAAATAGAATCTAATACAGAACAGTAATGACTACACACTCACATATTTAGTTCTGTCTGCCTATATATCAACAGTGTACTAGGCAAGAAATCACAAAGCATGTCTGTAAAATTGTTAATTTTTTCTTCAAGCCACTTAGGGAAAAAGCATTTTTGGTGAAAACATGATTCAAAAGAGAAAACTGATGACAGACTTTTTGTTTAGGCCTGGGGTTTGTTTTTAAATACAAGGCTCTAAACTTAAGCATCTTAATGCTTTTATTTAAACAACACCAACAAAGACTGGCCTAAGTATTCACAAAAATAGCCCCATCAGATCCCCTGAGGCTGCTACCTTAAACTGGAATATTGATCTTTAAAATAGTGAAATGTCCAAATTAGGGACCACTGGTATTTATACAGAAAATCTTAATGAGGTTAAGTTTTTATTTCTGTGTCTGTATCTAACAACTGCTTGGCTGGGTTTGCATTTTAAATACAAAAACTTGCTTCAGGGACTAAATTCAAATAATCTTTTTGTTTTCTAAATGGCTGCTGAACATAAACACAATTGTCTGCATCACTCAGCCCAACCTGGATGCAACTGGATTTAGACAGAGGACAAGAAAGTGGGGACTGAAGATAAAGGAGGATATGGGAAGGAAGAGGAGAAGGATAGTACCAAATAGTAAACAGAGAGGTAAACACCTTGAAATGGAATGATCAGTATACTTGGAGCAATTAGAAGTTTGGTAAGGAATATACAGAACTGCTGATCAGAGATTTACTTAGTATTACTTCTGGAAAACATTAATGAAACCAGACTACATACTAAACTTATCTGTCTCTTGCTATTTGAGGAAAGTCTGCTTACCACAGGGAGTAGAAAGTAAGGCTTTAGTGTGCTTCCTTGCCCTCAGTTGGGGAGTCCACAGAAATACCGCCAAGGGTCAGGGGCATGGCCATGTGCCTTTTTAAAGCACTAACTCTTTTATGTTACCTGCAGGTAGAGCAGGACCTTACAGAAATGCCATGAAGAACACAGGACTGAATCTAAGAAGAGTATTTTTAGTGACCAGTGAGAAGAATTAGAAGAGCTGAGTATTAACAAATCTGCTTTAAGGCTTTTTCAGTATTACCAACTGATAGTAGTAAATGTAATAAACACACTTGCTGAAAGACCTCCTCTAACTTTATCTTTTTTTTCTTAAAAGGACTTTTTCTTTCATCTAATTACTCAGCACTTATGAATCCGTTTAAGATATTAAAGCATAAACGTTATATAGATCTTTACATAAATGCAGGCATGTTTATGTGACTAATTCATATATTATAATCGATGGCATAGATTGTGAATGTACAAAAAGAAAACCAGCCCACCAAAATCCCTGTGGTAGTGGAGTAAATATCCCCACATTTTTCATCTTGCACATCTTAGAAAAAACTGTAAGAATGTAAGAAAACATTTCAGGCATGTTACATTAACAGATCACACCAGCAGGAACAAGGGACTCAAACTTCACAGCAGATAAGTTGTCTCATACAGACTCTGCCAGCACTAATTTCTCTCTTTTTCTGCAGGGACCTGACAGCTTTTGCTTTTCCTTGGCTGCCTGTGACCACAGGAGGAGGGAAAGGCACTCACAGAGGTAATCACAGCCAGAGCTGCTTTGTGTTTTGCAGCTCACGCTTTAAATTCCACCTAAAAAAAAAATATTTTAAAAAAGCAAGAAAAAAGAAAAAGAAAAAGCAGCCTGGTGTCAGAGCAACGGGGTAACAGTCTCTGTGCATGAAATGTGGTTGAAGTTGGGTAATTATGCTCTGCTCCAGCTTCCAACCCCACTGCTATGTCTTTGCCCACACCAAGTGTGGTGTCTGGCCAGGAGACCAGCACTGACAGAAGTGGGCACTTTCCTCACCCCATGTGGATGCACAGAAATATCCCCTTCATCACTGGTACTGAATTCATCTGGGAAGGTATGGATCTAAAAAATGCCATCCAAAATCCAAATCAAGCCTGCAGCTCTCTGTTTTGGGTGTAGCCCCACGTATGGAGAGGTGCATGGGTGCCTGGTTTGATTTATCACATTGCCCTTTGTGCCAGATGATAAAGGGGTTTCAAATGTTCAAGATTCCAGTGTTTCTCCATAAGCAAGTTCACAACAGGGACCTATGAGTCTGCATTACAGCTGTTCTAATGCCTGATAAGCCCAGACTGGCCAGCATTCCAGGGCAGTGGCCATGTCTAGCAGCTGTCCGGTGGTTCCTCACATTCACATAAAGGACAAAGCCACCTGCTGACAACTGACCCAAAGGCTACCAGCTGAAATTGCTTTGAACTGGTTTTGAACTCACATAAGCCATGATGGGCAAGAGTGGCAGGGATTTCAGAACCCATGGCAGAATGAACCCTGGAGCCCCACAACATGGAGGGACAAAGCAGCAAAAAGGTGTTATTAAGAATTTTCCTACAGAACAAGGCCATCCACCAGAAGTTCACAGGAAGGCCACTCACTGATTCTAGTCCTTGGAGACTCCAGTTTGCTCCAGTGTTTGGCTATGGAAAGGCAGGTTCACCACTTCTCAAAGAAAGGGTTGCCATACAAAGGTAAATTAAGATCTTTGACCCTAATCAATTTCAAAATTGCGTTAAATGAGTCTATTAAATAATGGTCAATAAGCTTTGCCGCATTTATGAAATCCCAGATGCGAATCCATTGTAGCACACCAAGAAATGGAATACTAAGATGCAGAGGGGGAAAAAAAGAAACAAGAAAGTCCATTGTTCACCCTGGATAATCTTCATTCCAAGGAAACTGCAACAACTCCAAGAAATTCCTACAACTACTTGACAGGCGGTTGCAGTGGGAACAAAATACTTCTCTGTAGGGATAAATAATACAAGAGGCAATGGCTGTGAATTTGGAGGTTCACAATGGACACTGGGAAACAAATCTTTTATTGGGGCAGTGGTGCACAACCAGAATAGGTTGCCCAGAAAGGCAGTCCCTGGAGGTTTTTAAAGATTTACCCAGACAGTGCCATAAACATTCACAGACATACATTCACATCTATGAACATGTAAATCAAAGATTGCCTGTAACACTTCAGCATTTGACTCACAAGATTGCTCCCATTCATGTACCAGAAAAACATCTACAGCTGTGTGGCTTAAACCTGTGCCACTCTGATTGATAGAATGCTGGTAGGTTTGTGGAATGACCCAATCCACTGCAGCCTTTCCACAGGGGCTCTCCAGGGCTTTCTCATGCCCAGAACAGCAGAGAGAAATTGCCTGCAGCCAGTCACACAGCAGATAGCTGTTCAAGCAGTAGTTGCACAGTTTTTTGACAGCAGCAAAGGTGTGTTTCCTAAACCATTCAAGTATAAATCTAGAGACTTTATTTAGAGGCCACTGAGCTGCACAAAGACAGCTGCAAAGGCAAGGTGCATATCCCAAACAAGCTGCTCAGTCCTCAGCATGGCATGCCTCAGCCATGTCACCTGAGGCTGTCACCTCAGCCTGGTGACATTAAATGGCCACAGACACTCATGATACAGGGTGACAGCATCGAGTTCCTGTGAAATGTGTTCCTGTCCATCCTGCCACCCCAGCTGGGCACTCCCTGCAGACAAGCTTCCAACAGCCGTCCACGTGTTTATGGTAGCTAGCACAGGGTGGGCATTTCCTGGAAGCTGCATCCAAAGACAAACAGTTCCCACTGCTGGCATTGTGTTCCTGACTGCCAGAGGTCACTTGCTGAAAGTGTCAGAGGGGCCATGCTCATCTATTTCTGAACAATTGTGAGAAAGAGCATAAAACTCACTAGAGAGAAGTCAAATTCATGACGAGTGTTCACCTTGCACATCCTCCAGGTCTCACTCCACAGCCCCCCCAGAGTACAAGAATGACTCCCACATGTACCCATTCTCTGCTGACCCAGAGCTGGCTGGAGAAAGGAAGGAGCAACTCCATCAGCAGTTTGTCATCCTGTGGGAAGTCCCAGAACAGTTCTGTCTGGTCCACACCTGCTCCCTGCTACTAACAGATTGCCCAGTCTGGCAAAGGAGCTGTCCTGGCCATACTGGGAGGCATTGTAGACACGCAGCATCTCCAGCTGATGAGCAGCAAGGATCTGGAAGGTTAGGAAATGGCCAAAAAGCCACTAAATGTCTGCATTCCCACACTGCATGCCCTGAACTTCCCTTTGTGCTGGCCCCAGCAGAAATTGCCTGGTTAGACATGATGTTGCTGCTTCCACATGCACAGCCCATCGTACCTCTCACCACAGTGCACCACTGAAGCACATGTGGGCATGAAACAATGCTGGCCTCACAAGGAGGCCCTAATTGTGTTTTCCGTAGGGTGCCTTAGTGCTAAAAACACTTGTGTGACTGAACACGTGTCTGTGTTTCAGATGCCCCAATTTTAGTCCACTAAACTAGCTCTGTGTATGGGAGGTTGACATATTCTCGAACTGCTAAATATATTTGTTTGGTGCTCTTCTGAAAAGGACACTATAAATCAAACTCAAGCAATGCAATCACTACAAGCTACACTAGTGAGAATAACTGATAGATTTGAAATAGATGTAAAAATTAAAGATGTCATTTCTGTACATTAACTGTTTCAGTCCAAAAACCAGACAGCATCAGACCTTATCACAAGGCAAATTCAGTACAAATACAAACTAAGCCCCTACTTCAAAGAACAGAAATGTATTTGAAATGAATCTAGAAGAAGACACATTATTACAAACTGGACAGAGTTACCAAAGCATTTCAGATTCCTTCTCTAATGTTTCACATTTTTTTCCTACATTCAAACCTATCCTGGTGCTGTGCAATGAAGTTAATACACAAAGGTTTAAATATAGAGCAGTTACTAAATTTTTCATTGTTGCATAATGACTATGTAATCTGGCTTAATAATGTGCATAGGGTAAAGTCAGAGAAGAATCTCTGCACCAAAAATTCACTTCTGGAGTCAAATGTTATCCAGGTACACTATGAACCAAAATAGCCCGGCCACAACTTTGGGTCAGAGTCACCAGCAGTGAACTAATGGTTGTGTTTCGTCCTTAAAGCAAGGTGATTTTATCTTCTTGCCAGACATGAAATTCAGCATAAAATACAGAAGTGAGTTAACTGCAATTGTAAGACACTCGTGTTTTTACAGGAAGACTCTTCACAGATTTATTTATGAAATGCAAATACCTGCGTACAAGGAGCACTCGAGTTTTCGACAGAATCAGCAAACAGAAGCTCTGGATACTTTGTGACAAGCACTGTGTCAGGATGCACACAGACAGCATCATTACTCATAAACTTATCATTATTTCAAAGCTTTCTAAAAATGCAGAAATGCAGCAGTAAAAACTTTCCCATTGTGACTTCAGGGTTCACTTGCCACCAAGGTAAAATTAGGGCGAGAAACTCTGCCTGTCTTCTGATAACAGCTTCAATTCCTTCTTACTGGAGCTTGACACAACAAGGCAACATGTCTTAGGGGCTGCAGCTCTTTTTATTCTGTGCATAGTCACACTCTGAAGTGGTGACAGAATTTTGCTGCAAATTGTTTTAATGGTACTGAAAATTTAATATGTTCATGTTATTTTGCGCAGTCCTGGATATCATGGCCACACATGCAGTGTAGGTAATCATGTGGGATTACTCAACTCTGCTTAGTAGAAGCTGGTACCTAAGCATACTTGCCTCGCTCTTCTTTAAGCTAACACTTTTATTAAAGTGTCAGGAATTACAAATTTACAGCTCTACGAGACTTTTTATAAGCTACCAAAGACAACTTTGTACTAATTAAAATGCATTTGTTTACAATGGCATTTAAAGAGATTATTTATAAACTTCCATCTTAAGAAATCACAGAAATTCAATCAGATAAAAATGGTTCTAAGGAAGCCTATTTATTAATGGTCCAGACAGTATTTAGCATATCTCCAGCAAAATATTAAATATAATGCAGGATAACAACCCTCCACTGCAATAAAAAATCCTGTTTCTTTCAGATTTATTTCACTCATGAACACTTTTAATACTTTCTCCTGTACAAAGGATATCTCAAATACTTCTTTTTTTCTAAAAGATGCTCTAGCTCACACTTGAGCTGCACAATCTAGTTCAACTACACAACAAATTTGCTTTGGTGAAAAGGAAACAAAACCTCTTAGTATTAAAGCAGTGTACCATAGCAAGGCACCCAGTGTGCCGATTGCTACGAGATGTGTGAAAAGCTTGCTCACAGCTGACTGCCTTGGAGTCAAACCCAGAAAATGCAGTCTTGCTCTTACAGCAAACCTCTTGGCTTTTTATTATCCGAGGAAAGATAAACCAAACACCAGTGTTCTGCAGTAAGCTGGGGGTCTTTTTCATGTTAAAAATAAAATCCTGAAGTTTGAGCACTAGTGAAGATTCATCCAAGACCTCATAGGGCCTCTGCAACTAAATTCAGCAGTAAAGCTCTGGTGGAAACTAACAGGCAGAAAGAGCGGTGAGTGCCTAATTGCAGTGATTGTTAGTGAATTAAATGCAACAGCCCTACAATCAGTGCAACTGCCCGCTTTATTTACTGAGGTATTAACTGGGAGTTTCATCCTCAATATGCATTTCAGTGTGCTGAATACTTGTGTGCATCTGTTCTGCTAAATTGAAAGCAGCCACATCGCTTTAGCAGCCAAGCGGTCTTGGGGTACCTCAGAAGTGTCCAAACATGGGATAACAACTGCTGCAAGTGCCTCTTACTATCACAGGCTTTCAGAGAGTCAGTGCTGCTCTGCACTTATCTGCAAGTTTTCATGTGAATAGTGCTCAGCAGTGTCTGGTGCTGTTCCCAATGCTAAGGAAATAGAAGAAAACCTCTGCTGTCTGTTAACACAGCTTATGATTATTTCCATGTTTTGCACATTTTATCACTCTGAAAAATATTTTAGTTCTCTTTTACACTATATCTAAACGCAGACTACAGCAGTTCCAGCGCATTTTACCTATTTTCCCTTAGTGCCACTTCAGCCCACTTGCTCAGTCCAGACTCCACACTTGACCTTTAACTTTTTACCTTCCAAAAGATGCCACTTGCTCAGTTTTAGAACATATACATGGAACCAGAACTTATTCCTACATCTTTCAGTACACATAAGTTAATGGAAGCATCTGCAGTGCCACAAATGCATGCATTTTTGGCCAGCTAAGCCTCTTGGCAGCAGTGCACAGAAAGCTAGCTGGGATGCAAACTGGGGACAGGCGAATACTGGCTGGTCTGTGAGAGGG
>NW_008236769.1:11660818-11667370 GCF_000691975.1 Corvus brachyrhynchos | reverse complement strand
GAGAGTGAAGCCACTGACTCCAAAGAGAGGGAATGCCTGGCAGACCTTGCTGGCCTTGTTGCCTTCTTTGTCCCTCCCTCCTTTACCCCTTCCTCCAGTAGCTCCTTGCTGAATGCAGTGATAGTTGCCTGTCCTAAGTTACAAGCACTGGGCTACATCAACATCTCCTCACCTCTCAAAATACCCACAAGCAGACTTTGATGCACTTTATGCTCTGGTTCCCAGCAGAAGGTGAGCTGTGGTGGCCCATGTGCTGCCATAAGCCAGGGACAGCAGCTAAGACAGGCAAATGACAGCAGCACCTGAGGCTTGCTTTGGGATGCAATGACCCTGCAAAGCAACGTGGACAACGCCAGCACGAGAGACCTGACCGGAGCCTCAGCAGCTGGTGGCTGGCCAGACTGCCCACATGCTGTCCCTTCAGGAATGTACCCAGCAGCAGAAGCAGACAGACTGACGAGCGTCCCAGAGTCACATCTGATTCTGGCCAGCAGAAGAAATAAAAGCCCTGTGGCACAGTTAGTGCCTGTTGCTGTATTGCTCCTCAACCTTCTCCCACTCGAGCTCTCCTGCCTGCAAAGTGAGCACGAGCTGTCAGAGGCGTGCGAGGTGTGACAGAGATGTGTCACACGACGGTGCACGCTCACCCACGTACCTAAACCGCCTGCAGACCGAGCCAGCAGCACGGGAGGCACAAGAGGAGCACTTGGGCAAGGCAAGGCGCAGGCAGGACCATGCCAGCAAGGACTCCAGGGCAGATGGAACAGCAGCAGCTCTGACTGGTATCTGTTTTACCCTCTAGGGAACCATAGCCTTGGGCTCTGCAGTACTAAGAGCTGCAGGACCATCATCTGACCACTCTCATCTCCTCTCCATGTTTTTTTCTAGACTCGTCCCTGCAGGCAGGCTTTTCCTCACATGCTTCAGCCATCCCACTGTCTTAAGGTGCTCTTATTTGAAGAGCAGCCATGAAAGGTTTAAAAGCCCTTCACTGTCTTGGGTCTTGGTGATAACTAACAGCAACACACAGAAATCTGAGATGTACTTCGTGGGAAATGTCAACAGAAATTTACAAGCTATACAGGGATTCTCAGAAGTATCACAAGCAAAAGTAATGGCACCTGGATATCATTTGTCTTTCCTGGATGGTGTCCATCACAAATTTACATGTATGAGATTCTACATCTTTTGACCATAGGCAATGAATCTCTGACCTTGCAAGAATCTGAGGCAACAGAAATCAAACATTATGCAAACAGCTGAAACTCATTGCAGTTTGGTTTTGCCCTTTTATGGATTTCTTTTCTTCTGCAAAAAGGAAAAAAAAGGAGATTCCAACCTATATTTCAGCATTTCAGCCTTTAGGTTGTGCTCATCTATAAAGAACAGTTTTCTGTATTTTAAACCTTCAAAGTCAATGTCAGACGGATACAAACAATTCTTACAGCTATAGAAAAGGAACTTCTTTTTCAGGTCTTCTATTTTTAGCCCTGTTATCTACTGATTGTCTTTAACGTTTACCTCTCACTTTTAAGCAATAGCGAGGGAGGTGTCACCTGGTACCACGAGCTCAGCATCACACAGTACCTACCTAATCCAGGCAGATGAACAACAGTGCCTTGTGGGGAAAGACACAAGTGATGGAAATACCATCGGACATACCGAAAACAGAGTCCACAAAAAACTAATCAGCCATGCTTTTAACAAACTTATTTAATACTTCATTCAGCCAGCCTTCCACCCATTTGTTTCACAGATTAAAATGCACACATCACAATTTAGTAGTCCTCCTAAATTAGACCTCTCAAACCCATCTGTCTTACTGGCACTCAAGTTTCTTAGATTACACTGCAGGGAGACTCAAGTTTGTCTGCTACCTCAGAATAGTGTCAGACCCAATTAGATAAGGAAAGTGCCGTCACGAGACCATGCCACTGCAGGATCAAGCAGTTGTAATTCGCACTTGAAGTTACATGGAGGCACACACGTACTCACACACGCTGCCCATGGAAACCCCAGGGGTGGATTAGGACGTGCAGACACGTACATGAGAGCAGCAACACTCTGGCCCTCGCTGGCAGTGGACCACCACAAAGCAACTTTGCACAGCACATCCAAAGCCACGGCATGTCTGCAGATCTGCACTAAGTGTGTTGGCATTCACCACCTTTCACAGTACTCTTGTAAGGAATTTGTCAAGGACTGCAGAGAGTGGGTCAAAGAGAATTACATTTATTTAAACAAGGAAAAGCTGCATAACAACAACACGTTTGCACTGGGTTCACACTCAAGAGGGGAACAGGATGATAGTGGTAATTTTTCACAAATTAACCATTCACCAACAGGTGGCTGGAGAGGATGCAGTCTGTCTGTCCCAGAAGGGGCTCCTGGGAGCTGTATGTCCCTCTCACGTGGGGCTTAAGGACCAAGGTGCAGCTCAGCTCTGTGCACACAAGCTACACGTTTATCAACTGACAACACCCCAGAGCAAGTCACTACTTACAAATCAGCTCATGGCTTGAAACCGGCTTTAATTATCAGACTGTTTCCCCACATCAAAATGCTAAGCAAGAACATCGTGTCTCAGGACAGCTGCCAACAGGAAGGATCTTAAAAAAAAAAAAAAAAAGTGGGGTGGGAGACTACAATGCTTAAATAAGCCTAGAGAAGTTGAGCTGCAGCACAGCACTAAGCCAAGAGCACAGTTCTGGGCCTAGTGAGCTTTTTCTGCCTAATTTTAAACCTCCCTATAGACCTAGTTATTTTGTACATATGTCAAATGAGGGGAAAAATGTGTTCAAGATTTTTTTTTATACCACCGTATGATGCCAAATTAAAGGAGAGGCAAGTCAAGTTGAATTATTTTAGCTAAATTAAAAACATGCATTGCTGTCACACACTGAGCATAAGGCCTTGGGAACAGCCCTTTCCTGCATCAACTTAAACGAGTGTGAAGCATTAATATCTGCAATACTGGATACCTGTGACTGTGGTTTTATTGTCTATTGTACCTCCATATCCAAATACCAAGTATCCAATTTAAGTAGCCTGACAAATGCTGCAGGGACTCCATGCTCCGATGTGCACAAGGCACCAAAAGAACAGCAACTTACACCACAGTTTTAAAACCTCATCAGAGTTAAGGCAACTCTGTCTCCAGTTCAGCATCTAAACAATCACTTGCTCGTTCACAGTCATAGGAAGTTTTAAGCTCTGATCAGGAAGCTATCAGAACGGGATATTTAGTGCTATGTGTTACTTTCATTTTTGCTTTTGCTATTACTTCCTCGGCACATGCACCTACCAAAGCTTCGTGGCCATCTTAGAGGGAGCAGCTCATGATGGCAGCTTGAGCATGCACAAATGAATTGGCTTTTTTGGGGAAGGAAGTGGTAGGTGCTGCTTTTACCAATGTAGATACTTGAGATGTGCTCCAGTAAGACAGCTGAAGTGCCCTGGGACAACATCAGGGTGCCTGTTCCAGACAACTGAAGGCTGGTTCAGACCCCAAGTGAGAACAGCAAAGGAAGAGAAGAAAAGAAATCACACTGCAGTAATTAAGAATACATGTCCCCAGATGTCTTGCTGTATGTCTCCAACTCCCTCATTTCAACTTTATAATTAGAGGTGAATAGAAGACAGTGAGGTGTATGTATAAACAAATTTAGGGGAAGGATTAAATGCAATGACTGTAGTTAAAGATGGCCACTTCCAAGGCTGCAGTGGGTACTCTTACTTTCAGGAGAATTAAAAGCTGAGTGACACTTATTTCCCCCCCAACAAAAAGTGAAAAAATCTGGAATCATGGGACAGTGGAGACTGCAGATATCTGACAGTCCTGCCTCCAAGTTTGGATACAGTTTGCCACAGCACAGATAGTGCCTTGTTTGTAATTTAATTTCCATCCGATTTCCCTTTCCCTTGAACAGTACAAAACTGGTTGTCTCTGAGCCAGATAAGGTGCAGCTGAGCAGAACCTGAAAATGATCCATCATTTGGGACGATAAGGTATGGAACAGCTTTTCAAAACTCTTCCTCCTTCCCTCCTTCTTTCTTCCCCACAAAACTCAGCTCAGATTTCTTAAGTGCAGTGTCCTGAGGTTATCTGGGGAAGGAAGTGCCAGAAGTTTGGACCCACTTGCCATGTGAGTATGTAAATTCAGGCAGTGGGAACCAAGACACTCAACAGTCTATTTAAAACACCTCTTAGCACCTACACCCAATAACTGCTTCTAGCAAACATACACAACAAGCTCCCAAATTTCCCTAGCAGAAATTATTTGCTCCACCCATGCTGTTCATTGCAGCAGTCAACACAACAACACTTACCAATCGGGATTAAGTCAGCTTTCTTGGGGAATTACAGGGTTTGCTACCTTTATGTTTTGTAAATACCAGCTAATGTGCTATGTAAGACACAGAATGTCTGTGCAGCAGGTATTTGCAAACACTGATGGTATTCCCAACTTCAATAGGAGCTGCTGAGTCCTGGCAGCAATTACATGCCAGGAAGGCCCCTTATTTAGCACCTTGTATCTTCACTTAGTTACCCAAATTGAACCAGCAAGGAAAGAAAAGCAGATAAATCTGTTCGGCATCAATCCCAAGGTGGCAGCTGGGAGAAGAGGATTCACCACTACTTCTCCAGCCTTTTACAGGCGTTTTACCACATTCAGATGTAGTCTTTGACTGTTACACAAATCTGCTTTCTTGCTATAAGGTAGAATCTAATAAAGGCTTTCTTAATGTAGGGCATGTAGCCTGTAACTTGAGTTATTAGTTTTTCAAGTTAGAAGCATTGCAACATGACCTCATGTACATACATCCAAGCCCAACACCTCTTCTGTGTCGGCTGTGCCAATCTCCACGCGCTACAAAATTAGTCACAGTAATTTGTGTAGAAAAAAGCTTGCGTAACATAAACTAGCATTAAACAGTATTATTGGCCAATTGACATCCTTTGACAAGTCCTGTCACTCTGCTCTAGTCTAGGAGAATGTGTACATGGCTCAGCATATGTATTTCCATCTCAAAAGACAGCATTGTATGAAGTCCCAAAACAACTCTCTCCTTCCAAACATAGGGAGGGGTGGGTAGAAGGAATATCTTATCCATTCCTGTGGATTGCACAGTGGGGGAGTTGGTTTTGGTTTTGTTTTTCCAAAAAAGGCCCAAATAAACATCTGTGATGGAACAGCATCATGCTTTTTCACGTTTATGATCTGCTGTCTAAATGCTTCTGCTCAGAACAGTTTCTGGAACCTTTTCTGCATCCTCTGCAGCTGCCCGGATGTGATGCAGGGTTCAGCCTGCAGGCAGGCACAGCTCCTACCAAAATTCCGTGGGTGTGAGGCGGAGTCTGCCACATGCTCAACCACCGTGTGTACCAAGGGGAAAAAACACAGATTACCAACTACTTGACCTGCAAAGGAATTTTGTGCAGTAAATCTAAGCACAAGTGTCTGCTGATAGAGACCATGAAGGAAAAGGAGCATGAGCTGCACCAGGGAAGTACACACCATTCCATTCAGAAAGAGACATTTTGAATTTGGGACCAGGTCATGGTATATCCAATACCCAAGTGAGGTAGTCACTCCAGGGGCAGGAGTGCTAAAAATAGAGCTACAGATGCCAATACAGCATGGAGGCAGGGAGAGGAAGGGACAGGACAAGCACCTCACAGAACATAGCCACCTCCTCCAGCTGAGGTTGATTCCTTTTTGTCTACTCCAAGCAGGGACACTGGGACATGAACGCCTGTGACGTACCTGGAAGAAAGTAAGCCAGCCTTCTGCAGATTTGGTGTGAATCCTGAGTGCAGAGCCAACCTTGCCTTAAAGAGCCAGAGTTGCACTCCTGGCTTTCAGGCACATTTGCCCCTTCTTCAAACCACAGCAGGTACCACTTCTGTATATTGGTCTGTGGGCTTCCACAGACTTGACTGGCTGAGATTCAGCCAAGGATTCCCATTGCATTATGTAAGACTCATTTCAGAGGCCAACTTCTTAAAGTCCATTAGCTGCCTAAATACCTTTAAAAAAAACAAAAATCAAATTCCAGCTCACTTGTCCAGATGTAGCTAAGTAAGCTTAAAAGAAAATCTTTTTTTTTTGAATACCTAATTCCACTAATTTTTTTCTCCTCCAATCAGGACGGCAGTCACCATCAGGCCCTCTCATGCACCTCTCATGCAGGGAATCAGCACCTAACTGTCCTGAAAGTACCAGAAAGTCTGGCCCATCCATCTCTACTTTGTACAAGTCCAGCCCACTCTCTCCACCATGCTGGATGAGGACTAGCCAGGTCAATTAGCAGATGCTGAAAACATAAACCACCTTCTACATAGTCCATTAGAGGCTGACACACAATAGACTTATGTTTGAAGAGAGGGATGAACAAATTCAAGTGGAAAAAAATGCATGCACTTGGTTTCTCACCCATCTGCTCCCTGCTGGCTGCTTGGCTGGCCAGGAAGCACAAGGCTTTCTGCAGCCCAGACCCAGGACTCCACTTATGCTCCATAGTGCAAAGCTGGCTTCAGCAGGGAAAAGG
>NW_008236769.1:11646095-11660707 GCF_000691975.1 Corvus brachyrhynchos | reverse complement strand
AGGAAAAAGGACATGACAATTGTAGAGTCCAGACTGTACTTTAGTCCCATCTTTCACTGCAAAATAGAAGCTTTGTCCGAAGTATGAGTAGGTGTACATCTCTGATACCTGTAATATAACCTCCTGAGCAGATTAATTTTCAAGCTTCGTCTGCTTAATATACCCCTCCTTTCCAAAGCAGCAGTGTAGGTAGGAAGACACATTTGTTGGGAGTGCATCATCAGGTGAGCTGCTCTGTGCACTGAAAAGATAACAGTTCAGTGCATAAATATTTACAGCAGCTATTGCAGCAGGTACTGCAGGGTAAGTCACAGGTCCAGACATTTGCTGACTGCCCAGAGATGGGGGCACAGTGAGGAAAAACAGCATTTCAGTGCAAAGTTTTAAACCTTCCAATTTCTTTTAATTCCACAGATCTGTCAGACTCAGAAACATGGGTCACTTCAGCAAAAGCACAGGATTACACCTTCAGCTCTGCAGGACCAGTTCTTTACAGATTTTCCTAAACAAGCTGCACAAAAAAAAATTCTTACAGGGATTTAAGAGGCAAACACCTGGCAAAAGGGGCTTTAAGCTGAGATTCAGCCTTGCACTGGCTGAGGCAACACATCACCTGCCCACTACAACTGGCATCCTCATAGAAGCAGTCATAGCTGGGGAGGGGGAGCAGATGCCCAAACCACGGTGGCTATCAGCTCACAAAAGGCAAATCACACTCCTAAAACATTACCTTGCTTAAGCAGTGCAAAGGTGTGTTTATTGCAATTCACTGGGATTGTTATAAACCACTTCACACCAACCAGATGGTGTAAAAACAGTTCTTTTCTTGATGAGAAAACCAGAAGAAAGATCCAGTACAGAGGTTAGATTCCGCTAGCAAGATGATGTGGTTTCCACCACTAACGTAGCAGCCGCATTATCTGAATGGTTTATGTATAATCTGGACAGATCCTAGAAATGGCAGCAATTTTTATAGACCCATTATAACAATGAGATCTGTCCCAGGTCAGTAAGACCCATCCAACACAGCACTTTCCAGGCAACAGCAGCCAAAACTGGATGCCTAGGAAAAACATTAAACTGACAGAGAAGTGAACTGTAACTGCTCTGTACTGTAAATTAACACTGTAAACTAACACTGTCACCCAAAGAAGCCATCCCACCCTCTCCCTGTGCTGGTATCAGGGTGTGCCTGTGACAGGGAGCTGGCTCAGGAAGGTGACCTGGCCCAAGGAGGAAGCTTCTCCCCTCCTGCTGTGCTGGCAGGAAGCAGGACCCAGAAGCACCAGCATGCAACCCGGGCTGGGTTAAATTCCTGATGGAAGCACAGCAGCGAGACACTGGGTGATCCTTCCCTGGAAGGACTTCACCTCCAGCACCAGTTCAGGGGTTTCCTCAGTCAGTGGTGGCACCACAGCCGTTCAATGTGATGGATCAATGCAGTTACAACTTTATGCTGCATAACAGTGCTAACCACAATGGTAATCTGTGATTTTGAAAAGGCAGCCCATAATAAAAATAAACATTAAGCATTATTTTGGTATGCTATTATTTCAATGACCTTTCAGTTCTGTTTCAAAACTTCCAAGTTTATCACCAATTTGCAATTACATGCTTTTCATTAACCTGCAGTTTAAGAGCCACAGAGAGGATTTCAAGACATCCATCTAAGCATTCTCTCAGCTTATATTAACTTTAAACATAAAGCAACTGTGGTGGGTGCAACTGACGTACCAATGAATGTAACTGTGCTCTTGCATCTGCAATTTCTCCATGAGAAAACCACCTATCAGAATTTAACTTCAGAGTCATCTGCTCTATTTACTGTATCAGCTAATGCTGTACATCATAATGCTCCCATCAAAATATATACTCCTCATCAAAACCTATGTTTCTGTAGAGATATCCATTCATACACATGATGATGCAATATAGAAACTTCTTTCTGGCAAGATTTTAGATTTAAGGACGGCACAAAACTCACGTCAGTATTACCTTCTGTGCGCATGGGAACACTTTTAGTCTCCCCCAAGCAGGGCTCTACACAACAGATACATTAAGCTCTTCTGGGAAAAAGAAAGGTTTGGGGTTTTTTTCCATCTTTAAGGTTTTGCAAATCACTGTGTCTCATGTATTCCCCATTCTGGTCTTGCACTTCTAAAAGTTCAGAGCTGTCTTACTCAGTTGATTCAGGCAACCTCCACAGCAGTCTCAGCTCAAACAGCAATGCCTGGTTTTTACCTCCATCTGCCTCAGCTCACCAGCTTTTGTCAAATCTAAGCCTGCAGACCTGGGACCTAGATCAAGCCATACCAGAGTCACACAGCACTTCTTCAGCTCGTATGGGTGCCAGTTTGGGGACAGCAGCACGTGGCTTGCTGACTTCAAGTACACCTATTCATTTCCTCACAAATCCTTAGAAGCTGTTCTTTAAAATCATCAAGTTTCACAAGCTGTTTCCAATGACTTTGCCAGGGAAAGGGCAAGACCTTGAACCCCTCCTGCAGCAGAATTCCTCATGGCCAGGCAGGACTGAATGACACTGAAGAAGTCCTGATGGGCTGATCCCAGTATCCCTTGTCAGGACTCCACGTGCTTTCACAGGAGGTGTCTCTTCCTCACACAGCCCTGCACAAGCTGGGGGACAAATCCACGGGTGAACAGCCGAGGGCAGGTTCTCCCTGCCTCCACAGAGCAGCGTGGAGATCTCAGCACAGTCTTCAGGGAGATGCACCTTGGCTTTTACCTTCTAATGCAGAACTAGTATAAACTGATGCAAATAAATGAGATAATGCTGTATCTTTTAAAGAAGCTTATGTCTCTCGTAAATTCTTGGGTGTTTTTTATACTATGAAAGTTGAATTCCTCTATACAGTTGTCAGGTTGATTAAAAAATTTCCTTGCAAAAAGTCATGATTACTAATTTACTTACTATTTATATTGCTCTGTGAAAGCCTACAGACCTAATGGTCTGGCTGGAAACAACAAAAAATACCTACATAAATATACATGTGCACTTTTGTCATTAGGAACTAGTTACATCCAAGTGCCACACTCTGACTAACCTGTCTGTAATTATTAAAATATCTTCTAGGACCTCATCTGTCCCTAGGATGAGAAGATTTCTTGCCTTCTTACTTTTTATTTAAGGGGTTTCCTGATTCATGGCTCCTAGATGCACACCTTGATCACACAGGACCAAAACAAAACTGCTATTAGAGGGATAAGTCCTTCCAGAGTGTCCCTATAATGAACACACACTGAAGCTCTGAGCAGGGTATTATACAGAGACTTAAAGCACAGAAAAAGCAATTTCATGTATGAATTGCTGAGAAACACTTTACCGTAACTTTAATCTGAATTCTATCATATAATGAGATTTTTTTTCTTGGAATTATGTTTCTGCTTTCATTTGTGTTCCTCTGAGCTCCCCCTCAAGAGCACACAGAAAAGAGACCCAGCAGTAAAAAATGCAAAATAAACTGGTGGTGCCAAATGGTCAAGCCAGCACACACAGAGGTCAACCACTGCCATTTCCACTGACATCAAAACCAGAGATAAAACCTTTGACGTGCAACACCAGTGCAGAACCCAAAACAGCACCATGTACAGTGCATGGCTACCATGGGTTTCCATTCAGTGACATCTCTGGCCACCCTCACGCAGGACACAACAGCCCTGTAAATAAGGAAGCCATTTCCCTGCCCTCCAGCACAGGGTGCAGCCCTCAGACACCACGTGAGGGACTGGGCATGGAGGAGGACACACGCAGCCTCTCCTCCCCTCCTCCTCGACGGGCTCCTGTGAGATAATCGAGTGTGTCTTGCCAGAGCAGCATCATGGCAGTGCTGAGTCAAAGGCGCTGGTCCTGGAAAGGAGACACCTCCAAAATCAACATCCAGTGCTTCCCAACTGGCAGGGCAGGGCTGCATGGAGGGGGAGGACAGGCTCTGCTGCAGGGACCAGCTGCTACAGGGACACACCATGGCTGTGAATCTCCCATTAAACCGTGCAAGACATTTGATAGATTTTAAAGTACTTTTAGTAAAACACTGTGAAAAACACTATGATCGGTATTATCTGCTCATACACCCACAGTGCTGGAGGAGGGGGTTGTTAAAAGAAGAAATAAAAATTGCAGGAGTCCTTCACACCAATACATCAGGCAGCTAGAACTGCACACACCTCATCTGCTTTTGTGAACACCCATTTGCACATACAAGGATCTTGCACTAATTTGCAAGTTCTCACCAGGAATAATAAAAATCTGGCTTCAAGTAGTTTAACTGCAGGAGGCACAGCAAGCAGCAGCAGTTAGAAACATTAGTTGTATAATCACAAGACATACTGTGCAGTTTACCTATTTTGACCTTGAGATGGCAGAGAAAGAAAAGGTAGCAAGGCAAGTACTGTATGGTCCAGCTACTACAAAGATACAACACAGAACTGGAAGTGAGAACAGTGATTGAACAATTAATAGAGTCTCCTTCTGGCCCTGCATCTGCTGCAAATGCTGCTGTGCCTCATTTACTGTGCTGCTTAAACATGTTAAGGCAGAGCAGAAGGAAGAAGAGGAAAATAACTGAAGGAAAAATAAAAGGAATATGCAGATGAGAGTAAATTTGTATTGATGAAGCAGGAGAGAAGGAAGAAATATAGAGGAATGAGAAAGAATCGTAGTTGGGGCCAATTATTTTTTTTTTCTTTTAAAGAAGTGTGACCGAAGGACAGAATTTTACATGCAGTTATTTTCCTGAAGACTCTGTCAGAAGAACTTCTGCCGGTCAATGTCACTGCCTTAGCCAGTGCACTGCATTCTACAGCCCAGGCCTGTGCTTGTGAGCTTGAGCCTTCTCCAGTTCCTCTCATCTCTAGGATGACCACGTGGCTATTAGGCAGAGCTATAGTTTACTCATATTACAATTAAACTACAGGAAAGCATGTAAGCATGCAAGGGAAGTGATGGTCTAGCTGCTACATAACTGCAGCCACAGAACAACACACAAAAAAACCCCCACGAGTTCAATCTTCTTTTGCCATCAACCACGTTTCACGTATTTAGAAGCATGCAAATAAGTTTAAATCATATCCACACACACCCCCCTCGCTTTCTCTGGATGCGTGAAACCCGAAAGACCACAAGCTACACAAAAAAGGAACAAAAAACCACCCGAATGGGAGTTTATCCTGAATGGTGGGTGAAAGGCAGAGGCCCCGCAGTGAGGGTGCCACAGCAGGGAAGCCAAAGGCAGAGCCAAGACGGGCCCGTTTGCTCTCTGAGCTCCCTCGGAGCAGCGCTCCCGGAGCCTTCCTACAGCCCAGGGGCCCAGCTGCAAACACACTCTGACACGGTACAACACACGCTGAACACTGCCTCCAGAACGGGGCAAACGAGAGCTCTGCACCACGCGGGGCTGCAGGGTCTAATGCCTGTCCTGGGTAGGTCCGGCTTTTCCTGGCGCTGGATTCACCGGACCAGGCTGCGGCTCAGGAGCTGCCCGTTCCTAGCTCACACACAGCTCTCCGGACAGGACACGCACCAGCAAGGAAGCGGAGGGAGGGGAAAAACGGATCTGTAGGTACTTACATGCAAGATGAAAATTAACTGCACTTTAGGCATACTTTAAAAGAAACATAGAATAACCCTGTGTGACACATTGTTCCCAAAAAGCATTCACCTTAGTCACAAAAATACTTTGTACTTATAACATTTAACACCTCTAGCAAACAGTTGCTGCAATCAGATTCTTTGTTAGTAACAATTCGGTTAACCAGTTACAGCATTAATCAGTACAAAGATAATTATTAGGGATGTTTCAAAAGGAGCATACCAAACAGTAGGGGGGAAAAAAGTGCCAAATAGTACTATAACTATTAGATTTTAGTTGATAAAAAAACCAAAATCAACTTAATAAATTACTCAGTGCAGAATCAAAAAAATTTCAACAAAATGTTCTTCAATAAACATGGTAACTAAAATGTCAGCCATACATCTTTTAATTAGCTTTTTTTTCAAAACTTACCTATGTTTTTCTAGTTCGTTGTGTGATGACCTATTAAAAAGAGAAAAGAAATATTAGAGAAAAGGAGAAATAAACCAAGATTTAGAATATTTAAAAGCCAATACCTGCATATGTTGCAAAAGAGTTCTCTGAAATATGTATTTAACATGGATTATGAAACAGCTTTTCTATTAAATCGATTCACTTTTACATCCCTTAGATTCTTCAGGGTATCAACTTAGTTTCCATGAGTAAACTGTAGGTTTGGGGGGAATTATAATATATTTGCATTTATTAGTGTTCAATACATTCAGAGACAGAAATGAACATAAAAAACTGAGCAGGTTAGTAATAAAAACAGCCCACGAGATTTTTATATGTGAAGAAAAATTACGAGGGGGCAGAAAATGTTAGAAGATCTAAATGGCAACAGGTAAGAGCAAAAAGCACCCAAAAGGCCAGCTTTCAAGCCCATGGAGAAGCAGAAAGAACAATCAGCAGCTAATCACTGCAGTTGTTGTTGTTGACATCTTAATGGCAACAAAAGAGGAATCCTCTTAATTCTTCTGAGTCTACAAACAGAAAATAAAACCCAAAAAAATCACAATCCCTGTACCAACCACAGCAGTATGTTATCCTCTTCCAATCTGCTCAGATTAGAGATTTTTTTTTATGCCCCAACCAATGCCTCAGGATTTTTGCCATTAGAAGGCAGCCTTAAATTCTTGGAAGACTTTTATTTTAAACTGATTCAGCTAAAAATATTCATTTTATTTATTTACACATCTCAGGTTAAAAACATTCCTAAAATGAAGTTACTGTCACTTTCAGAACCAGCAATTTTCTGTACTTTCAGTTTTGTCCCCCTGAAAACATGCCCAGCACGTAAGGATCAAAAGATGCAGAGGTGGTGGCAGCTTTTAGGGCTGGCAGATTATGTCAGAGCAGCTCTGCTGGAGCCTGCTGCAACCCCAGCCCGCAGCTGGGCACGGGGTGCAGAGTGAGGGGCCTTTGTGGAGGGCAAGTGCACAGTCCCTCCAGAGAGCAAAGACATCCCAGGGGAATTACAGAGCTGTCCTGCACAAATGCTGCCCGGTGCCGTGCTGTCCTGCCTCTCCCTGCACACACCCGAGCTGCTGGATGCTGTACCTGGGTGTGACTGATGGCAGAGCATCACTCCGGCCATTGAGAGGGAAAAAGAAAGCAAAGCTCACCCAAAAAATATCCAGTGAACAAACCCACAAGCAAGTGATCTCAGGCCAGTGCAGACCCTGATCCTGCGAGGAATTAAGTGAACTGCCCTTCTGCAGGTAAAACTGAAATGTGTACAAGGTTCAGCACTGATGCTAATCCACTCTCACCAGAAAGCATCTCAGTGTTGGTACCAAGACATCAATTATGTCAACCATTACCTGGTATCTTTTTCTCACAAGCCTATGAAAAGCCTATGAATTCTTTATGTATTTTTTTTTAAACTTCTTGCATCAAGTGAGCCATGATCAAGTAATGTGTGTATTTCTACAATGCCATTTAAGTGCTCCTGACCAATGCAACAACACTAAAAGTGTTAGACACATATTCTGTGCTACATTAATAGGGCAAGGTGGGCTTGGTCATTTGGCTATCTTAAGAGGATATTGTTTTTATCTTCTACTTCTACTCTCTACGCAGAGATCAGACATTTTCTCCACAATCATTTCTCCACACCAGTGTTCACAAAAACTGACAAAAGACTATGCTAAATACACCAGTGTTTATGAAAACACATGGAAAACAGAAGTCAGGAGGGAACCATTGTCCCCAAACACCCTCAACAGGCCTGTGAAAGGCACAAAGACACTGTTCGTAGGGAACTTTGGAAGGGAAAGGAAATACAGGCTGGTCCGGATTCATCCGTATGGCATTAATTCCTTGACATTTCTGGCAATTAGCACAAAGGTGAACACAATCACTCCAACTGGCCCATTCTGAGCTGCCAGCTCACAGCAGCTCCAGTGAGCCCACATGGGGACAACACGGGCCAAGAAATCCAGCCTGCATGGAGTATTTTGCTGGGCTGAGAAAGGATGCAGTGAGCAGCTGGCAGTCCTTCTTCATGCAGCACACCTACAGGGCACCTCTGGTGCATGAAGGGTGACCCCGGCGCTCTCCTGAGGTATGTCCTGCCAGAGCAGCTCTGGAGCGGCGCAGCCGTGGGTGTGCCAGCTGCCAAACGGAGCGGCAGCGGCCATGTGCCTCTTGGCAGAGCTCTTGGGGACACAAAAGCCTCAGTGACGCCTGCAGTGTGCAAACGTAGGCACCAGCCACACATTTCGGGAGGTGTCAGGGGGTTGACTAACGCCTCAACTACCAGGCCCTAGGCAGAAACCAAAACCTAGAGTCCTGACATTTACCTGAGAATTGCTCCATCTACAGAGCAAGTTAAATACCCCTATTACAAAGCATGACAGGGGTTTCTTTGGTTGGGATTGTTTTCAGAAGAGATGAACTTCTCTCAAAATACTGGTTTTTATTTCCTTCACTGTCTACAGCACAGTGTATTGGAAGAATATCCATCTCCTGCTGTTTATGTGAACTAAAGTGAGTGAAAGAAAATGTACAAACCGGTCTGCACACAACCCAGCACCCTGTTTCAAAATGGAGTCCTTTACTACTACTTTAGTAAAGATAAGATGTAGGCCACAACTAAGAAATACATGTACATATGTATTTATATGAAAGAGACAGATATATGACTGTGATTTTCAGGCAAATGGTCTGTGGAGTCTTTCAAAAACGGCTGCAAGAGAAGGAAGACTTCTGGTGTTTAACTTAGGTTCACTCTATTGAGTTTGTATCTTCATGCAAAGCTTTGGGAAGTTGGGGGTAGCAGTGATGAAAAAAAAGGTGTCAATAAAAAGGTTCAGATAACAACAACCAAAAAATCAGCAAAATCATAGATTCAGACAGAAGAGATAATGAACACTAGTGCTTAGACTACACTGTTGATCTGAGACAGCTCCAATATCCCTTTTACAAATGCCAGGCAGTTCACTGACTATAAATTTTATTTGTGAAGAAATTGTCAAAAGAAGATTTGAAAGAACAAGGAACCAAGTAAAGGCAGACACTGGTCTGCAAGATGCTGTGCATACTTCCCTCAGCACATCCCCAGAACCATCTCCCTCCACCACCTTCCCTTCCCCAAACAGGAATTCTAGGTATTGGATTTCAGCTTTTGGTTGATGCAACATTCAACAGACACACCTAAACAATTCAGACAGGTGCTAATTGAGATGGCAGGACTAACACAGAAAAGGCAAGGGCCCCTCCATGTCCACTGCTGCCAGTTTATGGGTGAGCCAGCAGGAGCTGCTCACATGCTGCTCTCATCTAGACTGAGATTTCACTGTATGTGCGATGCACGGCCTGTTTCAGTATTGACACCTTCCCTACTCCTCCATCCCTTTACCCCACCAGATGGGACCAGCAGCTCCTGACAAAAGCAGGGATGTATGGAAATGCTGCTGAAGTTTATTGCCCTGTGTTAATGGGAGGAGGTCTAGACCGTGACTCACCAATACACTACCAGGTGCCAACGCATTTTAAAGCACTGTATAGGGACCAAAGCAGGGTACTTAACCAAGTGCTTGAAACTGCGGCAGCACCTGACCCGTGCCAGGGCTTCCTGGTGCAAGCAGGGCTGTCAGGGTGTTATACAACCCATGTGCAGGATACAACTCCACCTAAGGTCATGCAGCCATGTGAACTACACTGCCAGCACTTCACCTTTTGTCCAGGCCAAAAGAGTAAGAACAAACAGAACAAGAAGGTTTATAAGGTGCTACACCTTAAGTGTCTGCATCCAGTTCCTACTCCCAGAAGTGCAGGTGTGTAAAAGCACAAAGCTTACACCTGCAGTCTTGTGTGAATGCGACTGCTGTGCAGCTTTTCATTGAAAGGATCCAGATTCGCTTCCAGGAAATTCCCTGTCCACATACCTAACCTGCCTGGGATGCACCTGAAAATACTACAGTTTGCCCCGCAAAGCACAGAGAAAACTGAACATAAGCACATGTCCTCCCAAGCATTCATTGCTCCTGGGTTGTTGGTTTTTTTCCGTTTGTTCCGAACTGGACACATTACTTACAGCCTGTCAAAGAAACAGCCTGTACCGAATTAATCCACTAAAAATTAATTTTGCATTCTCCTCATAGCAAAATTTAACTGGTTCTGCAGATTCAGCTGGGATCTGGGAACCAGGCATACTGGCACAGCCTTGATGCAGAGTTCTGGCTCTGGGATCGCATTCAAGTTGGTGCTGCCACATGTTTGCAGTGGCCAGGTCTGAACGTGCTTCTAATACGGTGGCAATTTGTTTTCCTCAACTGCACAAGCAGGGCAGCTCCCAAACATCGCAGACCTACCGCGGTTCCTCAGGGGCGATAGGCCCATTGGTGAAATCTGTTATATTGGGACTAAAATGCATTACTTTAAAACCAAATGTGGCGGTAACAATTGCTGTCCTAGCTTTCAGAAGGCAAACCCAGAAAGATCTATCGAATTCAGAAATCCAGGTGAAAAATCAGAGGAGCTACATCTGCACAGTCTGCTTTGCAGTGTTTTATTCTTGGCCTCTCACAAAAAAAAAAAAAAAAAAAAAAAAAGGAAAAATAAAACAAAAATCAGGCCCTGATCCCTAAGCTGCTTAGTGTGGGCACAGAAAAACATCTGCAGAGAGCAAGGGGCTCACTCTGTGGGCCACAGGTTCACCCTCAACATGAGCCAACATCAACAGAAGAATTCGGACATTAAGCTCTGTTTTTATTTGAAAATCCAAATGCCGCTCTCATCTTTTTCTACGTGTAACCCTTTGCCAGAACACAGCACAAAGTACATGTCTATTTATATAACATATGAGCAAAAATATTAATTAATTGACACAGAAGATATATTTATAAACCGGCATTTATTTTGCTCCCTCTCCTTCAATAAACCAGCTCCTAAATTAACAGGCCAAACACACTGCACCACCGACATTCAATTCCTTTCTCTGAAAGTAAATTTAACTGTGACTTCAGTAGACTGGCATCTAACACTAAGATTTTGGTTTTCATTTTACCTTATTTCTGACCCTTTCATGGTGAAGCAGCTGCCTGAGCTCCCCGGTGCATGGGCAGACACACACCTCAAACCCACCCACAGCTCAAGGTACCCAACACCTGGTGAGTGTCACTGCAGCCAGGGCAGAAGAAAGCCCCGTTATCCGCAGGATTGCATGTTCCTCTGTCAGAGTGCTTTGCCTTGTGAGCAAACGTCACCAAATTTCAGATTTGTGTCGCATTCCTCCTCGGCACATTGCACACGTGTCACCTATTTGTTTCCTTGGAGCAAAAACCAAGCTTGACTTTTGAATATTTGCTATTAACATTTCAAAGGTACAACAGCAGTAAATCCAGCTGTTTGTTTTATGCCTTTTTTTAATTCTAAGTACACCTTAGCAAGAATTATTACACTGCACGGCACTGGTTTAGGAACTACATACAGCCACTGCTCTGCGGAGACATTTATTATACTGTAGTCAAGTACCTGATAAGTATTATTGTAACAAGAAGATGTGACCTAGGTTTACCTCCCTGCAAAAGATAATATTGTGGCTTTCTCTAATCTCCTGTTCTCTTCACAAAACAAGAATCCAGTTTCATTTGCCAGAGGATTTTGGTCAAAATTACTGGGGGGAAACAAGTCTGAATCTCGGCTGAGGACACGGTACAAACAGCAAACCAGAAAGAAAACAAAGCAGTTTGGTTTGTGTGACATGGGAAAGGGCACATCACAGGAAACTGAGAAGAAAACACATAACATCAAGACATTTTAATGTGCAAGTGAAAAAGAAATGGCTAAACTGTGTCTGACTGCTACCAGTAACACAGAGAATATTGTTTATCAACAAACTGCTAACAACCACTTTCAATTTTGATTCAAAGCTAACAGTGGACAAAGCAATAATGTTAAATTCTTACAGTGGACAGAAAGCTTATAGATTTTGGTTAATCAAATGTAATTCTGCTGGTATTTTTCCCTGCATGAATCAAAACCTGCCAGAATTACTTCTCACTCAATTGCAGTCAAGAGGCCAGCAACCTTTTAGCCCAGACCCAAGCATCCTGTCCAAAGGGCCCACAGCCTCCTGCCCCTTCTCCCGCTGGTCTGGGCCTTGCCAGCCATCCACAAGGGATGGAGGTCTCATCCTACAATTTCTTACATGAATATCACCAGCACTTTGGCAGAGGAAGGAGGGGTCCATCAGTGCCCAGGGCAGCTGAAATCCATCCCTGCCTGTCACCCAGCCCACGGCGCCTGGCCAGCACACCTGTGCCACACGGGGTACTCTCTTCCCCCCACAGGCAGGCACACGGGAGGGAAAACACAGAACAAAGAAGAGTACAGCACACAGGCTCCCTCACATCTGACAGTTTTTCTCCTCCTCCCCTCTTTTCTGATTTTCCAAGAATAAGGAGATGTTTTTCATGCTTCTATATATGTATACTTCATAAAGCATGAAAAAAACCCATATGTGCATATATACATCTCTCACTTTTTAATCTGATCAGATGCTGCAAGCAGCAGGATACAAAAATAGATAATGAAAACAACAATGCCCCTGCAGATTTGAAATGTGCAGTTAGCTGTTCCTTTCCTACGCCTCCAACCTTAAGTATGTATTTTTAATCCAGAAAAACAATGAAATAATAAGGCGTGAATTTCAGACATGTATGCAATCCCCTGTATGCAATCACGTCTCCCAGCATCTGATGCTCCAAACCCAATGAGTCTGGAAAATGGTTAAAGTGGAACAATATGGACAAACACTCTGCCCAGTGGTTCACATCACCCATGACCACTCCAGATCCTCTGAACTTTGGTCAATCGTCTCCCTCTCAATCTTTGAGTTGCTTAGGAAGAATTAAGTGTGTTACCAAAAAATTCACTCTAGTCTGGGGCTTGGCCCCTATAGCCTCTAAACTCCAAATAATACACCAGCTGGTGTACATTGTGTATTTTGCATGTTTAAATGTGGGGGTAATTTCTCCCCAGAAAATCTAAGTGCGCACGCAAACATGAGCAGTGATTGCTGGACATAGGTACAGAGCCCGTACAGACAATGCAGAGGTGCCCACAGGGCACTGCTACTGCCCCTCTGTCCCTGAAGGAACAGGGAGCTGCATTAAAGCAATGTGCCTCTGCTTCCCACACCGGTCAGCAAGCCCAGTGTTCATGCTGAACCAAGCCAGCCACTGTCCCAGCAGTGTTCGTGCTGGAAACCATTCCCTGACAAGCATCATCCTGTCCTGCAACACAGATGACCCATCCCTCATCTCATCAATGCAGCTAGAAGAAAAGAAAGTGTAGGTAAACGTACACATTGCACACCGCAGGATGGCATTTTTGAAGGTTGCCACTGCTATGGAGTGAGAACCAGAGCAAAATGCTAAACAGATAAATATAAATCTGCAGGCAGAAAAAAAGCAAGAAGGTAACTGCAAGTGGATGTGTGTGCCTCAACTTTAATATCACTACCAAATTTGTAACCATAAATCTTTTAATTCTGCTGCATTTGATAGATTAAAAATCCTCTCCTAAAAACTCCTGAAAGCGGCTTACAATTCAGACAAATAACTATTTTGCAGCGGATGACAAGAGCCCTAAGAACGGAAACGATGGAATAATAGCTCTGTAACTAACACAGATTTCTTGAAGAGACAGACAAGAAATCTGTACAATTCAAGGAGCAATTTACAGCTGGAAATCCTATGAAATCTGTTTTGAATTTTTTTTAAAAGCAGTGAGCATACTTTATATGAAAATAATTAAAAATCTTAAGGAGCAAAGTGTCTCAGGACACAAGACACTCCTCCCACTCCTGATGACTTTCTCTTTTAAAATGAACTGTCTTTTCATGCTCCATGATGAGACAAAGAACTCAACTAAAACTAAAAAAAAAAGTAGGAGTACTGCAATTAACAGCCCCCAAAATGGTTGCCTTGCTCGGGGCAGGGGCACGGGGGCACAGTTTGCTCCCCCTCAGTTATCTTCGAGGCACACTGCTCGGCCGCAGCAGGCACCACCAGGGCACTCAGCAGCTCGTGTTTTTGCTCAAGGAGGGAGTTCGTCAGCTTTTGATTTCGGTTTGCACCTCCGGTGCCCCACAAGCAGCTCCTGGCCATCTGCCTGGCACCTCCCCAGCACCATTCGACCCGGCCGCAGGATGCCCGCCGGAGCAGCGAGAGCGGGCCTGCCGAGACTCTCTGCTCCTTTGGAAAACAAGTCACGTGCAAATCAAGTTCATTTTAGGCTATTCTACAGGAGCCACCATCCAGCATGACCATGCAGAGCAGAGCCTGCGCTGGGGAGAGCATCGCTGCCCCGGGACGAAGCAGGCCCAGCAGGGCACGGTCCTCGGTCCTCTCCGGAGCAGCCCTGGAAGAGCAAAGCAGACCAGAGCAGGCAGAGCCTAGGGCTAGGCTTGCTCCCGGGCAGGGGCCGGCAGTGTCCCTGTAAGACAGCCAGCCTCCTGCACGTACACAGCCGCTGCCCGAGCAGCAAACAAAGCTGCAGAGCCTGCGCCCA
>NW_008236769.1:11644844-11645721 GCF_000691975.1 Corvus brachyrhynchos | reverse complement strand
AAATAAATGCCGGGGGGGACATTAGGTGCCATGCAAAGAGAAATCTGGGTGGCGATTATGGTGTTAAGGTCTGCAGCAAAAGCCGCTGTCGGCGAGCGCGGAGCAGAAGGAGCGATGAGGGCGGATGGTTCAGAAGTGCAGTGAGTACTAAGGAGATGGTGTACGCGTGGCAGTGTTTATATGAGAGATCAAAACAGAGCCAAGCCCATCCAGGGGAAAAATGGCGACTACCGGGATGGGGAAAACTGAGACACTGGACTAATTATTATTTTTCATAAATGTATGCACTGCACATAAGCTAGACACATTGGAAAAGCTGACGATTCATTCTGAAAAAGCGGTGCGTCTATTACCTGTTATTCTGGGATTTTCTGGCCATGGTGCCTGCCTTTGTTTTCTTTCTGGAATAGTCACTATCGAAGGGTAACACTGATGCATAGCCATGTTCTGCTTCTAGGGACAAAGTCAGCATTAGTGGCAATATATTTTTTCCATGCAATTTTTTCCTCCTTTGCAGGAACGCTAGGGTAAAGAACAGAATTTTTTCCGGTTGATTTGTTTGGATTTTATTCTGGCATCTCTTAAAGAAGCGAGACAAAAAAAACGTAACTCGGTAAACCAAAGGAAAAAAAGAACAACACCGAAGTGTCGAAATTAGGAGGATTATTGAAGTGCACATTAAAAACGAGGCGGATCATGCAAACCCTTGTCACGCTGCGCTGGGGGAGGGGAGCTGCCATACAATCACCGACTGCCACACACGGAGCGGCGAGAGGGATCCTGAGCGCTGCCACACGCACCGTCCCCATCCAGGGCGGCACAAACAACCCCCTTCTGCTTTCCTTGGGGGGTCATATATAAAAAAAGCCAAGATGCG
>NW_008236769.1:11633014-11644092 GCF_000691975.1 Corvus brachyrhynchos | reverse complement strand
GGCCCGTAAGGGAAAGTATGGCAAGGAATGAATGGGAGCGAAAAAGATGATACAAACGGGATGCCGGAGGGGCTGTGAAAGTGTGCCTGGCACGTGTATTCGTGACCCCTTGCGGTGCTCAGGCGAGAGAGGAAGACGGCAGCCCTGTAAAAACACGCACAGGGATGTAAGGGAATTACTAAACTCTACACAATGGCCTAACCTGCTGAAAAAGAGAAACAGTGGAAAGCTGTCAGAAATGCAGCCAGAGTGCCTGCCAGCCTTCCAGCCCTTGCCAGCATATTCAGCTGCCTTTCATCATCTGGATACACAGAAGCCGGGTACCGGAATAGCCTGGCTCCCGGCGCACAGGCTGAGCAGGAAGAGCTCAGCACCTTTCCTGTCCACACCATCCTATTTGTGTTGCTAGCTCTGCATCCTTATCTCAGATAGCTGCTGCACAGCTGTTGCCTAAAACTGGTTGGTTTTAACACGAGCAAGTGGAGTTTTAAAATAGGCATATTTTAAGCTGTGCTGGGATCACACATTGGTACATCTTCAGGCCAAAAGTGCTGAAGCCTGTAATCAGTCCTTCTGCAGGATTGCACTTGGGCACACAATTGGTCTCATTGGTTTTAATTGAACTGTTTAGGTAAGAGCTATCCAGCATACAGGATGGATGCAGAATGTTGTCCTGTGTGTTTATTCCTTGGCAAAAGATGTCAGCCTGAGTTTCCTTTTAAGAGGATAACAGCAATTCAGATTAAAACAAGGATTATGCTTTACTGTTTTTACAGCATTGTGGTAAAACCACATACACATTACACCTGATCTTATATTAGTCTGTATCTTGTTGCCCCAGATGTACAAGTGTAATGTGGCTCTTGAAAATGGCTGAAACACAGATCACATTTTACTGCCATTTGGTCCAGGCACCAGGGATAAGAGAAAATACAAGGCAGTCAAGAAAGCAGCATTGTGATTATAATTTAAGAGAATTCTGTATTTGTTTGGAAAAAGTCTGACTCTATGAATTACAAGGCAGAAGGGAATTTGGTGCATAGATTGCAAAGGTAAAAAAAAATTGCTGTAACATTTTCCACTTGCTGCTTGAACTGTTGAAATCCTGCTGCATGTGGGTGAGACAGCACAGTTTTTACTGTAAAACCAGTGAAACTTATGGCAGTTTTGCTGTTAACTGGAAGTAGGTTTAGACACTATTTGACATTGCCTTCTGTTGTGAAACAACATGAAACTGTATATGCCCAGGTCTGCTTTGTCCACACAGGAAAGAAAAGTTCCCTTTGTCTGACCACATGCATAGGGCACTTGGGGAAGATGCAAAGATGCGCAGATAAGGCATCGTTCTCTACTGCATCCACAGCAGTACCTCAGATCTTCGGAACACCTATATTTATTTGTATACAGGTCTAAAGGTATCTTCAACTGTTTTGTACACGTGCTGTGGAAATCAGTCATACATCCAGAAAGGAAGATTAATGTGCTAGGTATGTAAATGTTTGTGTGAAAGCCCAGGATTCACACCCATGGATTTACTGAGGCTCTGAATGCCGAAAGCTCTGCCCCACCACGCTGTGAGCACACAACTTTACCTGGAAAAAACTCTGGAAACATAGGGGTATGAACAAACACTGCACAAGACAGTCCTTTAGGAGAGTACACAGCCTGAGCTGAGCACCCTGCCGAGGACTGCCTTCACCAGACAATCCTTGGAGCTTGGACTGATCTGACTGCTGAGCCAAAGCCACCCTCAGCCACCCCTGCACTCCCTGGGGCCCAAGCTCAGCCCCTCTAACCACTCCCAGAGGTAAAAACCATTGCTCTCTCTGCTTTCAAATGTGGACAGAAGTATTTTGAAGACAGTTGTTTTAAGGTGATGGAGGACAATTTCACATGGATATTGGCACTTTCCAGGGCCTTGTGCCTCTACGCTTCCCTGCATGGAAGGGCTGCTTTGGGTAGTGAGGAACCACTGAAGCCGGCTGGACTATGTGCAAGAGTAAGTGCAGTGCAAAGTAAGAGCCAGTGTGGTCACAAAAGGCAGCTGATCTCTGATCGTGGTGGCTCTTGGCCTCAGGAGTCATAAACTGTGTTAGTTTGCTGGAACTGTAAGTATATATGGAACCCCACATACTCACAGACCCCCTGCTGATGAAATCCAGGGTAAATCCACACACATTTGGGAAGGACAGGGCTGGCTCATACCTAACAACCACTGGCACACTTTACCCGTAGTTGCATTGAGGGAGCAACACTGTGCAACAGCATGCTAGAGAGCGCTGAGAAGTTTTATCAATATTATTTCTCCTAGGGGTGAACTCAAATGAGTCCTTCTCAGGAGGCACCATAAAGGCTTTTAAAATACCTAGAAGGAATCGTTCTGTATCTGGTTTTATTTGTGCCAGGGAACCAGGGCTAGTTTTGGTGATGTCAGTGTGGGTGCAGAGGTGTAAAACAGGTGTGAAAGAAGATCAACCAAACTGCTTTAAGAAGTGAAGGAGGGGCTCTAAGATAGATGTGTGCTCGAAGGCTTTGCAGATTTGCGTCTCTAAATAGCTTTCTTCCATTTCTATGAGCAAGCAGCAGGGACAGCTGAGTGCTAAAGAAACAGCTGGCCTTCAGTGATAAGGGGTAGCTGTCACTTCATGGTGAAGTTTGAAAAAGTTTATATTTAGAAGTAGAAGGCGAGCCATCAGCAGCCACACCCTAAAACATGAACTGTTTGCAGTTTCTTTGCTGCCCGCACTTGGTGATTGGAATGGTAGTATTTGCAATTTTAAGTGTTACAGTGCCTTTCTTTTCCAAAACCCATCCTGTGGCATGACTTGGCATGTGAGATCAGTGACATCAGAACTGCTGAGTGTCCCAAGCTGTGGTGAGGGCAGAGATCTGAAGCTGATGATCAATAATTCAAGCAACTTCATTCACTGTTTCCCACATATGGCCTTAAAGAAATAATTAGGCCTACTCTGCTTTTCAGATTTGGCTCATTGTATCTACTGCATGTTTCTTTCTTTTTTAAAATTCCGTATTACACCATATCCCTATGTCCAGAGATAAGCCCTTCATTGTGCCTTGGACTCCATCCCTCTGTTTTCTTGGGTGTTGCAAGGTTTAAGTAGTTAGCAAAGACTAACTCGTCTGCCCACATAGGAGGGGATCTTCACTCAGGGCTGGCACTGACAAGTTTCACCTCCCTGACTCAGTATCTCTAATTCCATTTAATTTCTCATCTTACCTGTGATTCAGATCATGAACTTGGTTTCCTAGATGCAGAAATCAAAACACCTGAAAGTTTAACAGAAGGAGGTTTCAAAAGTAACTATTTTGTCAGTGCCCAGGCCCAGTTTGAGACACTCTGATTCTATTTACTCTGCCAAGTAAAGCAGTTCTCCACCCCTGATCTCAAATGGCAGGTGTCACTGCATCTGCTTGGCCCTGTATCTGGACTGATACTGGTGCACATGTGGCTTTTAGTCATCACTTTATTTTATGTGTGGTTTGCTTTTAGTTTGGGGTGGTTTCTCTAAGTTCAAAGTGCCTGAAGATGGGTAGCAGCCCATCAGAGAGTGACTTTCAGACCTTAAAGCTGTGGTTACATGACATGAAGGTATGTGGGGTGTTGAGGTTAATGAGTTGCTGCTGCAGTGCTGAGGGACTATGTCCTGTGAGGAGTCGTGTCTGCGCAATCTCACCCCAGGAGCTTTCTGGGTTGGTCCTTGACCCGTTAAACCCCTTGAGCTGCACCCCAGCATTGACTTGGAGAAGAGCTTGGTCCAAGGACCACAAAAACAAATAGTATGGATACTGTGGATTCCTATGGACCTGAGTGGCTTCCATGCATTTAGTGGGCTCTCTATGCCCAGCTTGCTGCCTGGCCTTGACGAGTTGTTTGCAGCAGTGTTTGAATCACTGTCTTCCCCAAAGCAATTGAATTTTTCCTGATTTTGTTTGGGATTTAGCACAGGCTTATGTAATGCTATGGTACACGCATGCTTGAAAGCCAAATCTAAAAAGAAAAAGTACTTCAAACTGAACGTCAGTCCCTTGTAACGTTCTTTTCTTGTTAATTGCTGTTATTATGAAAGACAACATTTGTATCTTAGTGTCTTTGAGAGTTTGGCTGCAGGGACCTCACATGCCCCTCTCCGCCAGCACTCCCCGACCAGCGAGACGTGCAGTGCCCTGATGCCAGGCCCTGCAGCCATTGCTGTGATCAGGCATGAAATTATTCTTAACTGATTGAAGTGAAGCATAGATTGAAAAGCTTGAGACACTGATTTACTCCATCATCCTGCTCTGCCTAAACCGTGCCTGGCAATTTTAAACAGCGTCATCCCAAAAATCCCCACTGACACTGCCACACTGAAAGTGCTTTACAGAAGGCAGTGGTATCACTGCTTTCATTTTAAAAGACAAAAAAGAAATGAGACATGGGAAAAACAGCTGACCAGTACCACTCAGCAAAGGCAGGTGAAGGGTTGGGAGGATGGCTGGGCATCCCAGTGCCCAGTCTGGCATGTTTGGCATTATGATACACTGCAGAGTAAGGATTTGTTATGTTATTTCAGGTCTGAATCTCAGACGTGTCATGGCCTTATTACATTCCCTTGGTGTAGGAAAAAGGCCTTGTATTGCATTAATCTTCCACAAGGGGCCTTGTGTACACTTGTATTGCATTAAGCTTCCACAAAATATATAGACTAGTGCAGTGCAAAGAGGCTTTGAAGAAATCATGGCTCAGACCCACTTTGTTAGAGTGCTTTTGAGGAGCATGGGCATCTGCCTGAGGTCACTGCTTGAATGACCTGGTAAATTAAACATTTCTCCTTTAGCTGATAGAATCAGGCTTTCTTGTTGGGTAACTTTGACACAAACACATCGTATAGAAGTAAAAGAATATTGTACCTCTCTGTGATCATCTTCTAAGCTGCCTTGATGCTTAGCACCCTGCTGCAGTCCAGGACAGACAGAGAAACAGAGCAAGGTTGTGCGTATGTGCTACCAAATGGAGCTGAAACCAGCTTACCTTTAGCAAACAGAATGTCCACTTAAGGAGAGAGGCAACTGTGAGCTTTATAATAAAATCAGGCAGTGGTAACACAATCTTAATTACATCTATCCTCTGAATGTAAAAAATAACATTTTCTTACCCAAAGTACCTGCGTCCTGTGTATCGGTCAGTCATGTCTTATGAGTTTATAGGAAGAAGCTCCAATTAATTTGTATTTGTCATTGGTGTGAAAATCCATCCAGATACAGAAGAATGAGTTCATGCATCCTATGGAGACCAACAAAGTAGTTAGCAGCCATTAATTTATACAAAATTCATTACAGAGGAGGAACCAAGAAAGAAAAAGTTAGATTTACAAATTTAAGCATGGAGATTTCTCACCTGGGTGCTTGGACATGCAAAATGTACTGAGTTTTAATCTGGGTGAATCGGCTGATGAAATGAGAAGGAAATTAGATCTGTGCCTGTGATGTCTTTCCATAAACCCATTCTCCAGGAACCAAGTGCGTGCATACCTATATGGGAGAACAGGTTTTATCAGAGGACAGATATCTGTAACGTATTAATAGGCCTGCAGCAATTATGTATGCAAATTGTTGAGTTCTGTTCCCAGTAGGGAAAAAATAATACCTAATGTGGCTGATGCAAATCTGCTGCCAGCCATAGGATTCTATCATTTGTATCAGCTGTGATGGAGCCAAGTGAATCTGTGATGGGAAGATTGCAGGCACATCCCATATTGTACAGTAATGATAATACTCTGCATTTCTATAGCGTGTCCAACTCACGCATTTTAGACTGCTTAGTCAAGATTTTCCAGTTTAGGCACTTAATAGATATTAATAATTAGGCAAATAAAATGCTGTTCAGCTGAATGATGGAGGAATCCATATTGATCCTGAGCCTCATGCTGCTGGTAGAGTTGGGCCAGTATTGTCATGGTAGACATAAGAGAGCTTGTCCATCGATACACACGTTTGAGAGGAGATCAAAACAGCCCAGGTGGTAAATAACCTGGACACTTGCCTGCAGGACCTAAAATTAGAGATCAGCACAAAGACTTGGCAGGTGAATACTCAGCAGATGCTGTCTTATCTCTCTATTTGCTTTGGAAGATTGGGGCTGACCCAAAACATGTTGAAATCAATTTGTATCTTCTCCTTTATTTCAATAGGCTATGCACCAGCCTCTAATCAGTTGTGGGCCTAATTAAATGATTTTTCTCATTGCCAGCTAATTACTCCTATGGAGAAATGAAACTGAATGTTAGATGAGCACTTTGTAGGAACTGTGTCTGTAACGTATGGTTTAGAATAAAAAATTATGGGCTTGATTTCACGCTGTTTTACAGTCTCCTATTCCACCTAAAACAAGGACCATTTCCCTCTCTTTTATTGGTATAACTACAGAAATCGAGTGAAGAGTCAAGTGGAATGACTGTAACAAGCTCCCTTCCTTATGCAACAAAAAAAAGCTACTGCAAGCAGGAAATTATCAGCTTTCAGCGTCCAAGAGAGGAAGAAGCACTGCATTTAAATTGCAACAAGGAGGCCGAATATCACCAAAATATTCTGTTGGGGAGGACAGGGACACACGGGGCTCGGATACCTGGGGAGCCTTTGGCACCTCCAGCTTGGCTCCAGCCTCAGGCAGGGGAGCACCCAGAGACTTCCTGGGCCATGGTTGCCAGTGCCTGGTTGGAGTTTTGCCACAATGTGGGGAAGAATGCAAGGTACAGGACACAGACAAATTCATTGCCATCACTTTGTGGTGACAGGCCATTTGCTGGTTTTGACACATGGCAAAGCAGGAAACGTGAAAATGTGAAATCTGCAATTAATTGGATAATGGGAAATCAATCATGGTAATGAGTATCTAAATGTTGTCAGACTCCAGCTGTAGCTGTGTGGATAGGACCGACCTAGAGATTACTTGCTTCAGGAATCACAGGTGGAAGGTTGCATAGGTCTGGCCAACTGATCCTATGTGCAGCTTCCCTGTAATAATTCCCAACTAAACCTTCAAGCTGAGCATTGGGTTTGAGGCATTGCATGAGGCACTGAGTCTCAGGAAAGGGAAGATCTTTGCTCAGCAATCCCAAAAAACTTCTTTGGCTTCATGGAGGGGAAAAGGAATGGCCTCCACAAAAGGCACAACTTGCTGAAAGCAACCTTGCATGCAAAGAAAGAAGCCACTTAAACTGCACTGTGTGTTTGTGGACCAAAATCTAAGATGCTGTAGCATGTAGTGTATGATCCAGCCTTATGGGACCCATACAGCACTGTGTCTGCAAAATGTGATATATGCAAAAGGCAAACATTCATATGAGCCAGCAGTGCCCTGGCAGCCAGGAGGGACATCTCTGTCCTGGAGAGCATGAGGCACAGCATTGCCAGCCAGGCAAGGGAGGGATTGTCCTGCTCTGCCCTGCACTGGGGCATCTTCACCTCAAGTCCAGGGACCAGTTTTAGGTGCCACAATGTAAGCAGGATATAAAGCTACAAGAGAGTGCCCAAGGGAGGGCACCAAAGATGGTGAAGGCCCTTGAGGGAAGCCGTGTGAGGAGCAGCTGAGGGCACCTGGTCTGTTCAGCCTGGAGGAGGGGAGACCTTGTTGTAGTTATAACTTCCTCATGAGGAGAGGAGGAGGGGCAGACACTGATCCCTTCTCTGTGGTGACAGTGACAGGACCCGAGGGAATGGCCTGAAGTTGTGTCAGGGAAGGTTTAGGTTGGATATTAGACAAAGGTTCTTCCCCCAGAGGGAGGTTGGGCACTGGAACAGGCTCCCCAGGAAGTGGTCACAGCACCAAGCCTGATAGAGTTCAACAAGCATTTGGACAATGCTCTCAGGCCCATGGTGTGATTCTTGGGGTGTCCTGTGCAGGTCCAGGAGATGGACTTGGATGATCCTTGTGGGCCCCTTCTAACTCAGGATATTCTATGATTCATCCTCAGGTAGATGTTTACCCTTCAAGTGTCATGTAAGGTGACACATCCTTTGTGTTGATTTTAGCATTGGGAGAAAATTTCAGTAACAAGGTACTAGTAAGATGGAAGAAACTGGAGGGCAGGATGTAGAATTCAACTTACTTGGTTTATTTGTTTTCTTTCCAGCTTTCCACAGGTCTGTTTTTTTGCCTCATACTTGGCTCTGTCTCTGATCCCTTCTGTCCTGTTTTTGTTCTCCTTCCTTTGTTGCCGATGGTTTCACGCTGTTTCCATTCCTCTCCTTTTGTGTGACACAGATTCTCTGCCTGAGCCCCGTCCAAGGTGTTGGACTCCCTGCAGTTACAGCACAGAGTCTCAATACCAGGGACACAACTTCCTGCTTCACTGACAGTGTCTGCATTGTGTAAGTGAATGTGTGTCTTATGTCAGCCCACAGAGAAGTTGTTTCAGGGCATTACTTAATGGATTCTCCTTTTTCTACCTTCTCAGGACACTGGCAGCTCTTCACTTCTTCTTCATTGTTGCTGGTCTCTTGGTATCTACAGGAGACTACTCTAGATGATCTACACACAGCGAGAGAGCTTTGCTTAATGTGAAGACCTTACAGTCAACACAGAGAAAACAGACAAAGGTATGAGAAAGTTGTCATGAATAAACCTTCCCTATGCAGAGGGAAATAGAAACACAGAAAAATCCCTAGATCTCATTACTAGAGAAATGAGGTATCTGTAGTAACTTGGATATCTTGCATCCAGTTCAGGACTTTCATCCTGCTGTTCACTGAGACCAGGGTAACATGAGGATGGCTTTTTACTTTTTTCTCTCTTTAAGATGTGCCAAGGATGGTGGAAGGTAGGAGCTGTACCAGACAACTGACACAGCAGTATTGGGACAGGGCATTTCACCACTCACTCCCTCACGTGGGAAAGTCTAACTCATTCCAAGTCACTCTGTCACCTCTCTGTTTTTGAATTAAATGCTGAGGGTTGTTTAAAAGTGTTAAGTATATTGGCAGTTATCCCAGGGGGTGAGAAGATCACTAGTAGTATATTCTTCTATATTGAAAGATAGGTATAATATTCAGAATTGCACTGGTGAGACTTAAAGCTTTAACTTCTAATAGCCATCTGTCTGAAGTTTACAGATGCCCCTGATCTACAGCTACAAGGTATTGAAATTAACATCCAAATTCCTGTGAACTCAGAAAGTCCCTAAAGAGAGGTAACAATAGTACTGCTCAGTTCTGAAACACTGACACAAGCCACTCTATAGCTATGCATGAGCAAAGGCTGACACAACCACACAAAAGGTAACTATAAGTCTTTTTTGACATCAGGCAGAAAATCCTAATCTTAGGTCTCATTCTTCTGTTTACATCCTTGCCTTTGTTTCCCAAATTCAGATACATGCTTTACACTAGATAGGCAGTATGATGGCTTAATGAAAAAGAGGTCAGTACTATCACCTCAGTCTGACCTCTGTTTTCATTGTTTCTACCTTTGACATCTAATCAACCACATTAAACTATCCAAAATGCACACATCTGGGCTCTTTGTAGAGTATGTTTGTTTTATTTTTTAAAGCTTTGCTTACCTGTGGAGTCTACTATTTATTGTATGATGCTTTTTGCCACTTAGGCACTATGCTTAATCAGATTTGTAAATTAATTCTCTCCTGGGGTTTCTCTTTGTGTGTTCAGAAAGCATAAAAAGTGTTCATGACACGCTTCAAAACACACACTGGTTACATTAGTCATCCTCTCAGCATAATAGTTTTATGGAGAACACTTTCAGTTAAAAAAAAACCCGAAACAACACATTTCCTTTAATCCACCTTATTTCCCCCACTTTTGATCCTTAGAGTTATGCTACATGTTAGTAAACAGCTACACAACATGCAAAGGCTGTCATTGCCTTTTTTTTTTTTTTTTTTGCTAGAGGAAAAGAGCTACTGTTTATATCTTACAATATCTATTATTGCTTTTTATGACATATTTCACTGAAAACATTTTCATATGGGAACTTTGCCTTGTTCTGGAAGATGGAAAGCTGGTTGTGAAAATGAGCACTGCTGAATCACAACATGCCTTCCTCCTGCTCTCCCTGAGCTACTCCCCCAGCCCAGCAGTCCCAGCCCACATCAGGGCTGAGGCTGGATGGGAAAGCGCAGCTTGGATGGGGAGCACCAAACTCCCCATCAGTGCTGCCCGTACCTTCATGGACAGACCATCCCTCACACACTGTGCCCCTTCCTTGTCAAGCTTTTGAAAGCACATCCTAGTGAACAAAACCCTTCTGTGGTGAATGTTGCAAAGTGGGAAAGAATTTACACAGCAAAAAATGTCACTAATGTTGGTGAGGAGGAAAGGGTGCTTGGCCAGCACTGCAGTGCCCCTTGGCAAGGAAGGAGGATGTCCATGGCAATTGCACTGCAGCCTGAGAGCTACAGTGACAACAAACTGCAGTGGATTGCCTTGGAAGGGAGGGGTACTTCCCAGAAGTCATTTTCACAGACAAGAAGTCCACATCCACAGACAAATGTGGCTGCAGTCCTCACTTTATGCCAGTGGACCCAACAGAAAATCTCTCCTCATACAGCACACTCACCCTTGTACTCTCTAGGAGCCTTATCTACAATCCCCACCCCAACCCACACACTCCCCCAATCTCTCAGCCCTTTGTGTTTCACAGGAAACAAGTAGATAAACCACAGCTTTCAATTTCCTAATTATGCAAAAAAGTAGAAACTCCTAAACTTTCAGAAGCTCAAAAATGCTGAAGTGGTTGGAAAAAACAGGCAAAGAGAAGACCTGAAACCAAATGGGGATTTCACACTGGGATGTCATAGACATTACAAATATGTGGGGTGGGCTCACAGCACAGTCACGTGTTTTTGCTGAAAGAGAACAGCAGTGGATGGTAGAGAGAGCCCCATCTTTGAGGAAGGACCCAGCAGGAGCAAAATCTTTTGTCTGGTGGAGCAATCCATGATTCTGGGAAAAGAAAATATTGTGCTGATTGCTGCAGAGAGGAACTTGCTCAGCTCAGTGGGGAGGAACCTGGCTCTAGCACTGCTCTCCAGTGGGACCCTGGGGATTTCTAGACATGTTTTTGG
>NW_008236769.1:11630118-11632984 GCF_000691975.1 Corvus brachyrhynchos | reverse complement strand
CCCTGGAGCTGAGCCTGCCTCAGAGCTGTGGGATAACCAAGACTTCGTCCATTCTGCACCAGTGTGGGCACATGCAACTGCAATGAGTGCATGCAATGGAGCCCCAGCAAGAAGCCAGAGAGCAGCTATGCCTGTACTGTTGCTCCCCCATTTCCGAGTGCCACAGTCACTGCCTGTCCCATTGCCTTCACCGTGGCTGTCACATGTTTGTGTTCCTGGGACACCTGGAGAGGCTGAGCTCATCCCATCAGTGCAGCTGCTTGTTCCCCTTCTCCCTGGTTTCACATGTTCAGTCTCAAATCTTCTCCTTCTTGCTAGTTGGTTTGGAGCACGATTTAACCCTTTCCAAATTTTCATGCATTTGGTAACAATTTTGGGAAATGGGAAGGACATCCAAAGAACTGAACCTGCAGGGTAGGTGGGCTGGTGGTGAGTGCAGAGCCCACTGTCAGACCCCACTGCTGCTAGCAGGCAATGCTGCAGCTCATGGTACCAGTACATACAGAGCCTCTTTTCCCTCAATTCCCATATCCTAACAGCTTGTACAGGTCTCTAGCTTCTCACTTGCTATTTCCTTGTTCAAATGTCTGGGTTTTTTTGTTTCTCCTTGGGAAACAGCAGAGTGATGTGGAGGAAGGATTCCCTAATTCTGGTGAGTTCTGGAAATGAGTGCCACAATTGTCAGCCAGATGCCAAGAAACGCAAATCGTTCACAGGGAACAACTCACATTTGTCTCCTTAGCAGCTCTTCAGTTCTCCAGCACACTGTCAAGGGCACAGGGAGAGGGCAGGTTCATCAGGCACTGCTGGCCAGGCTTACAGGCAGCTTGCAGGCTTGGAGGTCTGACTGGATCAGGGCATGGGCAGGGCTTTCTGCATCCTGTGCTGCTGCTTTGACATCAAACTACTCAGGTCCAGTAGGCTAATATGGTTACCAGTTCATATATAGGAAAAGATGTGTTAAAACACCAGTTTGAAGGGCAGGACTGTTGTGAGGACCTGAGTACCTTTCTCCTGAGAAGGACCCTTGGCCTTGTAGAGCCATGGTGTCTGCAGGGCAGTAGCACTACCTTGTCCTAGGTGAGGACCTGCTGCCTATCCTATCCCAAATCTGCCCCAGCCTCCCTTTCTGTTTCCACACTGGGAGCAGAACATGAGACTGGTGTCTCTGTGGCTCTCCAGCCCCTGCTTTAACCAAAAGGATGTTTGTTTCCTGCAAAGGAAAGCAGTCAGTTGTCACACTAGAGGAAAATAAAACACAGGGCCAGACTGGTGTATTTTACACATCTGCATAGAGATTTCATCAGAGCTTAACCTGGCTCATCAGACCAAACCCTAATTTTGTACATCACTAGTGGACAAGCTCAGGGGACGAATGCAGGGACAGGGAGATGCTCAGTTTGTTCCCAGTGTGGTGTGTCACATGACGCAGTCCCACTTGGAGTGAGCACTGGTTATCCTGAATTGAAAACGAACACTGACCATGTGGAGCTTGGGAAATTGAAAACTATGATATTAATGCTGCAGATATTACACATCCCTAGTGATCTGCTACTGAATGGTGCCACATGGCTTCACTGCGTGATGCTTGTCCGGCACATTTGTTGCTTTGGTGAAGGTTCCTCCAGAACACCCCATAGGCTGAGTCATTGCAGGTGGTCCTGTATGACTGTGAGAATCGGCAATTCATGGTAGCATTGGGTGGATCAGGAACATGGACTTTTTAGGTGGGGAAGGACTCACTGTCCGTGCCTAATGGTGGCCTTGGGAGTGGATTAGAGAACCACGCAGCAAAGCATCTTGACTCCACAGGGCTCCTGAATCTTCCTGTTATTTCTTGCAGTTCCTTTATCTGTATCCAATGCAGAATGGGTAATCATTCCCATTTCAGCCTAATGTCCCGTTTTCCTTTCTTTACACTATTACACGTAGCAATCATTTTTGGCCACATACATTTTAATTTTTGTTAATTGAGGTATTTCTCACAACAAAAATCTTTCTAAGTCTGGTTACTGTTTTCCCTTATTGTGAATATTCATTCAGCACTTACCTTGCCAAAGATGATGTAGTGCAAGCAGGTGTCACAGCCGTACTTTCAGCCGTATGGAAAACACATTTCATTTCTGACAGCGATCCTGCTGTTTCAGTAGAAGGCTACCCCATGCAGAGATAGGCTGGTTAGATCAAACTGTACTAATTGCAGAGTGATTTGGAAATCTGTTCCACTTGCAAACAGAACGAATCCAAGACTTTGTAACATTGAATTAACAAAGGTCACATTTCATAAATATTACCAAGCAATTTTCATAGATAACGCAGCAGGCTAGTTAATGATTAGAGCAGTAAACTTCTGACGTAAAGCCATGATGAATAAGGGACATATTTTTACAGCTCCCGTTATTATTGCCTCAGGGATCTTAAGTAAAGGCAGCAGAAATTATTAGGGTCCAACATATCTTTAAAATCTAACCAATCAGGCTATATCTGGTCTTCCCAAAGGCTTTTGTGTTACAAACTAGAAAATTCAAGAGATTTTAGGGCATCAGTCAGATTCTCAATGGGAAAAAAAAAGCATGCTGGTTTCAATCCAGTTCTACTGGACTCTGCAATGTAAAAACCAGCTTCAGTAAGTGGTGGAAATTGGCACAGCTCAGGTTAAGAAGGGATGGAACTCTCCCTCTTGCCCCAGCTGCTGGATCTGCTGGATCAGGGCAGAAAATTTTAGTAAAGATCTAGTTCTGCTTCAAAGACTGATCCCAGGGACTGGCTCCTCTCCTGAGACTGGGTCCAACACTGTTTCTTAGATGGGAAGGAATTACCTGAGCAGTAATCTTGATGAAGTCTGTGGGATTAGCTCTGTAGGGAA
>NW_008236769.1:11629801-11630108 GCF_000691975.1 Corvus brachyrhynchos | reverse complement strand
ATTTATAAGTAAAGGAAGGCAGTGGAATGAATCCTGGGATTAAACAGAAATCTTGGGCCCAGGTATAAACAGAGGACTTAAAACCAGTGAATGTAATTTTCCAGGACTTAATTAGGCATGATTTTTTCTGATAGCCACATACTCATAGACAACCTGTGTTTCTCAGGAGGGTTTTATCTTCTGTGAGCCATTTGTGTGTGAATTTGCAGGGTTAGAAAATCTTGGTATACAACTGTGACACAACTGTCATCCAGCAGTGCTTAAGGGTGGAGGGCTTGGGAATCAGAAAAATTCCAGCAGAAATTTT
>NW_008236769.1:11622961-11629740 GCF_000691975.1 Corvus brachyrhynchos | reverse complement strand
AGGAATTTTATTTTCCCTTCATCCAGAAGAAACCAACAGGGATGGAAAGTGGTTAATGCCAGTCTGTAATGCATTTTTGAGAGAAATGATGTGTGGAACATGCAGCTCTTTGTGAAACATGCAGTGATGTCCAGGTGCTTGGATGCAGAGGTGGAACCTGTTACATTTCCATTTGGGAACGCCATTTGATGAGATGAAATGTGAATTGTCCATGCAGTGACACCACTTGGACATGACAGGTTTTAATTTTCAATTTTTGGATGCTCATGCTCTGAGGCCATTCACAACTTAAACCTAAAAACGTAATTCCTTGAAAACTTAGTGCAATTAAAGTGACAGAAAAAAAACCCAAACAAAACAAAACCCCAACATTCATGCAAGTAGCATCTCAGCTGAACATAAAATAACCCTAATTGTGAAAGCTAGCCCAAAGCAGCATCAGGACCAGAGTTGGAAGAAACCTAGAAGGCTTTTCCCACAGCCAGACACAGGGGACCCCGACAGGCAGAGGGCCACTGCTCCCTGGAGAGCTCACCCTGCCTGCAGCCAGCACTTTCTCCAGCCCTGCCTCCATCCCAGCTGGAACGGGCTGAAAAATAACTGGAAGTTTCTTGTCAGAGCAGATGCACAGCACAGCCAGTTCTCCATTGACAAACGAGCAAAAGAAAACAAAATATCACACTGTCATTTAAAAATAGCTTCAGCAGAAATACCACGGGCAGCGCTTTCACCGAGCAGAGATCAGCGGCTGATTAGGGAGGGTTATCGGCGTACCTGGTGCCGCATAAAACCCGATCCCGCTGCACGGCACTCTCACTCAGCTGGACAGATTGTGGGGTTGTGATGAATGCCTGAGAAACTCTAGAAGTTTTCTGATAATGCAGGAGTTTGAAACAAGGGGTTTCTGCTCCTTGCCTGCAATCAGCTTTAGGAAAGCTTCATGTGGTCTGATGGTACCAAGTGGCATTTTTGGATTTCCGTGGGACAGGGCCATTCCCTGTTCATGCCAAAAGCAAGAGCTGTGCAAGGGTGATCCCCCCTGTAAATGATAGTGAAAGTGTTTGTAAAGGATAGACACCACTGCAAAGTTCAGCCCAGATCTGGGGACTTCCATAGGTGACATCTGTGCCTTTTAGTCATGCTCTGAAGTGGTGTAGTTTGAACGCAGACTTGACCATATGATTTTGGGAAGTCAACCCACTGAGTATTCTTGCAGGGTCATCAGTATCATTTTTAAAGCACAGCATGTGCGACAGGCAACAGTTTTCCAATGGCAGAGCTCAAATTTCATGATCCAGGATTTAGGGTCATTGCAACTTCTAACATTCCTTCTGGTCTTCCACCTCTTGATTCTGCTTATACAAAGAATTCAGGTATTAAAATGAATGTATTTTTTTTTATCTGTTTATTGTAAAGTACTTAGAGCATAATTTAATTTGCAACTATTATTTGCATCTATTTGCATTATTCCAATTATTTCACCTGATAGGGGAATTAATATTCACTAGCTGAAGAAAATTGTGCAATGAACAAAAACATACCAGTTTGCTTAAGATACTCTTGACTATTTCAAGACAAAAGAAGAAATTGATGGAAAGAGATCAAGGGCAATCCTGAGCTTTTCTGAGATGGTATAATTTGTTAGTTTACCATAGTCCCCTCAAGACATACCTTGACCCATCACTTGCCTAAAACTTCATATCAGGAGCCATGGCTGAAATCCAGAGGCTTGAAACACTGTCAGTACTGAAGAAAGAAAACAAGTATACTAGAAGCAAAGCAACTGGACGAGTAGCTTTGCTAGGTCAAGTGTCATTCTCATGACCCTAAGATTAAAGATCTTTCCTGTTTTTATGTATCCTGACTGTTTTCAACACGTGACTGCAAAAGCAAAGCACAGCACAATGGAAATATGTGCAAAACCATCAAAACCACAGAAAGAGGCAAATCAGGTAACATGGTGACCTACGCTAAAGCAGGGAACCCCCAGCCTGGGGCTGCCCTTGCAGCTGGCACCTACCCACAACTGAATGTGTGCCCTGATGGTTAGATCCCATCACATGCAACGTGCTCAGGGGGGCAGAGTCCCTGCCTCCACAGTTAGGATTCAGGACACAGGATCTGCTGTCTTGCCAAAGCCACTTCATGGAGTGGGCAACACCCCAAGAGCACAGCATTGCTTGGAGTCAGCATGGCATTCCCCTGCCCCGAGGTACAGCTGCTCACAGTCATGTTGTGCAGCAAGTAGGGGGATGCAGAAGCCTCACTCTGGGTCTCCTTGCAGGAGCATAGCATCATCTTGCACCCATCCTTTCCCCTCCTTTTCTCCCATTCCCAGGATCTTGGCCATGCAGCGTTCCCACCATTCTTTCTCTTCCAGGCTATCTTCAAAATGCTGCCTCGGGTGATTCTCTAATCTCCCAGGGAGCTGCATTTCCGAGACTTCTCTTCCTGCACAATGTCCATTCCCTGATGGGATACACATGGGCCATTTCTGGGGGCAGTGACAGATCCATCACACCACTGTGATTCCTGCTCTCCCATCATGAGGCCAGGGCGTTATTTGGGACTGGTTCTTTAATAAAGCAATGAGTTACTGTTCTTCAAGCTGAGGGAACAGCAAATGACACCTCAGGCCTTTCACTCCCAGGTCTGTTGCTTCTGCTCCAGGCACCACCTGAAAGGAAAACCAGCTGCCCCAGCTCACCCAGTAAACCAAAGGTGGGAAAATGCAACTCCCTCAGCACAGCCTGTAGCCATATCTACTCAGCGTGGACCAGCGACTCTGACAGTTCTGCTGCTGAGATCCCCTGAAGGAAGGAGAATACTGAATACACATTATCAAAATGCCTTTTAGCATTAGCAGGATACTCTGCTCCAGGCAGAGGAGGATATATACAAAGCCTTAAGCTGTTCCAGGCTTCACAGAGCAGCAGACAGCAAAATACGTGGCTGCATTGGGACGTGTTGTTTTCAAAGCCCTGTGTGATAGCACCAAGTGGCATATATCAGAATTACCTGTCACAGACTGTAGGTCTCTGTGGCCATTTCTGCAGTCCCAGCTGAGCAGCAGCTCAAACTCTCTGAGACAGCGGTTACGCTGGAAAGAAGGCAAAGATGTAGAATGCAGGAGATGAGGAGATGGTAAAAAAGCACTAATGCCTGAAAAAAAAGTTGAAGTGCATCCCACTAGAAAGTAGTGCCGAGGATGTGCTAGGGCAGGAGCATGAGGGGCTTTCCTGCTTCCTGAGAACCCAAAACTTGCTTCAAGAGCTGCCTCCTTTAGCATCAATTTCACATTTTGGTTTTTCTGTATGAAAAAGTGGAGGACTCTGCTCCAACGTGCAGTTTCTGCAGCCCCGGGGCTGTCCAGTGTTTCTCTAAAACACTGCAAAGTTAAAGCTCAGCCCATCCCCAGGGAACTGGTGGATCAAGGCCAGCAGCACATCCTCCTGGAAGCAGCTAATGACTGAGCTGCTAAATACTTCACATTCCTCACGGACACCAATCCAGACTCGAAGATGCACTACTGGAAACCTGACACGGAGGTTACTTAGCATAAGACATTTGCCTCAGGGAACTCTTCTGAATAGCAACAAGTCAAGTCAAAACCTCAGTCCAGACCTCACCTCCAGATCCAAGCCATATCCTGACCAGACTCAACAGCCTAAATGTGGGGAAACACAACCTGGGACCTCTGCTTGCTCTGCAGACCAACCCTTTGGCTCTGTATCCCAGGTGTTGAGCTATTGCCCACCTGTGGTATTTAAAGGCGTTTTTCCTAATTGCTCTCCACAGCTCAGGCTTCTGTTGAGGTGCCATCCTCCTCTCCAAAAGTCTCTGCCTGCCTTGGTTTAAGTAACTCATTGCAAGACACTCTAACCAGGGTTGTCTTAGAACATAGGTAGGTGTTGGTTTCTTTTCACCCTCCAGTTTGGGTGAAGTCACCATGGTGTGTGAGCAGGTTGGCAGTGAAAAGCAGCCTTGCTTGGACTTATCACTGCTGAACAACTTCTGGGCACTCTGCTATGGGAACTGAACAACATCCCATGGCTCTCAGAAGTATTTCCCATATAGGAGACCAAGATACTAAAAGCAGATTTTGTACAGTTCAACACCAACATGTCCTACTGAGAACAAAAGGTGTTGCTGTTAAATCAAGTCAAAAGTAATTTGTCCATGAACACAAGGTTTGGTGCTGGGATCAAGGTGCCAGGGCTCATAGCTACTACCCCAGTCTCTGCTCCAGCATTTGGGGGTCAGAGGGTGTGAGCAGCTGTATTTTTGGAAAGAAGTCCTGTTCTTAGCTGGATTCAAGCATAGAGCAATCAGGACAAGAGCTTCATAAATTCATTTCCTTCTACCTACCTCACTCATCACTGACTTGTTCCCACAATTTTTGGCAGCCTCTAGCACCATTTTTCTTCTCCCCACAGACTTCTGTGCTGCTTCTGTGCAGAGGTAAGCTGCACAGAAAGAAAGAAAGACAGAAAGAAAAACAGCCAAGGTCCATATTTTAAGAATTATTGAATACATTCTGGTATCGCTTATTTCTTAGAACAAGAAATCATTTGTATATGTCAAAAAACTAAAGAAAACCCTGAAGTGCTGAATTTTCCCTTTCTAGCATAATCGTTATTAAAAGAAGTTACCATTTGCTATCTGCTTCTTACAACACTACACCCAGGTGGTCTTTCCACTTGCCCCAGAGTTTGTCCTGAGGTGCTGCTGCGCTTTGCTCATTACTGCTAATGCTGTTGTTCTGCGGGGTTATGACAAGATGATGCAACACAGAGCTTTTCAAAACCAGGTTTCAGGAAAAGGAGAGACACATATCTCTCCAGTCTGTTGGGGAAAAGAATGAAAAATAAATTGCTCTGGTGATCTGCAGTTGCTGGCTATTAATTCCTTTGAGGATTTTGTATTGCTTCCAAGGCAAATACAAGATTAGCTGATGGAGTAATGGAGTAGTATGGGATACAGATCACATGGGGGTTCTTGTAACACAGATGTTGTTTATTTAGCCTATGCAGAGCAAACCTACTTACAGATGTAATTCTGTATGTTCAACATGATGTCTATGTGCCCAGTAGCTCCCCACTATAACCTGAGAAGTCAGGGATCCTGCCTTTGTGAGCCCTCAAGTCCCAGGCAGGGACAGCTGCCCTTACACCCACCCCCTGCTCGAGCGGGTGCCCCATCAGGGAATCACTTGGGAAAATGCAGAAGTGAGCAGGTAAAAAAGCAACCTGGCTGCAGGAAGGCAAGTGGAAAACAGGTCTCAGTCACCTGAATCTCCCAGCTGCAGGTGCTGCCCATCCCAGCTGCACCAGTCAGTGGTGGTGCTTGGAAGAAATGCTGCTGCTGCTGTAAGAATGCCTCTATTTTGTAAAAGCATTTTCAGGATCTTCCAGTGCCAGATATCCAGACGTGCTAATGCAAAATGCATTAGCCCAAGCAGCAGGAGCTCCAGGGCTGCTGGCGCCATTGAGTTCCACTCATTTCATCTTTATTATAAATACTGCATTGTCGTCTCATTCTTTTCTCTCATCCTCTCTTTAGAAAAGAATTATAAGGCTCTAGTTGACTGGTCCCTTTGACTTAGTACAGTTGTTAAACCACAGGCAGTAAATACCTCTTTCAATTGTTTAAGGCGGATGTATTTATTTAATTGGAACAACCGAAAGAAATCTGTAAGAGCTAAAGAATCCCCCCTTTCACAGCAGCTCTGCTCTTCTACCTCTCAGCTGAATGCAAAAGGAACTCTTCCTTAAACCTGCCGCGTGAAATCAGCCCACCTTCAGACTCCCCACTCTCAGCTTAGTTTTTTGTGGTTCAAGAAGGCTTGCAGTCTCCAAAGACTCACCGCCTACTTGCAAATAGTGATCTTTCACCAGGCAGATCTCAGCTGACAAATGTTAATTGTTATGCAAACTATCCAGAAGATGAGCTCTTCTCCCAGGACTGAAGGGCAGCCACCTCCCAGATGAAACGAGGCAGCTGTTCAAACAGTGCGGGGTGCGCTGCCCCGGCTGCCAGAGCAGCGGGAGAGCCAAGTGGTGCGAGCGGAGCTGGAGCTGTGCCATGCCACCATGGTTAACACCCCCGCTTTTGTGGAGAAAACCTCCACAGCACAGCTTGAGAACTTTAACTGACCCCACGCCACCAGGAAGATGATGCTGTTTCAGTGGAAAACAGATATAAAAAGTGTTTCTTTGGGCTCGTGCTGGGATGCTCCCCCCTTCAACCAGGAAAAACAAATCCTGATTGTTGGGGCAGGATAGGGACGGGAGAGCAACACTTTTCCCAAACCAGAGGATTTGAAAGTGACCAAGGATGCTGAGAATGCCATGCAAACCTTGTTCTTACCAGGAGGCAGGTCCTTGCCTGAGGCAGGTGGTGCTGTTGGGCCGTGGCTCCCACTGGAGTCCCCTAGGAAACTGGGAACCAGCTGCCCTTTTTCTAAAAGGCTCCATTGGTGCTGGTCATAACTCCACCACAGGCTGAAAGGAATTTTGAACGTGCTATCAGCTCATTTTTCCTTCCAGTCCCATTCCCTCCTCCACTGCTTCTTCCCTCCTCCACTGCTCCAGTGCAGGGTCTTTGGGATCACTATGAAGAATAAGAGTCATCCCAGAAAAACAGAGGGACTCACCACAGCTTGTAAAAACTGTCCGGACGGGGCTGGTGGTAACTCTGTGAGCAGCAGATCTTGCCCTTTGCCTGTGCCTGTCCAGCCCACAGAAAGCACAGCCTCAGTGCTAAGGAGGTGGTTCCGC